>NC_084679.1:4931893-5234924 GCF_028389875.1 Rhea pennata | reverse complement strand
TTCCACAAAATACCCTGTATTTCTTGTTTTAAAAGTGTATTTACATTTATGCCTTCTTTTTGATATCACTGATCCTTAACGTTACAGAATCTCACTGTAAACCATTGTCTTTCCTAGCTTAATAGTCTGTTGCTACAAAGCATCACGTGTATAAGGTGCTCAGTACGTGTGCTCTCCAGAAGCACAACCCATCTGGATAAGAGAAGGAGCCCAATTTGATGCCATTGGATGAGTCCTCTCCAGATGAAAAGCACCTGTCTCTCCTGCCTTGTTGACACTCATTTTCGTGGATGAAGGAGGCAGATTTTGGTTCCCTTTAACCTGGAGATTAAAGCCAGCTGGAGAACAGCTCGTGGAGCATCATGCTGAAGCCTGCATGGGGTGATAGGCCATCTAAAGAGCATGTTCTTAGTTCAAAGAATAAGCAGGTATGTGAACAGATATTTATCCTCTTTTCTACTTCAAATCTACTGTTCCTTGAGGCAGTAGCATTGCCTTCTTTGCCTCTCATCATTTCTGTGTATTGTGGGATTGACAGCATTATATGCCACAAAAGCTAGAGGCTTGAGTTGGAAACATCATGACTTCTTTTGTCTCTGAATGTCCCTGAAAATTTTTAAACCTAAGAGTTATTCTGATGCAGAAACCTTTTATCCCTGCTGAGGTCATCTGGAAACTCTGGTTCCTCCCTCTCTCTCTCTTATTAAACAAAAACATCCTGCATTACTAATTAAGTTTATCTTCATTGTCTCAAAGCCTTTTCCGTCTTCAAGTTATTACCTTGGCCTAGCTTGCTTTTTGTTGTTTTTCTTCTCTGAGTAGGTGTGAGAATACTGTGATATTGCCAAGCATGAACTACAGGTAAAAAGGATGACTGTTACCATAAAAGCTCCAGAACTTTACAGAATTATGGAATAATACTGGCGTAACTCTCAAATTTATATGTATATATATAAACAAACACACACATGGCAAAAGCCCAAACTATATCTGTTTTCAAATCATAAAGGGGATTCCTGCTGCGTATTATAAAGCCATAAAGGAAATTATCAGATGATACTATGCTTCTGGGAGACACAATACCAGGCTAACCTGCAGAGCAAAATATGGTTACAACCTTCTTTTGGCATCATCAGCCACTGTTATCACATCACAGTTCTGATGCAAAATACCTGTTCAATTATGGGCACTGGCTAGATCCTCACAAAAGTTATAAGGGTCTGAAGGCTTGACTCTACCTGTAGATCATACCATCTGTTTGGGCCAGATATTTATCTTGCATCAATATTTCTTTGTAATTATACAGGGTACACAGCAGTGAAACTCAGAACAGGGGTTTCTCCTAGCTACAGTCAGATGTGTAAATAAAACAGATGATAGAATGTAGTGAAAGTAAAATTTGCCTTTTTTAAAGTTTGCAGAAAGCCTGAACTGCCTGGTTCATTTTAATGAGCTGTTAAGTTCTCTCCAGAAAGGGGAGGGAAAGAAGAGGTGACAGGACACACACCTCCAGGCAGAACCTCCCATTGCACTTGCAAGGACTGGGGGTGAAGGATGAGTGATGGGAATAGTTCCCTTTCTACAAGGGAGAGCTATCTGGCTGCTGCTGCTCCTTTTGCGAGAGGAAAGGGAGGGGAAACGGAGATCCTACTACTTTCAGTTTCCAGGAGAAGAGCTGAGCTCTCTTGGTATTACCATTTCAGCTTGGAGGTGGCCTGCAGGGGTGGCCCATACCTAGAGACTTCAGGTTGGATTAACATAACTGGGATCAGGTCCTCAGACTCTTGGCTCAGTGCTAAATGGCAGCTGATTAAGCAGCACAGACCTTTTATTTAAGAAGAATAAAAAGATGAATCTCATCACTTTTAAAACTATCCAAATCTGATATAATAATGAAGACTAGAAGAAAGAACTTTTAGAGTCAGTTAGGCTTCTAGGATGCAAGAGATCTTCCTTTGACTTAGTGCCATTTTGATACCCTGTACTGGTAATTGCAAGAAGCATTTGAGTTACAATTTTGCCACCCTTCTAGTTCCAAGGGTGAGTGGGTAGTTTTGTTTTGTTTTCTTTTAACTGATTGATTCTGGTCTTTCTCCTTCAGAACAGATCTATTTGTCTCCACTTATGTGGACAGATTCCAGCCTCCATCTCTAAGATCTGAGTACAGCAAATTTGCTGCAAAATTCCCCCATTGCTTGGGTGTCTTTATTCTCCATGAAGTGGCTGGATAGTTTCTCCAAGGGTTATGTCTAAAGGCTGAAAGCATGCTTCCTTCTGCAGAATTGTGCTTAAGACTTGCTCCCTGTAGGGTAATAAACCTTCAGCAATCCATCTCCTTACCATAAAATGTGCCTCCTTGCCACTGGCCTGGTTGTTTCTGTGGCTAGGGACTCCTTTTACCTCACTGTATTTTAATTTTCCTTTTAGCTATACTTATCTCTGCTGAAAGAGTCTTACTAATTCTAGTCTACAATGCTACATTTTGTTTTCAACAGGGGCCAATCCTGCTGAGCCCTTTAAGAGTGCTCCTATAAATCTGAACTTTCTGGCTAGGATTTTTAAACTTCTTGCCATCAGATTTGCCTCTTTTTGCACCTGACCTTTATGGCTCTGGCTCTTCCTTTGAGATGGTGCCTATTCTCCCCTTTAATCTCAGTGACACTTTCTAAACCTCCAATCCCAAACTGATTTCTTTCTTCTTAATTTTGTTGTCCTCCTGTTTGGGAGGGATTAGTTTCTGTCTTCCTCATCAAAACTGATTATGACTCTTTCCTGATTCCTGCTCATCCAGAATTCACTGTAATCCCATAAGAGGAATCCCACAGATAATTATGCAGCCAGATGTTATTTTCTGAGATGCTAATAAAACAACACTCCATCAAAGCTATAGTCAAGTCTGTGCTCATCTGCTTGCACTGTAAACTTGGCAAAGCAGATGCAAGATTCAAGAAAGAGGAATTTTGATATCTGCTCTCAGTGTCCCATCTTCTTCCAAAGTTTTTCATTTATGCTCATTCATGCAGGAGGTCCAGTATCCATTTTGTCCAGTATCCCTTAACGTTACAGGTTAAAAGTTATTATAGCAACTTGACTATTTTCTGTGCAGCCATAGCCAAAGGCAAGCAAGGATCAATTTCCTAATCTGTTTTCTCTTAATAGAATGAGAATGGTCTAGGGGAGACTTGGTGAATCTTTTTAGTAAAAGGGTTTTTTTGACAAGCCCTGGATGCTGAGTTTTTATCTTGTAAACATTTTTATTATACTGCTGTTTAGGCCTCCCCAGTTAAAAGAGTGGATCTCCATAATGTGAGGTGCGATACCTAAAGCTAATAGGAGTTGGTTTATATCCCATAGAAACTGCTTTCCATGTCAAATCATAGAAATGTGGTTAGAATGGACCTCTACAGAGCTCGAGTCCAACCTCCTGCTCAAAGCAAGGTGTATTTGTATGCAAGGAAAGCAGATGCTCAGAAGAAAACTGAGTTGTCCAGAGTCTTACACAGGCCAGTAGCAGAGCTGAGAGCAGAACCAAAGGACATTTGTCCTGCCTGGTCCTAAGACTTCTCTTGGTTGCCCAAGCTAGATTACTCTCCCTTCATAGTTCATGAGGTGCTACCCTGCACAGCCCGATCCAAAGTGCTTGCGTTAGTCTTCTTCCATGAACTGGCCTCTTAAGAACTTTGAGGCTTTGAAGTCTAAGGCTTAGGTTTACTTGCCTGGTGTTAAACAACATGAGAATTTTCTCTGTGGTGTTCAAGTTTTCTGATTCTCAGGGTAACAGCAGAGTAAACTCAGCTTTAACCTTTAGCACTTTCACACAAAACAATGAATGCTCAACCCTCATCTTAGGCTGCCAGACTGTTTGGAAAACTAAAATGAAGCTAAACATAACAGCAAGTGTGCTTCCTCTCACTCATAAAAATCTCAATTTTGCTCAAAATGGAAGTTGTTGTTATTATAAGATAACGTACAGAATTAGTGCCTGCTGAACTGCAATATTTATACACTGTAAGTCTGCTGACAGTTGGCAGCAGTGGTGGATTTTGATTAAGTAGGCAAGCACACTGGGAAGATGGAAGATTCTGTAGAGCCTCTGTATTTATCTCTTCTCCAGACAGAAGGGTGGGCAAGCAGCTGCCTCCACAGAGGAGTATAACACAGCTCCTTGGCCAACACATGTTATAAACAGTCTAAAGAAACCCAAGTTTGGGTTGTTTTTTTTTCAGTGAAAAAAATACAAAAAAGAGGTAATACGAAAGAGGGAAACTTAACTTCCTTGTCGCAAACAGACAGCTAAAGATCTTGGTTCTTATTTTTTCAAATGAAAAGTGCCTAGTCCAATCTACAAATGTGAATGTAGGTATGTAAAAATGTAAATGAGCATCATGAAAATCAACTTTCCTCATTGGGAGTGAGCTATCTTGTAAAATGCAGGCTATGTTTTGCCTTTGTTACCAAAAAGAGCGTCAGCATTTGGTACAAAGTTGTTTGGGAAATTTCTGCCAAAATGATTTTTGCATTTTAAAGGAAAATGCAGTCTTAAGAAAAGTTAAGACATTCCATCAAAATCATCAGGGAGAAATGAATTAATCACCTGAAAACAAGTAAGACACTATGAAAAAATCTGCTATGCTTCCACTTACCCATTACTTAGAGCATCCTGATTTCCAAGACCCATGGCTAAAGATCACTTTGTCTGATCCTTCATCCCTTTAATAGTTAAAATCATGGACAGATCCTCAGGGTGTGGGCCTCCATTTCCCATCAACTTGGAGGCAGAATTGGAAATTTGTTCCATTACTTTATAAAATTGTTCTTCTGTTACCTAAGGATAAAAATGAGAAGGGAAAATAACAAAATTTTACACGTGGTAAAGATCCCAAATGAAAAATTAAAAGGAAAAAATCAAGTGTCAAGAGTAATGTGAAAACTATTTATTCTGATAAGACAAGTAAAAGATCTACTTGAAGGTGTTCAGATATTTGGGAGGTTTTTGGTTATGCTTGAAAAATAGGTCCTTATCTGTAGCCTGGAGAGATGGTCTTAGAAGTCTTAGTGAGGAGCAATCCAAGAGCAACTGGAAGAATTTAATTTTTTTCCCCCCCTCTAAAATGGCCTAAATAGTGTACATTACTAGATGGAGATGATTTCAAAGCCATAGATATTCTCAGTAGTGCGAGCTAGTAAGCACAGTATGAGCTGTGTGAAAAGTCTGCGAAGATTTTAATTGGTGAAGTGAAATTTATGAGCAGGATTTGGTCTGCTCCTCACTTTTGGAACCCTGACGTTTCTGAAGCCTATCTTAACAGCAACTGACATAGCCAAATGCAGCAGCAATATCTGAGGATGAACTTACCAACCTTGAGAAAGCAACTGTTGTGATTTAATTTTCAATACAGCTTTTTAATGCAGTCTGCTTCCTAACTAAATGTTCCATCTGGCCTGGCTGGTGTTTATCCAAATTTTCTGATTTCTTGACCTGTCTGTGCAGATGTGGATTGTGTACTTCATTTGTATTTATTTTATTAAGCAAAAGCAGTGAAGGTGAGAGGTGCTAGTTTGACAGCCCTCAAAAAGGAGGCCTGTATTTGTAGAAACAGGTAGAGCGAATTTCAAGTCCATTCTCACTCATTTCAGTCCTGAAACAGCCTATTACAAACAGCTCAACATGGTTGTAGAGATAGCGCTACTGGTTCAAAGCCAGCAACAAAGAAGTAGAAGCTATTGTACTGAACAGTGAATATCCCCCTGCCAAAATCCTCAGAAATATGTTTAAAATAGTAGATACTAATAGTAGATACCATTTACATATGGGAAACCAGAACACCAGAAGGCAGCAGCTAGCCCAGGGTAACCCTATAGACCAGCTGCAGAACTGGTAACTAGTTGGCATTAACCCTACCCTTTAAGTTATGTGAATTAAACATTATTGATAGATGTCACTAATTCTTCTATTGCAATAGCACCCAAAATGTGACTTCCAAATACTCACAATGTGTAGGTGGGCATGGTGATGAAAGAACAAGGACACAGAAGTCTGTTGATTCACGTACCAGTTACCACAATTCATGGACACACCAAAGGTAGTCTGGGCTTAGGATATGGAGGGTGCATTGTGCACAGGAGCCTCTGTGAAAGAAGGCATGAGGACTGTTGCTCTGGAATATGATTTTAAAAAACTTTAAAAGGAGAAAGGTGGAATTACTGGTGGAGCTGAGGAATGTAAATCAGTGCAAAGAATGACAGAGGAGAACAGCCATGAGAAGAATAGACCCTAGCCTGTGTTGCTCTCTGACCTGAAATACAGTCATGAGCTAGTCAGATGAGAAATCTGCACACTTTTGAGAACAAAATTCAGTTGTCATTATCATAATAAAAGCAACTAGTGCCTCTGGGAATGAAGAGCAAGCTATATAGCTAACCAAATTTCAGAACCTGTTCATCACCACATAGTGTGCTACGTGTTTTTCATTTACATGTTACTTTTGTTTCCCCTCTCCCCTTTCAAATTGCACCCATAAGTCATGGGGGAAAAAAATCTCAATATTCGACTCCATTAAACAAAGCTTATTCTTTGAAATTCAGGGCAAGGAGCATATGGAAATTGCTACAGCAAGGAACAGACACTACAACCAGAATAAAAATCAGCAGTGTGCAATATTGAAATGAGTGCCATTATGGCTTATTTTGAGTCAGACCATGATATGATTGAAATTCAATTACCTCTTCTACTTTAAAGGGCCAGGCAGTTTGGAGAACACAAAGTGAGACCATAAGGATTAAGATAACAGAGAGTCTAGCTAGTTGCTACTCAATAATTCTCTTCTGGCTTGACACTTACAGTCCATTCTGGGAGCCCCTGGGTTATATATGGTAAATGTTCTTTATGCCATGGTTGTGCCGCTAGTCCATTCTTCTGAATTTCTTGGTCAATGATAGAGTACTTCTGATTGATCTCAGCAGTAGCCAGTGCTTCTTTGACAGGGTTACTGTAGTTTATAACTTGCTCTGAATCTCTTGTTTATAGTGAACACTTATAAAGTAAACCACTTCAGACCTAATCTTTTTTTTTTTTTTTTTTTTTGCCTGTATTTGTGGTTGTCTATATTCACAGTTTTTTTCCCCCTTTTGTTATAGTATGCATCTTTTCTCTAAAAATCTGATGTGTTATGGGGTAATTCTTGGTAATTCACACTACAAAAATGATGACAACATAGAAGATTACTGCTAAGTAAGACTGCTGGAGTTCCACTGTTTTGAATTACTTGATAAGGAAATAGTTACTGCCCTTAATCTTTAAGATTCAAAGCTCTGAAGTGGCCATTGTATTTAAGAAAAAGCCATTAGTTTCCACATGCCTGGAACAGTCATGCAGTCTAATTTATGACTGATTTGTGCAATTCCTACTTTTCCTTGCTTCTTGTGTATATGATTTCATATGTATATTCTTCTTTTATGCCATCTTATCAGAGGCATAAAAGCGCATGTCTCAAAGGCAGAGCACCTAAAGTCATTCTAGTTCCATGAGAAAGCAAGGGACATACTGTTCCAGTTCAGTGTTGAGCAAGCAGTGCCTGTCATCTGTGTGTATTTACAGTTGATTTATTCTTTTACCGTCTGAGCAGGTGACATGTTCCTACATCTTCTGATTTCTTCTTTAATCTCTGTAACCAAATGCAGCTATGGTCTTTAAAGACATCAGTGCTAATAGTGTCATAAGTAAATGGTTTGGGGTCTCCTCAATATCTGACTAAGCAATAACAGGTTCTTTGAAGCCAACTCCCTGTGGGAGTGAACCATGCCTTTGCCTACCAGGGAGATTAAGGATTAAAAATGGCAATGAAGTAGGAGCATGCTTGGAGAAACCCTGTCTAAGATATCTGTAAGCCTCAAAGATCTGTTTAATTCAGGTAGTGAAAGCAGAGATATAGAGTATGTTAAACTCTGAGCAGATAATTAGTAGGAAATATGGGTGAACATATCTTTTGTCTTCCTCACCTTGATTTATTACAAGATTTGCTTCTAATTTTCCTTTTGAAATGCCATAGGTTCTCTTTCTGTATCTCTGCTATGAATAGTGAATATCCTAAGTTTATCCTATTGTCTGAATTCAAGAATGTGACAGAAATGTCTTTGAAATTTTCTGAAAACAAGCTAACTTTTTTGTGTGTGTGTGTAAAAACATATAGGTATCTCAGTGTCTATTCCACAGCAGGGTACCTGCTATCTACTTACAAGGAGAGTATTTCACTGAGTCCAGTGAAATAAATGCATGGGGTGATAATCAGTGGTTAGTGTAAGTGAACAGTCAAACGAGCATGCACTCAAATAGTACTACTGTTAAAACAAAGTGGGTAAGATCAAGCACTCAATATTGCATGGCTGTAGCCTTTTGTAGTGCTGAGCAACAATAAGATAAACATTCTAGTGTGCTGGTCAGCAGGAATCATTTGTAGTAGCAGTTTACAACACATTATTTTTGTATCCATCTTTTTGCTGTGGCTCTTTGCAGTATGAAATATGGTTACTCAGTATCTCAAAAATGTTTTGAATAGGGCTAAGTGCAGTGTGATTCTAGTAAGAACTAGGATTTTTTTTTTTGCTTGTGTAGTTTAGGTTGCACAGGAGTTACTGTGGTGGTACGTTTTCTATTCTAAAAAGAAAATCACATTTGTGTAAAAACTTAGTGAGGTTCACAATGGTACAAATGTCTACTTTTGATCCTGAAGAAAGTTTTTCCCAGCAACTTGCTTATAGATGTGTGGGTTTTTTTTTTTTTTCTTCATGTGCTCCAGATTATAGCTGTGGCACTTTGCAGACTGTATGTACATAAAAGAGTTGATTGACTAGGACAAAAACAGACAAACAAAAGGTTAATACCATATTGCCAATTCAGTGAAAGTGCCTTATTTTTTTCACCTTTGCTCCTCTTTGAACAGCTGCTGTATGTAAGAGGCATACATCCATTTTTATTAAGTATTAGCTGAATTCGTTTTTCTCAAGAAAACAAGAGAAACAGCTTATAGTGAATAAAACCTGCATGGCTTTGTAAAATTCGGATAAGCCTGTTAAGTTGTCAGCCAGCTTGAAACAAAAGAGTTTGCCTTCTAAAACAAGATTGTAACCTTTAAAATATGCCCTTTGAAAGGGGCAGAGTATGGCCATGCAGCTCCAGAAGCAAATGAAATTGCAAAATGGGACTGCTGTTTTCTCTCATTGCCATCAGCATGGAGTGAGTGACTTTCTTGTTATTGAAAGAGTTTAGTCTAGGTCACTGGGGTCTAGGTCAGTGCTCTAGGTCAGCTTTGGATCTGTGGCTCAATAGTGGTCTGAGAATCTCTAGTGGCCTCTAAGAAGGTAGTTTACAAAACAGCTGTCAAAAAAAGTCATCACCTATCCCTCACCCCTAAATTTTAAACACTCCCAAGCAAGCAAAAAACAGGAAAAGCATCCTACTTTTTACTTAGTTGCAAGTAAAAATCATTGTGTGACATGATGAAGAAGGTCCAAGTCATCTCCAAAAGGTTACATAAATCAGTCAAGTTCACATGTGATCCTCAGTGTAACATGCTATTTTCAAAGCTTAGAAAGTGATGGAGATGTGAGCAGAGATTATTTCTCCTATGCTACCTTAGAATTAACCCGCTAATTTGGAAATCTGTAAAAATCAGTGGTGCATCAAGCTACAACTAATTACATCATCCCATCTGGGCATCCTCATGTTCTTCCTGTCAAAGCCTTCTGAGAAAAGATGACCTTCTTGATGGAAATTCATCTTCAAGCAGCCTAATGTGGAGATGTGAGATGTCACATTTGCTCTGATTTCCGTAAGGAAATTGCCATGGTCTGTTATTTAGGCTCCTCGGCATTGTTGATCATCATCTCAAACTACAGATTTGGCTTACTGATCAATGGGACTATAAGGCGAATGCCCAGGCAGCTAGAGTTCTTCTCTTGTGCTGTAACCTCTCAGTATACAAACATCCAAGTGGTTGAAGACAGCATTTAATTCCTCTACATTCCTTCTTCTTTCCATGCAGCATGTTCCAGTGGCTTCAGTCATTTATAAATACAAGGTGCAGGCTTCTTATATTCATTTAGTATAGAGAAACACTTTGAGCTTCTGACTTTATTTTTTGAAAGTCACGTGGTTGACATTTGGCTGCAGTGCTTAGTGATCAGCATCTGTACACATCCCATTCATTTGCACAAGCATCTTTGCAATTCCAGTAAATGTATGCTTAAGGACTTCAATGAATCCGGATTCAAAAAGTGCAAGGCAGATGGTACTCTACTCTCTTGGAAACTGTAAGAGTCCTGAGTCAAGATACTGATTTAGAAAAGACTTAAACATCCTCCCATTTTTTTAATATGAAGATGTACAACCCTTTCCTCTATAGGAATTACATTCACATAGTGGGATAGTGGGTAAGAAATAACACAAGGGGAAGATACATTTCCATTCTCATATTCTAGAGAGCTTGAAAAAGGTTGTCCTCAAAAGCATGACTTTTTCGGGAATCCCACTTTGCTGCAACCATAAAAGATCAACTGCAGGAGTTATCTGCATTGACATTAATTCACACATAGGGTGTTTAGACCTGCAGGCCCATGGTACTGAGTGTTTCTTCTCAAAAACCACAGTTTTTCATATAATTATTCACTTGATGAAGTTATGATAAAGGGAATGCTTTATAGATGCAGAATCTATTTCTATGAATATTGAGACCCTTTGTCAGGAGCAGCAGAGGACATAACTTTAACATCATACCTTGCATAACAGATTGGCTGTCCTTTGAATGCCTCTGAGCTGTCCTCAGCTGCTCAGACTTCAGAGTAGCAGGACTATTTTTCCATAAATCTTTAAATCGCAGAGCTCAACGGACTTGTTCGCCAATATGATTGCTCCTGGAATTACGACAATAATCTGTATCTCCCAACTGAACTGTTATTTTGCATCTTTGCAAAGAGGCAAATCTTTATGAGTTCCTTGTGGGACAGAGGAGTCGGAGCACCAATTTGACTGGAAACAGAGGAAGTCTTGGGTTTTTCTTTGGTTCTTTTTGTTTGTTTTTATTAACTGAAACTTAAGCTTAAAGAGAAAGCTTAGGCTGAGGTTTGTGTTTCTAAGAGATAATGCATTTGTATCTAGATTCAGTCTTTGCTTATTCTTTTGTAAATATTTCCTAATTCACCTTTTTAAAAATGTATTTTATTCTTCTCTTATAAACCCTTTCAATGCACAAAAGTGATTATCAGGGTTTTTTTAAAATACTATCTTTTACTGATGACAACACTGTTCATATAAGCAAACTGGATTTGAATTTCATATTGGGACTCATTCAATATAAAATTAGGCTTTAGGCATGTATGTGGACATTTGCACATGCCCCACATTAATGGAAGCATAATGTAACACTTTGTTAATGGCTCTAAAAGCAACTATAGCAAAGTAAAACCCTTTAGGGTAGAGAGATGTATATAATTAGAGTTGTAGATCTCAGATTAAGTCATTTATCTTTGACTCCTTATGAGATGCATTGTCCTATGCCCCTGCATACAGTCTGTAGGCGAGCAATTACACAAAGGCAATTGCTATAAATGTCTTTGCTTTCTCCAGAAATTAGAATTCAAATTTTGTCCTTTCAAACCCTCAGCAAAGAAAGTCTCTGAAATTAACATTCAATAGGTAACATGGAATTATTCCCTCATCCATTTCCTTCAGCTCACACTAAAAGCCACCCCCAGCATGGTCACTTTGATCACTGTTTTCTCTTGAAAATCTATAGGCTGCAAGCTGACCTGCTTCTCTCGCAATATTCACAGTGCTTTGTATTTTAAAAGACAGTCATGTATTTTAAAAGACAGTCATATATCCTAGAACCCAAATTCACTGGAAGGTTGCTATACTAAAATATACTGTGCTATGACTGATAATTAAGAAAATAATAACCATTTGTTCACTACAACCTCAATAATAATACCTTCCAGGTGGAGTGGGATGGAGTAACATGTTTCATTTGGTCTATTAGATTTCATAGAGGTTAGATAAGACCTTAGTTTAATTTACATCTGAATCTGGCTCCTGCTATCAAATGCAAGTACCTGGAGCTGGAGCCAAAAAAAACCCTAAGCAAGACACTGACCCATTTTCCACTGACTCTGGTAGTATTTTAGAAGTGTCTTTTATTGCTTTTGTTCTTGGGCTTGGTGTATGCATATGAGGACAAGCCAGGTACTGTCCTCTTCCAGAAATCTCAATGCACACCACAGTGGACTAAATATCTTTACAAAAGCACTTGCTTCCTTTATAGAAATTCCAAGCTATATTCTTGGGCTGGGAAGTAGTCAACCTAAAGACTTCATTTAAGCTGAATACAATTAATTGTTTTTCAAGGATTACAGGCAATTTAAGGCAAGGTAGGAATGCATTTCTTTTCTTCTATTTTCAACTGTTTTCAAATTACAAAGAACTCCTGTCCTGGCACAGACATCTGCTCTTATATGGTAAAATATGTATTTCTGATAGCACAGTAAGTACTGTGTTGGTATTAAACCTTATTTTCTTATTCCCAAACTTGTATAGACAAGAATGAGGAAAGATACACAGAGAAAAATTAAGTCATCTTTGATTTTGCAATAGCCACTTTTTGTCAACTCTCGCTTCTGCTAATTCAGCACTAAACCTGTGCCTCATGCGTTCTGAAAAGCACCATACACACTAGGGGCAAGACTGTGAAGATCCTTCCACCCCTATGTGCCGTCCCCCATACAAAGGCCAGTCCAGGTACTGACTCTGCAGTCAACAGTGCAAACACATGCACTGAGTTACCTTATTTTTTTTTTCCATCAAGGCCTACTTGTATGAGGTGCCAGACATCTTAATTCTTAATGTAATGACTAGAAATTGGGAGAGCCACTACTTCACTGAATTCAGACTTTCTTCTGGTCAGTTTGCTTTATTAAGGCTATTAGTATCTCAGCTGAAGCTTCGTCCCTGTCTCTTATTGGGACAAGCTTAGACCATTAACATCCTTCATCAAAGAGGCTGCTTTTTCTGATGTTCTCATGCAGCCCGTTTTCACATTTGTAGCATCACTTTAAGGAATAACTTGTTTCCCAGGCTTTGTTCACTAGGATTCTGCAGGACAAGCTCAGAACTTCAGAATGGATGCATTGCTTTGACTAAGCATGTTGGTATCCTAGTTACAGAAAACAGGACTGGGCAGGACCTCGAGACATCATCGCCAGTCAACGTTCTGTTACACAGGACAGCAGCAGGAGGCTGAGACACTTGAACTAGAGAGATCCAAATAGAGCGAGAGCTGCAGAGCACTTTTATGTGACAGCAGAGCACAGAGCTGCACTTCTGCTCCTGATGGATCCATGTCATCCTCACTCACCTTCCAAAAAGTCTGCTCCAGCTAGGCATAGTGCTGGTCCAGAGGTGGCCTGGGCATCACCCTGTGCTGCAGCAGTAAGGGTAAATCCTGCAGGAAATTGCAACCACTACCGTATTGCTCTTTCTAAGGCTAGAATTGCTGCAGGGATTGGCCCTGACCTCGCAAGACCTGGGGTGATCTCAGGGTATCTGCAGTGTATTCCTAGACTTCCTGCTTTCAATCTCAGATGATGTTGTTTGCATAGATGATCCACAGGTATTCACCCGCAGACTCTTGTAGTTCATCATCTTGTCCTTGCACGTGATAAATTATACCTGTATGTCTTAGATGTTTACCTGATGCATTCGTTAGTATCTCCAAGATAAAGATTCCCACTCTCCTTAGTTTCAGAAAATGTTCCCTAGGTCTTACCTAGTTCTCCCCTGTTGCAGTTTCAGCCCACTATTATTACTCCTCCCTAAAACAGACATAGAAAAGCTGCCTAGTCCTTTCTCTTACAGCAGCTTTCTCGTGTATTTTGAAAATGGCCCTTCTTTTTAGCCTCCTTTTCTCTAGACTACATAGCCCCAGTTCTTTCAACCTCATTTCATAGTCATATGTCTAGAGCTTTGATGTTCCTCATTGCTCAAATGAGTCGATGCGTGTCTTGTAGTTTCCAAACTTGGATGCAGCTATAGGTGATCAGCAAATGACATGGAATGTCACAAGGCTTGTAGCTAAACTATTTTCTTTTCCCATGTGGTTTATCAAGCTCTTGATTCATATTCTGCTTTTGATTTTCTGTAATCTCTGGCTATTCTTCTGTAGCAGAGCCTATGTTTTCCACTTTATATTTGTACAAGTGGTTGATCCTGAATTTTTCTTGGGCTACATCTCTATTTTCCATTTGTGTATTTATGTAGCCCTTCAGTCCAGAGGTGGTAAACGAGCCAGATGTTTCTTAACTCACTACATGTGTCTCCACAGTGACCATCTGATCACAGCCAAAGAAAATTATTGCCTACCCCATCTTTCAAGTTTGAAACTTTTGATTTTTTTTTGTTTTTTCATAAAAAGGTAACATTACAATATTACATCTCTTTTGCATACCAGTTTAAAAACTGTACCAATTTCTCTCTCAAGTTCCCTATTTATGATGGCAAAAAAGTAAAATCTCTTTGACAGTGGTCGCAATCTTTTGTTTTTTATGAAATTAGGGAAATTTTCCAGTATTTTATGTAACAGATCTGTAGCTTGGTTCATATTTTAGGTATTACAAAACCACTGTTTTTGCCTGAGAGGATCTAGATGAACAGCATGGTAAACTCTGGTGACACTGAAGATGGTAACAAATTTCCCATTTAGTTGATCCAGGGTTTTACAGATCTCTATTACAGTTTTGCAGGTTGTCATTTTGTCAGTATGGGTATAGATTTTGAAGCGTCTGTAGCACAAAGGATAATCCTGTACCGTGCACAGGGGAAGGAATGAAATTCTGTAGAAATTTGCCTTCATTGTGCCCACGTTTCTTTAAAAAGTCAGCCGAATACCTTCTGGGTAAGAACCTTTTAATGAATTGCTGCTGATTGTTTATCTTGATTTAAGTTTAAAGTACCCACCAAGTATATCAAGAATTGTTAATATTTAGAATACCTACCAATATGATACATAAATATAATTCAAGTATTTAACTCCCTGTAAATTATTTAGAAATGCATGTGTAGGTATGGTCCGTAATTTTTTCTGCATTTGGTGTTTATTTGAAGTGTAAAACTGTGTAAGCAGAGTTGAAACAGTGCAAAACTCATTCCATTTTCCTCCCACTTATGAATTGACTCTTGGAATATATATATTCTAGTGCAAGTTTTTAAGTATCTCAAGTGCTTTCAAAAACTTTATACACTACTAGTACATTGTTGGAAGTCCTGAGTGGCTTAGAAGTTGAAAGGTAGCATTTTCAAGAGCACTTAAATCTATTTTTTTTTCCAAAAGAGATGAAGTGTCTTCAATCTTAGTGAATGTCATTAGAAGTTTTAATTATAACCTTCTGCTTGGGAGTTACTTAGGTTACACTGACTTACCACGAGATTTTGGTCTGTTGGATTCATTAGAAGTTTCAAAGGACTTTTCAGAGTTTTTTCCAATGTGTAGCTAGTAATTTCTTTCCCTTCTTAATTTAATTATTCTACTAAAAAGAGAATTTTGGTCTATGTAGGGATTTTGGTAAAATTTGGATCACTTTGGTCCAAACTTTTATTATATAATTAAGTTAAACTAAGATTTATTGAATATTTAGGATCTCGTGCTAATCTATGCAAGCATTGGCTGCTCATCATCACCCTCAAGGCACTCTTTGATCACAACTTGCACAGCTGTGTGGATTGAAGTCAGAATCAGACCAAGCTGAAAATCAGTCCAGAAAAAAGTCCAGGGGGTCTTGAAGGGTAAGCAGCAGGAAGAGATAATGGCTGCAGCTGGCCATGCTGCTGAAGTTAGTAATGAAAATATAGCTGTAGATGTTCAGGAAACATCCTTCTCCCTGCCTTCAGATACTCTTCTCTTTAACGTTTCTAATGTTATGCTAAAGACTCATTTTCAGCATAGCCCTAAAGTCCAAATCAGAGCTTATTTTAATTGCTCCATGACAGCAGGATGCTGTGCAGTCCTCACTGTAATAATAGCTTTTCCTTTTTGCTCTCTTCCTCTGCTCTTCCTGTGCCTGGTGGTGGTGGGGTGCCAGCCAGAAGGATGCCGTGAAGCCTCATGCCATTGCTAATGATGTGGAACTGCCAGAATGGGCACAGTGAGCTTGGTGGGGCACAGTGAGCTTGGTGGGGCACTGTGCCCACATGCTCCTAATGAGGACGAAAGGAGGAGGGAATGCCTGTGCTACCACAAAGACAAAATTAGGCATCTCTTGTTGGGAGTGCAGCCTGGAGAGAAAACAGTACTGACTGTGTGGGATTTAAAGCTGTGTCAAAGTCCTGCTTCCCTCTGACTGTACTGTTCCATCTGCTGTTGAAGCTGAAAGTAATAGTGTAGGTGGGAAAAGAAGTTATGCACCTAGGAAAAGCCGTTGTCTTGAACTAGTTGGAAAAAGCTCATATGATGACATGGGAAGCATATCTGTGCATCACACAGCAGAGCTTTGCTCAGTAAAGGCTTTGCAGCAGAAAGTGTGATGGAGGAGATGAGATGCAAATGTATGTATCCTGGGTTGTTCCAGGAATATGGTTTCCCCTGTCCCTTTTGGAGCTTCACCAGCTCATGCCAGAGCAGGACTCAGGTCAAGAACCATCCATAATCTATACAGTCAGACCCCCTCCAGCTGAAGCCATTTCAATAGAAACAACAGGTTTAAGAGAGACAAACTTCCTATTCTGACAGCGCTGCTAACCACTGACAGGGTGCCTTTTTTTAGGGGGTGAGGAGGGCATATAGCCAAAGGCTTCCTACATTTCTTATGCTAAGTGAGAAGGTTGCCAAAATTAGCACATACACACAGAGTACACAATGAACCATTTCCCACTAGAGATGCCAAGGAGGCTGAGAAATCTGTGAATTAAGCTGTTTGAAGGAAGCCCATACCCAGCATCTTGTCCATCAAAGCAAAAAACACCTCCAAACAGCAGCAAAAAAAGAACAAGTATTGTATGAGCCAGTGCTTAAAACCAGTAGCAGAAGAGCAGCCTTGCAAACAAAGCTGTGAGCTCATGCAAACAGCTCTTAACTTCCTGCGGAAAGTGAAAAAGTGGTGTACACAGGAGTGTAATCAAGCTCTTGAAATCTGTTATGCAAGTGCTTCCACAGTGGCCTGCTCTTTCTCCAAGAAAGTCAAACTTCTGAATGCCATCTTGAGGGAGACATTGCACATCGCTACTGTAGGTAGTGCAGCAAAATTGCTTTAGCCGTAGCAGCATCACATGGCTCTTTATTCTGTTTTGCAGAGGTAATAACCATTAGCTGAATAATTCAGGCTGAAACATTTTGCCCCATAAAATTTTTTTCCACTGACAAACAGTTATTTCTACCATCCACAATAACAGTTTTAAAAGGACAACAGAATGAAGCTGATTTTTCCATTTAACACATTCCAACTTTTTTTGTCTTGAAAGCCCAATTTATTCATACAGTATGCAATGGTTTAGTGTGGTGTTTTGGGAGCCAGGTTTTGGGGGAGAATATGATCAGTGGGAAAGGAGGTGGGAGGGGTGCTGCGATATATATTTTTCAAGCATCTGGCCCCCTGTTTTAACAATGAAAGAAAGAGATGGACTTGACTGCTTACAAAAAATCTCATACATTTTTATGTATTCTTTCTGCGGAGCAGACTGGGAAGCCGATGCGTGTAGAACAGGATTAGGGCCGGCTTCTCTTCTCACACAGATACAGGTAGTCAGAAAGTTTGTCTGACGTAAGAGTTATGTTTGTGGGAAGCTTGATGAAAACTCCAGGTTCACTGTGTCTGAAGAGGACTACGCTCACAGAAGGAGTGGGAACACAGGTTTAGTGGTAGGTGCTCCAATCAAGTAAGATCTCTCACCCAAATAGCAAGTGAGAGGAGCAGGCAGTTATTTAATGTATTACAGAAAGATGAGCAGGTTCTGCACTCGTGTATGATGTAAGTAAACTGATGACTCTAAGTATCCTCCCCACAGCTTTTGGCACTGCCTCCACATCAGGTTAGGTCAAGAGACCTTGTGTATAAGTAAGAACAGCACATAGTCTTGGGGCCTGATAGTAAAAATTATTCTCTGTGGTTTAGATTTTAACTTAAGTGATGCTCTGCTGGAGATAGAAATGAAAAATTTCAAAGGAAATGGAAATTTGTGCTCACAGTTTCTTGTTTAATGGCAGAGATTTAATTGCACATGAATTTTCAGGAGTACAAGCCTAATGAGGTTTTTCTTTCTGGATAGTACCTACTGCTAGTGAGTTTGTATCTTATAAAAGCGGATTCTCCACAAATATCTTGCATTTGAAATATTGCTAAGCCATTGACTAAATATAGTGGTACCATAAAAACCCAGGGCAAGCAATTTCTTCCTTTTTATATTTAAGCTGACTTTAAAAATGGAGCTGTAAAAGCTGAACAACAAACATGAATGTTTGTGTGTCAGCTACATGGACACAGAGAAAACTGGAATGATGAGGAGAATTAATGGCTCACGTGGCTGCAGGGCTGAAAAAAAGCAATGGAACTGCTGTTACAGAACAGGACATGGACCAGGCTTTTCCTCCCTGCCTGCCATGCAGTCCCCACCATAAGGGTATTGGGGAAAGCTTAGTTCAAACAACCAGACTATTATTCCCCTCGCTTAAAATTCCCAGAATCACATTAATCAATGATTCTGATCTAAACTGTTGTGTGAATATAATCCATACATAAAGTTCAGTGCTGATCATATTCAGGTCCTAGTTCAGGCCTACCTGGAGGTCCAGATCTTACCTGTATCATCAAATCTATCTGGTCTTAGAGTCAAACTTTAAATCAGCGGGGGCTGCTCAAAATGAGGACAAGTGTTGGGAAATGCTTCTGTGAATATGGACTGACTCAAATTTGTAACTAAGTGAAAGGCTTAGTTATCTGACCATGCTTCCCCAAGAAGCTTGGGGCTCTTTTCAGATGTTTTAGATAAAATTATTTTGAAAGGTGTCAGCATATTAGAGACCAGTAGGATAGCATCTACCCCAGTTTTGCATTCATGGGAAATAGCAGCCAATCTGCAATGGGGGGAACAAGCAACAGTGACTAGTTTAGGATGAGCTTTGTTCTGTATCCTGCAACACTTTGGGGGTGAAACTCTGCCCTCAGTCTGCCAGTGGCAGGGCCCTGCAGTCTCAGTGAGAACAAGGCTACCAGGCAAAGCACTGAGTTCAGGGTGCCTTTAATGAACAATTCCTTTCTGTTCATGCAAAGTCTGAAAAAGCAAAGTTTCCTGTCTGTGATCTTGGATTTCTCCTGCTGCTGGGAAGATCGATGTGATCTAAAGAAGATATATGAACCTACTGGAATATAGTCAGAAAGTGGAAGGATTTCTGTGACTCAGAGGATCTCTGTCTTTTTTCTTTTTCATATACTTTTTTTTTTCCTTTTAAACATGAACCAGCCTGTCAAACATTCACAGTTGTTACCTGAAATGAAGTTTGTTAGCAAAAAATCAAATCTTCAAACTGATATTTCAAGCTCTTTGATGTACACGCACATATAATACACTACATGTGGCCACAGTACCCCCATGCCTAACAGTTTGATATTCCACAGTCAAGGCACCTGGCCCACTTCATGCAGTCCATGGTGCTGAGGAGTAAGATTACCAAAACAGAGATTGTTCTGAATGTACGGGTTGGATGTGACCCCGTGACATTTTGTTGTAGAGCAGGTTGTTTTACTGAGTGCATGAGCCAGTGTTCATCTTAAATCAGATCTTATTCCCTTGTGCATCTTTGCCACCTCTTCAAGGCTGCAAATGTTCTTCAAAAGTTATTAGTTTGGGAAGACTTTAGGAGATACATCCCTACACTAAACCTATAACTGCCTGCATTATTTTGGTGGCAACAGACAAAGAGAAGTTGTTCTTTGATTTTTTTTTTTCCCCTTTATCTGCTGCATTGCAAGTGTATTTCTGTCCAATTAATCCCACTAGGTTTCTAATTGAAGTGGCAGTTTGCATAAATATTAGTCAGTCACTAAGAAACACAGAGGGTCAGGGGAATGCAAAATGATGGAGTACATTCAGTACATACTCTGATTTATCTTCACTGAGCTCTCAGATTGCAGAGGATGCTCAGATTGTTTTTTCCTGGTTTGTTTTTGTTGAGTTCTATTGGTAATAGTAATAAAGGTAAATAAATTATGTAAACATGTTGTTCATTTTACTTCTCCCTCAATGCCATTTCAATGGGAAGTAGGTAGCTAAGTATCTTTTATGTTAGTCTAGTCCCTCAGTCCCTTTCTATCTTAATGAAAGGAAAAATACCTCTTCTCTCTCCATAGTGTAATATGTTGTGAGGATAAATAAATTAGTCTTGGAGGCCTTCATATGAATAGTGGCTGTATCACCTGCTGTAGAAAATTGTGAAGCAATGTTCTTGGTACTCACCTTGGCCACGTAACTCATTTGTTACTGGCACATATTCCAGCATCAAACTACGCCAGCTTTTAGATGTTTTTTTCTTCACAAGATTGTTTTGATTTCAGTGTTCATGGGCTTGATTTGACCCCTTAAACTTTGGTATATGAAATTCCATTCCTCACAAACTGTTGAAAATTAGCTATAAAGGTGGCTTGGAAAGGGAGGAAAGGTTTCAGCTAGCTTAGGGCTTTTTTTTTTTTTTTTTTTTTTTTTTTTTTTTTTTTTTTGACAGTTCGTTGTACAAAGTTGTTTTCCTGCACAGAACTGGCAATGCACTGGAACTGTGTCTTCTCTTCTGTCCTTCTCTGCTAACCCCAGGCATCCAGGTTGCAACCAGAAACAAACAGGGTGGTTTGGTATGTGAATGACTGTTCCAGGTCTGCAAGGCTTGAGACAACCAAATACACAAATCAAAACTCAGCGGAAGGCAGGTACTTTGATGTTTAAATTGTTTCATCATTCATCATAGAAGAGAAAACCCTTTGTCTTTTTAGAGCTATAGATTGAGGGGGGGTTGTTTTTTGTTTTGCTTTTTTTGGTTAACTTTCACACTACTTTATTCTGATCTCAGGATTACATCGGAATTAGCTTTTCTAGGCTACACTGTACCATTCCTCCATGCTATGGGGAAGGCAGAATATGACCATGACTCACAAGTGGCAGTTATATCAGACAAAGGAAGTGACAGAGGGAAACTTTTGGTTGCTGTAAACCCATTGTAGCTGGATTTTGCACAAATAATTTTCAGGGAAGTTAAGGTGCAGGAATACAGCAAAAGATGAAAGCTTAAGTGCTAATACTAAAATGTTAAATATCATTTTTCCATCCATCCACGGCTCTCCAATAATGCATAAAGTAAACTCTACTGGTAGATCCAAGGCATAGCCCCTGTTATATTCATTAGGCTTTCCTGCTGTCTGTATTAAGTGTGGTAAAGTTAAAGTCACTGTTTCTAGCCAAAGTGTTGTTCAGACAAACTGCCCAGCCAAAGGAAAATGGTTCCAATGCATCTTTTGTTATAACTTACGCTGTGATGACATCAGACAGCCTCATGGGTGTCCAGAAAGCACAGCTAGAATTGGAAATGTGACATGGAAAGAGGACAGAATTTTCCTTACACTGAAATATAAGGAGTTCTGGGGAAAGATAGAGACAATTCAGATATATTTGCCTTCCTTCAGGCATGCCATCCGCTGTTCTATAAGCTTCAAAGCAGCACTCACCAAAATGACAGGTCCTCATTTGCTGCTGCAGTAAGGAATTAGGCTATTCCTGGGGGTGCATTTTTTAACATTCTTCCAATATAAGGCTTGAGAGAAGCCTCAAACCATTGTGCAGTGACAGCTATTCCAAATCCCCAAGCACAGGAACTCTGTCACTGTGCAACAGTCACCTTTCAGGACATAAAAATGGAAACTATATTACAACCAAGGAAATAAAACTGTGATATGATGGCACTTGTCAGCTGCTAATCTGATATCTAAGCATATACATGTTCTGCATCTCCTTGTATTAAATCATTCTGTGTAAGTATTTAGCTATTAAATAAAATAGTGTATGACCATAGTCAATGGAGCAGAACCTATTTTCCCTGCCTCCTTTGTCACAGCTTCAAGTTGCGATCATGTCACTTCAGAACTCAGTGATTGTTATTATAAGATCTAGGTAATCTACTAAATAACTTTGGTTTGTTTTGAGGTTCTGTGTAAAACCATACTACATGATGTATTGACTTACATCAATAGGCGTATTGACTTAAGCTGACGTCAGAGCTGTCAGCGAGCTATTCTACCAGTGGTCCTAACTCTAACAGAGAGAGTCTCTGTGGGTACACTTAGAAAAGTTTAAAAACTCACTGCTATTTGCTTAATAAAGTGAGAAGAGAAAGCAAAGCTTCCAAAAGAAGCTGTGGCTTTTATGGTTCGGAAAAAAACAAAACAACGTCAGAAAAAAATAGTGCTTCTAAAGTAAAAGACTGCCCAGTCCCCTGGGAAGACCCTGGTGTGGGGGTAAGGAGGCTGAAGACTTCTGGAGGTACAGGTTTGCATTCCAGTAAGAGATGATTTGAAAACAATTTTCCTGTGCCACAGAACCCTGTGAAATTTTGAAAAGCCAAACCATTTTGTCTCAAAGGAAACAGAGAAGGAGAGAAAGGAACAACAGTTGCTTGGTTGGTAGGTCACTTCTAGAGATCCAAAATCCAAGTCTTTCAATCCTTGAAGATGAGAATTGAACCTGGGTCTACATCATCTAGGGTGTCTCTCTTTTATATGCCTAGGGAAGACCTTAGCTCATGAAAACATTTTATGGCTTTGACAAATGTTCGCTTATAGATGAAATATATATTTTTGCCCCAAAAAATCATAAGCTGTTTTTGCCTTGGCTGTGACAGTTCCTTTATTTTTCCTCTGCTTTCATCCCCAAACCTCCTACCCTTTTTTTGTCTTCTCTATTTTGATTCAGTCCATGCCCTGAATGACTTCTGTCTTGCTATGTGCGTGTACAGTGTCTATCACAACGGATTTCAATCTGTTAGCACCTAGAGGCATTAACATAATGCAGGTAATAAGGTCTAAATTTAACTTGCTCACAACTACTTTTACCCACTCTGATATTCATCATGCTCTTCAACTGACAGGCTCAAATAGAATATAGCAGCTGCCTGGCTACATACACAGATGAAGAAAGTGGTAGAAAGCATTTACCTCAATAAAACGAATATTTCTCCCTTCCAAAAACTCAAGCTTCATTTTTTCCCATTGCTTTCAAAGACTTGATGTCAGGATACATTTTCCTCCCACTGTGATGCCATTAAATCTCATGGCTAGCATAAAATATTCTTTATGAGTTATTAAAGAATGTTTATAAAAAAGAAAATTTAATTGCTTCCCAGTTTTAATTATTCTGCCTAGGAAGAATGATTTTATGGTTTCTTTTTCTTTATCTGTTTTTTGTGACCTGGAATGAACTCTAAAAACTTCATAGTTCATCCAAACACCTATAAGAGGTGCTGATCAGGTTCCTTTGAGCAAGGAATAGCTAACCAACATGTTTCTTAATTTCTATATTTAGTTCCAGGAGCCTCTGAAACTAAAAACTCTAGAAAATTGAACAGTTCAAGTCCTTTGGCCTATCATTCTTTGCTTTTACAAGTCCTGATCATACAGGCTACCAGTAATAATGAAATTATGTACGAGGAATTGGAAAGAAGTAATTCAATTCAAAAAGACAGAAAGACTGAAACACAGGAAACAATTTTCAAAGGAGCCCATTTGGGCACTAAACAATGGCTTTCTTGGAAAATTTTGCTTAGCTCAGCATGTGTTGTACACTCTCTGCAGTGACCTCCCCCCCTAAAAAGGTCCTTCCTTAAACAAGAGCATAAATCAAAGAGGGGTACTGATGCCAAATTTCCAGAAAGTTTGTGATGCAAAGTAGCTTAACTTAAGTTTTAGCCATCTAAAAATACTATCTAAGGGCATCACCTAGCTTCCTTCAAAAGCCAATAGCAGGCTTCTAAAATATAGGGACAATTAATCTTCTGGAGGTACCTTTCTCTCTCTCTCACCCACATTTCCACAGAAATCTGCAGTGGACAGTTAGGCTTTACAGTTCTAAAGCATACCAAAGGGGGATATGTTGAAAAGGAGTGTTACTCACTTGAGTATCTCTCTTCTTGAGCACAGTTCACACTTTTTAACCTGCAGTTACCTGCTCTGTGTAGTGCAAGTCTCACTTTGCTTGGGGATAATAGTTTAGAAGGTGCCTGCTGGTCTGGATCTGGCTATCAGAACTAAGGAACTTGATAAACTCCTGTTGTAGCTCCTCAAAGGTTAAGACAAAATAGAACATGTGCAACCAGTTTGGTTTTAAGCTGTTGGGAATAACTGAACCATGACTATTTAGCACTGAACTGAGTATTCATTCAGCAATATGGGTGCATCTGTGTACTGACAAAGGAGCAGCAAATTCACATCAAAATGATGTCCTCAGGCAAGGCAGACGATTTCTATTCGTAGCAACTTCATTTTGTTTGTCACAACTGAACTAGTCCACTGCTGCTGACATCTGAAAACATAGGTACTCTCAGCAGAAACCACAGATCCATGCTCCAGTGGCCAATAACAAACATTGTGCTGTTTTAGTGCTTCCCAGATAAAATCACAGCTGCTTTCTCACAACAAGGGCATTAAAGACCCAAATACTACCATAGTGACCTGAAGGCTTACAGGAAGGAGTGTGCTGGCCCAGCTTGTTGTTTTGCTCATGATCCCGTATTTCCTTGCCAAGTCCTGATGGCTCTGGAATAAAGGAGACAACTTCATCCTCTTCTCCTTCCTTAACCAGTATGAGGGAGAGTGAAATAAAATCCAGACTTCTCTTTTCCTCTCTTAGTAGAATGTTTCATCTTTCCCCACATCATTTTAGCCCTTCCAAAAAAAGGATTGACTTCAAGTAAGGGAAACAGGGTTCTTGTTCTTTATCATTCTATTTAATGATACTTGTAGGTATCTTCTCAAAAACTCATGTCTATTTCTTTATCCTGTCATCTTTCCTAAGGTCTCAGGGCTCTGTGGGCCAGCTGGAACTGCCATCATCTCTGCTAGCCCCATTTCTTCTTTGGTTAAATGAAACTATTGGGCTGTAAGGTCTTGACCTTCTCAAGATTCAAACAAATGCTCATTGGGTCCAACCCTAGATATGCCGTTTCACTTGTCCCTCTCTAACATAATTGAATCTCTTGGCTCTTTTCTACTCAATTGTCTCCTATTTCAATAGATTCAAAAATAGCTCCTGCATATTTAATTATGCTTCACTTCACTCTGTTCCTTGTAGTCTGTTCAGTCTCCAGCACAGTGCTTTGTCTGTTGACAGACGTTCCACTTAGGTTGACTGATGTTCAACCTATTATTCTTCCAGCCCATATCAACTGAAAGAGGTTGTTATCTTACAAGACTGGGAGCCTTTGCGGCAAAGTACCAAAAAATAGGTCAGCAGTATCATATGAGTGCCTTACATGATAAAAGCAATCATTAAGAGCCATCAAAGCCACACAAAAAAACAGTGGACAGAGAAATAAAGAAGTAATCAGGAGAATACTTCCCTTTCCTCTTTTAATAAGCTGTTATTCATCCCTGCTCTATTTTGTTCCCTTTGGGGCCAGCAGCCAGAGCAGGGACATAAAAAGGAAAAAAAGGAAGGAAGAGAGAAGTAATAAATAGTACTTTGCATGTATTTAAATATTTGCAGTAAGAAGGAAGCAATATAGAATCCCTTACTAAATCTATGATGAAACGGAAGAAGCACATTTCTTGAAATCTTCTGAGAGATTAAGTCTAGTTCCAGTGGGCTATTGGCACTTAAATATGCTAAGTTTCTTCTCAGGAAAAAATCTCTCTGGAGGGCCCTGATTCAGAAGCCCAGTGAAGTCAAAGGCAGTTTTCTCACTGATTTAAATAGTCTTTGATTAAAACCCTAAAAAAATGCTGGAACTTTGTATCTGTCAAAGTATCACTGTGATATTTTGGACTATTGTTGTAGCATCAGTGTCTACTATCTGTATGACATTCATGAGTGAACTAAAGTAAATGATATACAAACACCAAACAAAGAGGACTGTCCCTCTGCTGAAAAGCTTCCCATTCCAAATATGATCTTACCTTTGTTCTATAAACAATCAAATGTTTACGAATATGATATGTTTAATTCAGCATATTGGAATGTGTGTCAAGGGAATTCTGAAAACGTGAAGGTGCAGGCGGTGAAAGGAACCCCAGTTTAGCTACTTGATTATTTCTTACAACAGAAATGCATTCATATTTCATGGATTCATGGAGCTCACCACTAACATCTAGTATATAATGGAGTGTAAAAACAGTCAGCACTTCCTCTCAGCCCAAGGTATTTGGCCTACCTTACATTAGCTTCCTCATCTCAAAAGAATGTAGTTAATCCTTTCATGCAATATAAATATGAATGGCATTTTAAACTGCTGAAGGTGTTTGTTTCATCAAAGATGCACTTTTCATTTGCTGCATTAGTAGGACAAGTGAGTGATAGCACTTCTGTTTAATGCTATGGGAAGAAAAGGAAGAAATCAGTGTGAGGGGGAAGGGTGTAATACAGTCAGAGATACTAGTTTGATTCTCCCACTGAACAAATGAGTTATTCAGGGAAGGGGAACAATGTGGCACTCTGCAGGCACTGAAGTGCATTTCAGCTGATAAAGTAAAAAGCAGCAGTAGCTGACTAACCTGTCCAGAAAAATGGTGAAGATTTCTCTCATGTCCGAAAATATTGATGAGAGATAGGGGCACTCGGCATCCTTCAGAGGATGAATAGCACCCCAAAGTAACATGCTTTATGGGCTTGACCCAAAATCTGCTGAATCCAATCAAGAGATACTTATGATTTCAGAGGGTGCTGAAGCAAATTTTGTAGTGTTTTCCTTCTATTAACTCAAATTGCTTGTATCTTTCAATTCATGTGAACATCTCATGCTGACACTATTGAGAACTGTGTGCTGGGACCGAGAGCATAGTGTGCTGAGATTGAAAGCATAGTATGCTCGCCATGCCCATCAGGACTGACACAACTGTAAATTACACTGGTAATAGGGGAAGAAATAAAAAGTGTCAAAGAGACATCACATTTTTGGCAAAATGTGAAAAAAATAATAGCAGAAGAGACTTACTTTTTTAGCAAAGTAGATGGAATTTGAAGTGTAAAACTGAAAGAAATCACTTCAATTACATCAACCTTCTCAAGCTGCCAAATACTGCAAAACCTAATATGGCACATAAAAAAAAGACAAGCAAATTCTGCTTTTTTTGCCCCTAGAAAACTCTGTGCAAGATCTCTGCCCTAAAAAAGGTAATCTTCCTCATTACTGAGAACACCCAAGTGGCTGATAATGCTAAAGGAAGTTTGCAATGTATTTCACCCATCTTTGACAATTCAGAGGCTAGGCAATATCCTAGCAATTCGTAAGAGCTTCAGATACACCTCAAAGGAAAAAAGAACTGCTTCTGGAGAGCTGTTCACAGTGCCTTTCTTAGACCATTCCATAAGACTGGCTCCTCTGGAGGATTATTTTGCTCCTCGAACTATGAAGGGAGACTACATAATCATCCTAGGCTCCACATTTTTATGACAGACAGCCCCAGGGAACTTTACAAAGCTACAAAGGCCTGAAACCCCTAGGTACCCGGACAAGGGTTGCTCACCCCTTTCTAACAACTTCACAGAGCATAAGTGTAACTTTCCCAACATCTTGTCTCAGTTTCAAAATGGTGTAAGCATACAAGAGGCTAAGCTTCAGAGAGAGTCAAGGGACCAAAATTGAAAAATGAGGGATGAAGTATTTTTGAAATGTTTACCTGGCTCACCCGCCCAGATGGTGGTTATGCCTCTGCCTTTCTTAGCAAAGTCTGGAGAGCAGCCAGCCACACTGTGTGCTCTCTCTGGTATACCCAAATTCTGTCCACATGGAAAGTTCACAGGCAGCCTCAAGGTGGCCTGAGAGCAGATGAAGCCATGTTGTATTGTGTTCTTGCTCTACTGTATCCCTGCATGTCCTCAAAAACCTGGGCATCAGTGTATCCCAGAAGGCAATCTCTTAAGTGTGTGGGTTCACCGCCTGCCTGGGGCACTGTCTGAGCAGTCCTCAACCACACTATGTTGACAGGGCTCCAGTGGCTCCTTGATGTCACCAATAATAGCTGAGCTGCCCTAAGGCCTAGCAATTTAGCAGTAGAAAACTCTCCAGTAATAGTTTTGCTGTGTCTTGTAAAATGTGGATGCACCTATCCTTTTCACATCTGTATCCTTATTTTACCTTCAGAAGTTTACTGTTGTTCAACACTGCATCCACATGCATAAAGCATCATACATCTCAAAAGCGCTTTCTAAACCAAGGCCTAGACCACAACCAGCATGGACTGTGACAATCATAACCCTTTTCACCTGTAATTCCATTGACATGGAGGAGAACAGCATTAGTTAACCTGTTGGGGGTTGTAGTGCAACACAAATGAACACTGGCAAATGCAAGACACAAAGATATGAATGCGGGCATGGAGGAAAGTGAAGTGGTTTGGCCAGGGATTACATTTAAGATAGAACTGGAGAGAAGCATTAAAAAGCATCTACCACCAACCTAAGCATTTTATGTAATGAGGGCTTTCAGCTGTATTTTTTTAAGACTATGCTGGCCATGACCTCAGTTTTCCTTCCTGTTTAATAACTTCTCCACAACTTGAAACTAATAGCTCTCTTCTTTTCTGACATATATTTCACAGCTACAGGAAGAGATTTTCCTTGTTTTCTGATTTTTGATGTGCTTAAGATGTGTTTGTAAGAGAGGGAAGGCCCAAGAGTATCTTTTGTATACCTTAACTGAAACAGTGACTCTTGTCACTGCAAACATGAAGAACATCATATTGGTAGTAGAATGCAGTACACTGGGAACCACAGGAAAGTATTGTAACTCCTACCCTCTGCCTCATGGCCAGGCTGTCATCCACAAAGCTTTGGACTCAGCAAGGTAGAATCATTCTTGATTCAAAAACTGTCACTGCATTGTCTACAAAATATGATCTAATGTCAAAAATAGCCTAGGAGTTAATTCTATGCTGTAAAAATATTATTTGGAAATTGCTGCCTTTTTGATAATACTGGATATATTTTACCAACTAACAACACATTTTTACACTTAAAACAAAACTGAGAACAAAGGGTCCCTGTTTGAAACCTAACCACTTTAAACCCAGCTGCAGATGCCTGCACAATGAACGCTTCTGAAAGGAAAGCACTAAAATTGTAGAAATAAAATAGCTATTGAACTATTATGTACAATGAAAATTCCTGGCTAAACACATTCTCATTCCCTATGTGCCTGGGACAAAAATCACAGTTGGTTACAAAAACATTGTAGTGAACTGCCTAAGAAGAGCTGCATGCATCCTCCAGCCCTCTACTGGAATTGGAGCTCTTGGTGATAGAAATGATCAGAAACTGATTTTTCCATGGTACAAAGACCTTTGTATTTTCAAATATATATATATATTTCCATCTTCACAAGGAGGAACTCAAGACCTTTCTGTTTTCCTCAGGGTTCAGAACTTCCTCATTTATCTCAAGACAAAATAAAATAGGAAAATTCCTGGTCAGTTGGAAAGCAAGACATGAATTCTTACGCACTCTATTTCCTCTTATTTGGCTCTCTTTCCTAACCCCTTCCTTGGCAAAAGTTGTTCTGGCTAATAAACATTTTCCTATGGAAAAATTTTTCATGAGAGAAATCTCAGCTAGCTCTACAATATATATCACACTGTGTGCAAGTAATGTGTGGGTATTTTTCTGGTGGCCAAAATACTAGTATCCCATGAGTATGGAAGCATGTGTAAGTGGATTTTTTTCTTTCCACTGCACTGCACTAAGGGCATACAATGCCAGTTACTACATCTCATCTGAGGGAGGTAGGCTGAGATGCACTAACTTTTGGGGTTCTGTTCCCTTACTGTATCATTAGTGTCAATTGTAGAAATAACTGAATGGAAGGGAGTAAAACAGCACAAGCATGACTTAAAACTTCATTGTGCTGTTAACTCAGACATTTGGCCTGCTCATACATTGTTACTGGAATACTTAGGATAATGTGAAGTGAAAGAAAAAGCAATTGAAAGAGAATTTCTTTATTTAGGTGCCAAGTGCTCCTGAGGCACTGTGGATGCAGGTAACAAAGCTATCTCTGAAATCCAAAAAGAAGAATATTCTCAGTGGACCAGCAGTTAGCATTTACTCTTCTGGTGCACTGCCAAGGCTAAGGTAAGGCTGAAATTTGATGCAAGTCCTATCATAGAATTAAAGAAAATTGCTTTCTAATAATGCGGTGAAAACCACTTCTATAGTTTAGATGTGTTGACACTAAATAGCCTTTGATTTCTGATTTGTTTCTGATTTGTTCCATAGTGCTAAGATGGTGCTGGAGGCAATTAACTGCATTTGGAAGTACAACAATGACTAATCGTTCTGCTTCCTCTCAGCTGCTTTGTGGGCTTAACTTTTATCTACAGTTTAAAATCAAAGAGTTCTTTTCTTTTTTAAAAACTAGTTTACAGTCTGTTGACAAAAAGGCCTTCATTCTGAGTAGATCCTACGCTCTTGCTTCGCTAACTTAAAAATGACAATTACATTTGCATGAAGATACTATTTTTCCTGATCATTTCTTCCTGGAAAAAAGATTCACAACAGAATTTCTGTTTCCACTTGATGACCTAAGAGCCATTTTTCATTTAAAAAAACTGTCTTTACCCAAGTTCTGATAAACAGTAATAGATTAGTATTTATTTGGATTTGGTTTTAAATCTATATAGGCCCTAGCTTGCAACTGGAAGGCAAAACTGTTCTGTGTACACTTAGGTTAGAATGTACAACCAAGGACAGACACCTGTTGGATATATGTAAGTATATTTTCAAAGAATCGTGTTAGAATAATCAAGTCAGTGAAAGGCAGTTTATTGTAACACAACCACATCAATCCCCATATTTGGAAAGCAGTATTCCCTGATCTGAACAAGGATGTGAGGTGCTAAGGGACCTTTGTTCCAGGCACTACACTGTGACTGTTGCAGCTCTTGCTAACCCACACTGCAGACATTTCCACACTTGTCAGCTCTTTCATGGATTTCACAGTTTGCCCAGAAAAGGGATAGGCTGCCAGAAAAATTCTATGTAACTGGTAGCACAATTAGCTTTTCCTTGAGGTGAACTTTAAAGCCTGGATCTCAACATCTCTTTGGAGTTCACACTTAGAGACTTGTAAGCAGGAACTACTGTTTAAACTGTATTGTCTCAGGCTTATTTAGGGACCTTGGGCAGAGTGCAGGCACACTCCATGCCCATGTCACACCTTGTCCAGTAGTCAGAACTGCTCGATAGTGGACAGAGACTGCTAAACTGCTGCAGCTGGGCAAGAAGCAACAATAGATGGATTCAGAGCCTTGCTCCCCTGTCTTTGCTGCAGAGTCTGCTCAAGTAGCTGTGTGCAGAGGGAGAAATCAGCTTCTCTACATAAAAAGAAATGAGAAATCAGAGGAGGAAAAGAGATTGAGGTGACACTTAACCTCTGATCTGCCAAACAGCTATGAACTGCCCCTTTCTCGGGATAGATGATAAAATTGCAGTCTGCTTACCTGGATTATACCTAGAGAGATTAAGAAACATTTGAAACACAGCTGGGTTCCCTAATTCATGGGCATTCAGATGTCCAACTATTAGTTCATACATTCCATCTTTGAGCTTAGCTTATAAAGAGGATACACCTATAAATTATCCAAAAAGAGGGTAAGAAATGCACAGACAGGCAAGATGAAAAGGGAGCAGGTTCAGAGATTTTAAGGCTGGGACAGAATCCTCTGTCTTACTCTGTAGCCAATGTGCATATTTATGATGCATAGATGGCAAAGGTCCACAGAAAAAATACAGCTCACAAATCATATCTTTCAGCATGCTATAGACTTTGCTGAAGTTCACTCATGTCTCCCACACTTGTATTCCATTAATCATTTTTGCTTGCAAAAGCAAGGGTAAACTTGTATCCCCAATCTGCATTAAGATTGTGTCTGTTTCATCTCACAGCTGTATCTCTTTTAAGACAGCTTGCTTCAGCCCTCTTTCTCATAAAAATGAGTTGGAGGACCACTATTTCCTTAGTGGCGTATGTTTCCACAAGAGAACTGCATCACTTAACAGGTGGTGGTTACAAACCTCAGTTTCTCAGTGGAAAGGTTCTCCTTAGAGACCTATCTGTCCTCTGCCTCCAGTACAATCTCATTAAGTGTTGAAGGACGTAAGTTTCTCTTCAAGTTTACATCTTTTTATAAGAAACACTTGCCCTGGGATATGATGATTGGGACATTTCCCACCCTGCACTTTGACCTACTGTGCAAAGTGCACATCAAAGTCAAAAACAGGTCTTTTATGATATTTCTGTAATTGGTCTTTCTTTAAGGAGACTTGCATCAGTATGAATTTATCACCCTTCTCAATGTTCATACTTTAATGCAACAAATAACAGATCTGATGCTGGATCTGAGACATCCTAATTTTGCACTGACGTACTGTTGCTGGCTTCTAAGATGCTATTCTCAATTGTAAAATTGCCAGTGAGATCAGACTCATACCCAAGAAGTTGACTCAAAGCTGCAAGACGAATTTGAAAAAAAGAAATAAAGTGGATATTCACTAGCATATGCTATTGCAGCTGAGTGCTGCTGAAATCTCTTTGCACTCTATTCTTATGTAGCATATGTGCTGTAATTGATAGACACAATAGTGTGAATTAAAAATTAGTCATCTGTTTTTCTCCAACACTTTCTATGCATGAAAACCGAGATTTCCGAATACTATCTAAGCCTAATTCTCTCACTAAGGTCAATGAAGTACACGTGTGAATGTAGAATACCATAATTCTGTTCACCACTGTAATAAAGCTATCTCCAGAGCAGAGCTCCAGTGTCAAAGCTAATCAGTGAAGATGGTTTTCCTGCATTAGCACTGTACTTTTGGCTTGATTTATCAGACCTCTTCTTGCCCATATTCACAACCAGTCCTGACTTATCCAGTAGAACAGTTTTTTGGGGTGCAGGATATTATGCCCTGCTGTTGGGTTTTGCTCTAGCTGGCACTGGAATTACTCTCTTTAAGAATGAAGATTTCGATTATAGTATTTGGGTGCTCTAGATTCAAAAGTCACTGAAAACCAAGAAGACGCTCAGCCACTATGAAGATGATTAAAGCAAATCCTGAGAGAAACTGAACACTGTGGTTTCTAGTCTAGCTGGGATTTGCCCATGCCTTTCTAACAGCAGTATGATTCTTATTGTGATTTCCACTATTTTACTATCTGTCCTTTTTCTTACTACCATCTGCATTGTAATAGTATTTATGTGTAAGTGTAAGATTACAGTCAAATCTTTTCAAGTTGAGCAACCAAATATGAAAGCCCTGAAAGTATAGGCAGGGAGCATGAGAATGTAATGCTTCCTGATGGAGCTATAGCTGTCTTTTCAGTCTTCCTACATAGCATCTAGATAGAAGGCAAATAATTTATAATCCAGTCAAATGCTTTTCCTTCTTTAAACACATACAAATTTGACATGTGCTAGATCCCAGCATGAACAGAGAAACATACTTGCTTTTAACATTCCTCCCTCATTCTACTTTATTGATTTGATGGCAACTTGCATAGCATTAAGTGTAATTATTTGTGATTTTGCTGTTAAAAAAAAACATCTAAAGTCATGGAATAGGCTGCAAATGAGACATTTGCTGCAGTGGTACTGAAGTATCCAAGTTACATAGGGGGGGATTTGACTTGCATATTTGCAGTGTAGCTGAAAATTTTTGTAGGAGCTGGGAAGACTCAATGTTTGGTATAAGAAAGGAATTACACTATACAGGAGTAGTTGAGAAATCAGAAACACCTCGGTAAAATTCTTGGTAAAGTTTAGTCCCAACACTGTGAAAAGTTGAAAGGGGGGAAAGAAATTTTCACAAAAATGTTTGCAAAAAAAATTGGAGAAAGAGTAAATGGGAAGTGTCAGCCAGTAACTTTAAGGGATGATCATTTTCTTTCCCAAACAAATATTTTTTAGCTTTTAGCTTAAGTGAAGGTCTTATTTTGATTCAAAGATGCATCCAGGCACTATTGTAAATCCTCTTATATTGTTACGACTAGCAAGCTACTAGCAAGACCACTGCTGAATTTTGGTGGATGCAGCATTGACTACAGCAGAAACTCCCTCTCCTCCAGTTTCTTAGCTTAGACTCCTTAGACTCCTTAGTCATTTCTTAGGCAGAATCAGGAGGGTTTCCATACCTCATTACTGTTAGATAATGCTGCACAAAATCTTTGCACAAGTAAATGATGTACATTAATATCAGTTCATAAATCAGATTAATTACCCACAGACAACAAATATGCAATAAAAATGAGTATACTGAAGTATATACAAGTCAGAATGTAAAATACCACTTATCAGATGTTAAAATGCATTTTACAATGAGACCAAACAGGATGATACATGGGCAGAATCATACTGAACTCCACAGGACTGAAGGATTGAAACCCCATCTGCAGAAAGACTAGGAGGAATGTGGCCTCAGCTATAGCCTTTGTTCTCATTCATTGGTAAATCAGGACAAAAGACTTGGGATTTGATTTTGTTTTGATACATTTTTTTTCCTCTTTCTAATTATGATAATCTTAGAAAATAGCTTTTTAATTTTTAGAATTATTTTAATTAATAATGCAAAAGAAAGGTTAGAGGTGATACTTCCAAGAGCCATTTTAAAAAGGCTTTTTAAAAGTGGAATTTATTATGTATCATTGACAAAATGACAGAATTTCAAAGCACTGTGAACCTGGCTGTCTTAATAGCAGGTAGCAACCCTTATCTCCCATATATTCTCCCAACTGCAAAAGTTCTCTGTAACAAAGGGAAAAAATACCTTGAGTTAAGCCATTGTTATGTTTATATTTTCTGCACATCAGCAAAATCAATAGTTCTGATTTTTGCCAAAAGTTCACAGCACTATTTTCTTAGATCACCTGAATTTCAATAGGATGGAAGGAGTTAATCACCAATATAAAGATTCTGATTCTGAGTTTCCTACTAGGCTTAGTCTTATATATATATAATTCTATCTCTTTATTCTGACTACCAAATAAATCACAGCTTTGACTGAATTAGCTCTGCATTGTATCTTTTGGTAAAGAGCATCAAATCCTTCATGAATACTTCAGTGAAAAGATCCCACAACTTGTTAGATCACATAGGATATAAAAGTTGCTCATTCATTCAGTGTAACCACCAATACAGATGAAAGTACATTGTACATCCAGGGATGAAATATGCTGGGGATGTGATTTCTATGGTAGGGTCCTAAAAGTTACGCAAAGCCCCAGTGGTAGTCCTTTTGGTACTGAAGCTGTGCTCCTCAGGTGGACAAACTGCAGACTACCCCAGTATAAGCATCCCTGTGCTATCATATTCCAGTGGCTGGTCTTGAGGTACCAGCATCTCTGGGGTGACAGAATTGAGTTCAGCCTTTATGCTTGCTGAGATCTTGGCTCCTCTGCCGAGTGCTGTCTGGTACTATGTTTTTATGGTCAAGTGTATATTTGCTACAGGTCAGATTAAAACCAACTGCTTCTTTGTGGAGGCTTCCAGGTACGAGACAGAAGGCATTGATGCATTTTTTTTGAGAATGTGTTTGAATCCAGCCCATCTCTGCTCTACATGGTGCTCATGTAGCAGCATGTCAAGGGAGGAAAAAGAATGCCACTTTCAGGAAGAATCTTTTCCAGAAAGTGTGAAGAGGACAGAGGACTTTTTTTTTTTTTTTTTTTTTTTTTTTTTTTTTTTTAATTCAGAAGAAAAGTTCTAGCTTAACAGCAAGAAACGCGTTTGCAAAACAGGAAGATAGAAGTGACCTCAGAGTCAGAGATGTTGAACTGTGGATTGCCTTCCGTACAGAAATGTGTTTTAAAGCTGAACTTAGCAATATATTTTTTTTTCCCCAAAGTGGAGAAAAATACAAAATGAAAGTTTGGAAACCATGAAGTAGATTGAAGGCAGAAAACCAATTCTGGAACCAGCATCAGGGCAGAAATGATGTGTGTGATGGTTCTGAATGAGGGAGGAGAGCACTAGTTCTTATTATATAGCAGTGTTTTTCTCTCCTTTCATAGCTTCTAGAGCATGTATCTTCTTCTTACTCTGCAAAGAATGAAGGTAAATGAAGTTTCTATGTGGAATTGGAGGGGAGCATGAGGTGACCTCTGTCAACTCATGCTGGTAGGGAAGACATGAAGTAGCTTTATGGGGTTCTTATTTGAGCTTTGATGATAGCAGCTGGAGTGTCTACACATGTGGAGTGTTCTCAGCCTAGCAGTATCATAGAATCAATGCAGGTATTCTAAGTTGAGAGACTTATCTCCCACTTCATCAGTAAAGATAGAGCGTATCAATCTAGGGGCTTTTCCTCAGGAGAAATGTCTCACAGAACCGTAAACAATCATAGAAAATACATCTAGAAGGAAGCCCAAGAGGTCTTCTAGGACTATATTGTTGGGGCCCTGGCTATTTTACAGCAAGATAAGCAAAAGTATATGCACCTGGGAAGGGAGTCGACACAGTGGTCATTTAGAGACTGAGCAGATACACCTGGACAATGCTAGTTAACCAATAGTGATGCTTTGCAAAGTGCGTGAACCTGTGAGCCTTCTGATAGGATATAAGCCAGTTAGGTAGAATAATGAGGTGGACTGAACCTGCATCACATGGGTGTGATGTGTTCTTCCCTGACTTGCCGAGAGTGGGCTGCGGCACTATATCCTACCCTGAAGAAAAATTCAGCCCTACCCAAACTCCTCCTGACAATACTTAAATATCTCTGATGACTAAAATTCCAGAGCCTTCCTGTACCAGAGCTTATCCCTGCTCACATGAGTTGTAAGATCATGCAATGGGTGGGGACATGCTGGGGAGGATGTGGATTCCTCAGCCAGATCTTCAAATCTGACTTTTGACTAGTGCAGGTGAGAATCCTATCTTTTCTTCTAGGTTGCTCCTGCTGCAGCTTATAATATGACCAGTGTACAGTTATTGTTTAAAGGACAAAGATTTCTCTGCCCCTAGGCCTGGGATTTTTCCAGATAGATTAAAGTAGGTTTATATATTGGTATGTACATACAGCATGCACGCATGGTATATTGCAGTATATCAAATATGGACAAAGATGTGTAGTTTTTCTTTCTTTTCTTTGTTTTTTCTGATACTAATGACATATACTAGAGCTCAGAGGGAAATAATCCTGTTCATTCTGGAATGTTTTAAATTGTAAAAGCTCTTGGCAGTGATTCACTTATTTAGTGCTTTTAAGGAATAAAGAATCTAAATAGTGAAGCAATCTGAGTCATGAACAACAGCCACAGAGAATATCAATTGACATAAAATAATAGTGGCTGGTAAATACAATCCTTTTCTTCCTTCAGCCTTCCCTTACAATGAATTAAAATCAGTACAAAAGAAGGATGTCTAAATCTGTCAGTGCTAGTCCAGTATCCTTCAGTTCCTAAATATATCCTACTTCAAGTGGTCCCTCCAAGATAGAATATTTAAAGTACTTTTGAAGAAATATTTTTAAAGTACTTACAGGTACTTTTAAAAAGCTGGCAATGTTCTTTTTCCCTACACATCTGTAGAATTACACAAAGGATGAATTTGGTGCATGAATTAAATGTTCTGCTGGTCTGCAAGCTCTTCTAGACCAAAAGTAAACTTGTTTGCTAGAGGCAGTAGATGACCTTTTGGATGATAAAAGTTTTCCTCTTGCACTTTGGGCAACACTTTGGATCACTTTGGTGACTAGGTTTTGAAAATTAGTTACCAATGGAGAAATATATTCCTATGAAAATTGGATACCAATGAAGAAATATATTTCTATACAGCAAAACAAAGTAAGCTCTTACTTAAGTGTATTAGAACTAGTAACATTAACCTATTCTTTATATTCAGCTTCTATTACCCTTGTGATACTTAATGCTGTTCAGCTAGTGACAATCAACTGAAAAGCCACTTAATGAAAATATTTTATTGCCAAGTGAGATACAATACAAAGCTACATGTAACAACAACTCTTCAGACCATACATCAGAATTTCATTCTACAGTCATTAATGCCTTCGTACAGTGGTCTGCAGTAATGATCAGCACTTCATTAGTGCAGGGGAATTCCCTACCTCTGTACATCCGTGATTTTTTCTGTGTGTTATTGCATTCAATATATGTATGCATCTGGTTGTCTAGAAACAGCTGATGGTTAGTTGGTTGAAAGTAACTACTTACTAATTTTCTAGTAATGCATACTGTTTGAGGGGAAAGCTTGGCAAACTTAGATGGAAGATTAAATGAGTAAGACTCCCAGAGGTTCCTTTAGCTAGAGAAATTGATTTATAGCACACAGAAAAAGCTTTCTTGGGGAAATTAAGTGAGCAGGTGGCTGCAATTTATATAAATTAAACCTTGGGCTTGTTCCTCTGACTTGAGTTTCTTTCTGTTTTTTAACAAAGTTGGTGGTGCATAAACAGTTTTTGGTTCTATTTCTAAATGTTGGTTCTTTATAGTTGTTTTTAATCATTGAACCTTTTGGAATCAATTGCAGAATTAATCTAATTGCAGGTTCATTGTTTGATCCTCATTTGATGGAGCACAGTGCAAGAGGAGAGCTGTGGCCAGGGAGAAAAATCACAGCTTTGCATTCTTGTCTCGTGTCACTTTCCTCAAACAGTCTCTGATCTATCATTACAATCAAAATTCTTTATCCGAAAATTGCCACATGAAATTTTAAAGCTTAAAATAGAACTTCTGCAAAGCAGAGATCAGAATATGCAAAGTGTTAATGCAGCATTAACTGAAGAGTCCCAATTAAATAATTATAAATAGTTACAAGTCTAGCCTTTTTATTTCCAGAGCATCATAGTTTAGAATTTTTACACTTTCCTTCTCTCTCTGACAATGTCCATGCCAGTTAAGGAGGGCTGAGATCTCCACAATCTTTGCTCTTTCTTGCATTTTTATACTCATTAAAACACCTTCTTTAGGAAATATTCAGGACGATATAGGAAACAGAACTTTGTTAGGTAGTCTTAGAAATGGGATTTGAATGGCTTTTGATTTTTTTTTTCTTCCTATTTTTTCACTTTTGACTTTCAATGGTCACTTGCAACTCCAGCTATTTCTTTTCACTCTGTTTCTCACTCCATGCTACATGAAGAGTATATGTCCCTAAAATCCAGAACATGTTGCTATCTTGTCTTGTTTTATGTACTGAAAACACATTTCTTGGCCTCTTGGGAGTGATAGATGTTACAGTTCACTCTTAAAATGTAGTTTGGATAGGATTTATAAGTTAAGTACTCATGTATGACCCTTTTTCTGCTTGTTTTCTTTTTAAATGTATGCAGTAAAATAAGAAAAAAACCCAGTGAGATCATTTCATTATTCATTAAAGAGATATTGAACTAAGAATCTAATCAAGAAAGGGTATTAAATGTCAGATGCAAGAATTTGATACTTGTACATGCTAGAAGACTAGTTCAGCTGAATAGATCATTTCATTTCTGAACTTAATGCAAACAGAAAGTCCCTCAAATGTCTGTTTTATTTTCCTCTTACTCAAGAGAGCTACATTTAAGTAACAGTTTTCTAGACAATTACAGTGTGATCATTTAAAAATATGTTTACTTTTGTTTCCAAAACTAACACTATTCGTATCAGAATATAAAACTGCTGAAATCATCTTCCTGTTGTCAGGAGTAGAGATTTGTGATGGTTTTCTTGTAATTTTCCCTGGTGTTTTCCAGCTGTGGTAGCCTTGGTTCTATCAGGCTTTCTGATGACGTAAGTGGAAGCTAAGGGGTAGCAGTCAGATGTCTTCGGAAAGGCACAGTCCCTATGTGATTCCACAGATAGGTATGATACTTCATGTTGATTGCCAGTCCATCTTGCAGTGGACACATCTATGCTGCTGGGACAGTCTTCTACGCAGATACCACACATGGCCCAGAAAAGCAGTGATACTTCAGAAATGTTTGTTACACTGCTCCAAACACCAGTCAGCACAGTGCCACCTGTATGGCACTCTGCACACTGTGTACACATAGTTAGTTAGTCAATGGCCAACAGGCTGTTTTTACAGGTAAAATGACTGCTGCCACTGTTGGCAGAGTGAGGGTCCCAAACATCTATGGACTTCAAGTGCCAGTGACCTCTTGCAATACTCTCCTTTTGCTTTTATTTCTCTGACAAGTGTCTTGATTCACCCATAACGTGAAATACAAAAAAAAAAAAAAAAATTATATACCTGCTTAATCTGTGGTGAAGTTAGTGGTTCCCAGTGGTATGCTCTCCCTGCTCTGAAGGGAAAACAATTTCCCTTCTAGGACAGCCAGTTACATCCCGCATAGATACAATTAATTATTTCACTAATCTCACTAAGTGTTAGGTTAACACTTTCTGCATGAACTCACTTCCCAATTACTTAACTAGTAGTACCATCAGCAGAACACCAGCTTGCCTGGGGAATGGGAGGGCGATCAACCATTATATAGCCATTTGAGGATAGATGCACATACACGCTCAGCTCCCTTCAGATGAATATGCAATGGCACAGATTCCTGAAATGACAGCTCTTGCACAAGTAAGCCTTTTATATTTTTCAGCAGAAGAAGATACTACCTCAATTGATAAACTTGTTATAATCCATTGCATTCCATCAGAAATTGTAGTCTGCTGCAATACAATGTTTTCTGCAGAGCCAGAAGAATAAAAAATAAATAGAATAAGATGGGTTGTAATCTGCTCACTCCATCCCAACATACCAAGTTTTGCTTGAATAATTTTGTTGCTGTAACATGACAGGTTCTCTCTGATTCTTACCTTGTCATGAGAGGTAAGATGCTAATTACTTACCTAAGCTGTTCAATGCATCATAATAACATGCATTTATTATACTTCATTCTCCCTAAAATACCAGCTTTGTAAGGCAAGTATTTTAAGCAATATATAAAGGTATGGTGAATCATAAGAATGATTGTTATGATGATGATTTTTGTCAATGGTTTGTCTTCAATATTCTAATCAGAGCATACAAACTAAGCTTTAGGACTGAGCTCTTGAGCTTTTGGTCAGGTAGCATGGTACCTGGGAAGCCAGCGTATCAGTGAGGTCTCTTCTGCTCACCTAGCACAGATTGATCTTAGAGTTAAGATGGGGAAGTGAGTTGTATCTGGGGCATGCTTCTAAAGGCAGCGAGCAATCTACACAGCCACTCCCTGCCAAAAAAAAAAAAAAACCTCCACTCGTTATTCTGTAAAATACTATGTCACGGCCCCATCCTTCTATTTTAATTGCTTTTAAATTTTAACTCAAACCAGGAAAGAAAATAGGAAGAAAATCAAATGATACGTCTAAACTCATACCAGACGTCTGAAGCTGCCACAGCTTCTGGCTCTGAAGTGGGTGTGAAGGACAATATGCTGAATAATAAGGGAGTATCTCACAGCTTGGATGTTTCTAAACATGCTGTGACAGCCTGTTGCATGTCAGAAGATTGTGGACAAGTGAAATAACTGTGGATATGATTATTCAAATTGGTTATAGCAGTAAAATAAGGCCTGAAATACTAGATTAAATAAAGGATCCTGCCTGAGGAGGAAAGAGAGGAAAGCCAGGATTAGTAGTGTTGTGACTTCAACCTCTATGGGTTGTTCTTTGTTCTGTAAAATCATCTGATTTTTGAAATTTCCTTCAGTATATTCCTTTAGTGACTTACTAGGTATTATATTATGGTAGAACAATGTAGTGCGCCTGTTGCGTTCCCTTTTATCACTTCTGGAACAACTTAGAAAAAAAAACACTAATTGCTTTTATGGAAAGCTGCAAAGTATATTTTGACTTTCTGCATGAATGCATTTAAAATGGAAAACGGTCTCCCCCCAGTCTTTAGAGTGGGAAAATTGAGTAAACAAAAAAAAAAGGACAGTGGAGAAAGACAAGAGGCGACCCAAATTTTCAGCTGTTGAGAACCTATGCTGTGTTTGCTAGTGATCAAAAAAATGTGTTTTTTTCAAGTACTGATTTTATCAGGATTTTTAATTTTTATTTTTCAAATGGAAAACGTTTGCTTATGAAAATCTTGATTAATTTTTAATCTTTATTTAGAGCTGCTTCTTAGGAATCTTCTCTTGCTTTTCCAACTCCATATTCCTGAGGGAAATGGTGACCCTTTTCCCTCCTTCTAAAAAATGGATCTCCAGAGGCAACATATCTCCCCCCTTAATACATCTCTCCCCTTGACAAGGAGCAGTCATGACAAGATGAGAAGGCTTAGGCCTGTCACTTGTCCTTTCTGCAAACCAGTGTATGCTCATTAACCAGTTAACCTACAACTGGTATTTATTTTTGATGACAGCATTATCTAAGAGATAAGGCTGTAGTGTGTGACTCGAGACCTGGGTTCTATTTCTGATTCTGGTACTAAGCCACTGTGTGACATGGGCCTTGTCACTTTACTTCCCTGCCCGTTTTGCCTTAACCCTTTTTGCCAACTGAGAAATAAATTGGGCAGGGGACTGGGGCATTATGATTGTTTAGCACTGTTAGCATTGCTCTAACACTAACTAATAATGTGTCAAAATAAAGTGTAGCAGATGGATATACAGGGAAAAAAGGATACATGATGGCCTTCAGAAGGATGGAACAAATGCAATAAAAGATGTTGCAATGGCTGTAGATTTTATCATTAAATTAACACAGCATTACCTTGCAATTGTATGGTCCACCAGTGAAATTAGTGATATTTATTTCACTAAAATTTAGATGCTGCATCATACTCCCCAAATACCACCTTTGAGGGACAAGGCAAGTTCCTAATGTGCTTTTTGTAGTAAAATTTTAAGATACAGTAAAAATGCATTTGAGGACTGTGAACTGACTGACCCCTGTGATACTGCTTCTGTCAACCTTCTTTTTTAAAAAAAGAAAAAAAAACAGGAAAAAAATAATTCAGAGAGTTGTGCCTAAACATCTCAAGTTTAAAGATCAGCATTAGGTTGTCATAATCTTTATTTAGAACAGTGTTGTGTTTAAAGCTGACACTTCCTGACATTATTAGGTTACATCTTAGGGAAATACTGTGAGTGGTGTTTGAAAATGCATCTTAGATTTACTGCAGCTGCTGTAAATATCAGCTAAGCAACCTTCATAAATTATGCTAAAGGCATTTCTGAGTTATGTAAGAATTATTCTTGTATGTAAATGAATTTCTACTTTTAGGTATTTGTAGACTATTATAAAGCTAATGCATGTACGGAGTTTAAAATTTTGTATGTAAGGGTTGTTCTAGATTGCAGTATTATGAACACATATATGTCATGGTATGTATAGCATACATGCAAAATCAACTTTGCCATTAGTATAGTTACTATACTTACAGTTTTTCCTATACCTGGCACAGTTTGCAAATACATTAGAAATACAGAAGCATTCACACACATTTCTCTGCTGACCCAAAGGTAATGAGGAAGGTTCATATCTCAGGTATCGGACAGATGAGGAGAGAGGTTAACCGAGTATTCTAATGTACGTTATAAAGATGCTTTGCCCTGAGCACTGTGCACACAGTCCTCACAAAGTAGCAAAAGGCTCAGTCTCACAACAGGCAAACATAGTTTCTTTTGAACTCAAGAGAACTGCTATCCTCACTGCTGAAGCCATAAGATGGAAACCATCGCTGTACAGAACTTACAACCTTCCCTTTGTTTCTGAGGTAGTCTGGCCTGAGTTAAACAAACATCTTACAGGATGAGACCTGGTGGAGTTAGGTAACTTATTTAAACAGAAATTGTTAGCCAGAGTCCAGGTTCGAGCCCAGTGATCAGTCATTCCCCATGGACAAGCCTTAGCTCCATCCTTAGTTCTGGCACTTGTGTGAGTGGCTCTGTTTGTGTATACCATCTCTTTAAATTTTGTAGTGCTCTGCTGCAGTCACTCACAGTTAGCACATAGACACACAGAGAGACACAGACTCAGACATGTGCATACACACACACACACACACACACACTCTGTGCCCTTCACTGTTCCCTTGCACTGATTTTACTTTTGATCTTTCACTCTCAGTGACTCATTTCTGATGAAGGGAAATGACAGGAAAGAAAGAGCCTACAGTAAGCTTTTGTGTCTAAAGACATAACTGATCAGCTGGCAATATAAGTCTTCAAAATGAAATCCCATATACTCTACCCCAGAGGAATAAACCAGTTTTATGTAGCTGTCCTGACCCTTGTGGTGGCCGGAGCGCTTCTGCACAGGTCTGGGAAAGATTTCTAGAGGACAGATCCTCCAGAACTGCATGTCACATAAGATATAAAGCAAGTGCAGGCACCAGGTAACAGAACTGAATACATTTAGGGCCAGCTGGACACATACATAAGGCATTGCTTGTGCAGTCTTATATGATGCAAGGAAACCATTTACAAGGCTAAAAATACCTGGTAGTGGCAGACATTGCAGGAGCTCTGTGATAGTATAAGTCTAGGTGTAATGAACCCTGCCTGGCCCTCAATTATTAGAAAGAGCAGAGTGTAAAATGAGTAAGAGATTGGAGCAGTAATAGACTCTCCAGTGACATAGTAATGATGGCAGCTCAAAGGCAACTGCTGACTGGATGGCCAGGAAAAGTAAATATACTATAAATCATTTGGCTACAGGAGTTCAACTCAGCATGCTTCACAGCCTAGGCATCCATATCACTATTTGCTTTCACTCACAGAAAAGCTCTAGTGGAGCTAGCTGTACCAAATGTATAGGGAATTGATAACCTCTTTTAAAAATTCTTGTGCGCCTCTGGAGCACGTCCTATCATCAGTCTTTGTTCCACTGTTTTCCACTAGCAGTGGTGGGATTTCTGAATATAGGGCATTCTCTCCTCTACTGCTTGTCCCTTCATACAGTATTGTGACAGAGCAGCACTGACCTTTGAGTTACCAGCCCTTTGTGCAATAAAGCCATATTATTTTATTGTAAGTAGATCTCTGTGGAGACTCTGAACTGTCTGTGCCTGGCTCTGCCAAAGCAAATCTTTGCTAAGGGACAACTGTATGTATGTATTACATCTGTGATGTATTTCTTAGCTGCCCTTGCATTGAGGGAGTTCCATTGAACTCAACCCAATATGGGATGAGAATTCAGTAATTAACTACAGAGACACAAAATGAAAACTTCAGGATCATTCTGAAGAAACTGCCCATTTAGAAGCTATTCTACAGTCACATCTAGCTCCCCCAGCCAAGGCTGAACACATGGTATGCAGGCATGTCTGGTCATATAAGATCTCACAGCCTAAGATGTCAAGTGGCACGGAAAAAAGTGGGAGGACAGTCAGGCAGTCAATTATATTTATGAAGGGCCTGATCCCAAGCCCTTTCTATTAAGGGTATTTCTATTCTTTATTCCTTATCTGTCTGTCTGTTAACTTCAACACTGGCTTTGGACTAAGGCTGGGTATATTTGCAGTGACAGTGAATCTATTATTTTATCTTCCTGTCTGTGAAAGAAAACTGTAGGAACAGGAGAATTCTTACAGTACAAAATGTACTGAGCTATCACCTGCTGTTGGCAAAAAAATCTGTAATGTAGTTTTCCTATAATAAAAACAATAATAATTCTTCAGTCATAGTTTTATGATTACACAACACCGAGGCAATGCTTTTTTTCTTCTTAATTTGCATGATTCCCAGGTTGCAATGCAGAAAAACCTTTTGAGATCTTAACTAGATTATAAAAATGTCATGTCAGATTTGAAAACTGTCACTAACGTGAGAGTTTTAATTATGAATAAATTAGAAAAGAGAAGCTGCTTTTCCAATGGCAATAAGATTTTGCATTATGCACAAACAGTAAAGCCTAGAAGTGTTCAAAGGCTGAAAAGTAGAAGTGAGATAAGAGAATGGATTATGCTGGAAAATAGGGGAAAGTAAAACTGATAAAACATTACTATTCAAATGATATCTTTACAGCAGTTATTACTACAGTATTATTGTTCTTGAAACACAGGGAGAAGCATGGTTATAAACCATTCAAACCAGTATGCCAGAGGTTTATTTTAAGAAATTATTTCTACTGCTTGTAGCAACATGTTACTAACCAGAGCCCTGATCTAGCCAAAAGTGTGCGGGGAGTGCATGGGACCTGTCACCATAAAGCACATATGCACAACTCTGCAGTGCACAAAAAAATTCACCTCAGCAGCAATACACTACCGTGCTATGCGGTGTGTGTTGATTTCACTGAGGCTACTCACGTATTTTGGTTCAAGCCTAAGCTCAAATGTCTTAGACATTGTGTTCCTGGCTCTGTCAGTGAATGTCTGTCTTCATTTAGTATTAACACTATACCTTCCCACATATTAACCTATTGAACGGGACCAAAAGCTGCACCCAGTCTCCTTTCCCTTGAGAATGTACCCAACACAAAGGTCTGCACAACACAGACAAGAAATGCACCATCTACCCCTAACTGTTCTGTGGCTTCATTTATCCGAAAGTAAAATGTAGTATAATACTCAGCAGCCTTGGTGAGACCTTGCTGAGATACAAGATATATATGTCAGGAAAATATACTGCATACCAAGGACCCCCCAAACTGTAGCTAGCACAGGTAACTGCACACCAACTCAAGTCTGAAAGCAATTTAGCTCCATTTGCTCTAGCTTTGCAGCCCAGTGCTGGCACTGCACAACCATGACTACATGGCTTACAGAACCACTGGCTGTCCTTCACCCTATGGTCTTGCTGGCTTGGATCATCACCAGTCTAGAGAGGACCGCATCATGCCCTGCTGCACAACCCAGACATACTGCAAGATGCACGTACAGGTTCTTGACTGCCAGAAGGTACATTTCAGGTGCTTGCCCGCAGTGAAGTTTTTGCTGATGTGTCTTCACTGCCACTGCTTTTGACTGCATGCTAACTAAGTGCCTCTTATGCTCCAGCTACCATTTTCCTTACTATGTGGACAAACCCTTGGTGAACATGCAGTCTTTGGACTGCTTAACTGCAAGCAATGCTCTGATAACCGGGTGGAAACTTACTGCATCTAAATTAGAAAACAGTCTGTATTCTTTGCAAATCAATAAAAGATTTGCAATTGTTGCAATATCTTGAAGATGAATAATAACTTAAAGCACTAAAATAAAATCATTATTGCCATCTATTCTCCTGACACAGATTTTTCAACACAGAAGACTAAAGCATTAGCAACCTCACATTTAGGTAGGAGCAGGAATAGCTGCTGAAATGGTATTTCATGTTTAAACAGACTTAAATTTACCAGATCTAATGGATAACAATATTTCAAAAAGAGACTTAATCTATTTCATTATATTTTTTATTACTTTGTTTAATAAATCATCTTCCACTAGAAGTCCACTCTAAGATGAATTTAACAGACTTTATAAATAATACGTCCATATCAACTTTGTCATAAATTCGTTTTTACTTTGGATACAGGCCCAGTGGGTACTTTTGTATTGCTTTCTTGCAAATGAACCATAATTCATAATTAACTTAAAAATTTGACAACACATTTTCTTTTGTCAAGTGTGAGATTTTCCCCTTTAATTTTTCAGTGAAGAAAAAATAATTCTCCTTTAATTACAGGTTTAGATGATGCTAATTTCAATTTACTTCTCTGTGTTGCATGGGATGGTTTGAAATCCATCTAGCAACAAGAACAGGATTAAAAACACACTGGCAAAAACAATGCATAGAGGAGTAAGTCTAATGGTTGTCAATAGCTCAGGGAGCTGCAAGGGGAATTCATGTTCCTTAATTCAGCCAAAAAATATTTCGTTCAATTCTCTTATTACTTGTGCAGTTTTCTTATTAGTTGTATATTAGCTCTTGCAGATATTTATAGCAAAATTCAAGATTCCTGCATTAGCAAGGAGATAAGCTTGAAGCTGGAGGAGGTTTGCTGTACAGGTAAGACCACTGAGTGGAAAAATTCCATCCATCCATGGGGCCCGAGGGGAGCACTTTCCAAGAAAGCCAAAAAAATAGAGGGTCCCTGAAAATATTCCACTACCTTCCTACTGCAAGTCATGGTCTGTTGGAACAATGGAAGGTGCTACTTTACACAAACTGTAGGTAGCTATGGGTGAGGGGTTGTAAAGAAGTCACCTTGCTTTGTGGGAGCTAACACATTCATTTTGAGCAATACCAAGCCAAAGAAATTTAATGATAATCATGAAATTATAGTGTAAGGGTGGAGGATGTCTCAAGGTTACAACTTGGAGGGGAATGATGCAAACTTGGCTGTAAATCGGTGTTCAGTTCAATGTGGAAAGCGTGTCAACTAAAGAAACAATAGTCTTCAACTCTGCATTGTACAAGAGTGAGGAATGAGAGAAAAAAAGAAACAGATGCAGAATGTAAAAGCAATGCAAGGAGACCTATTTTGGCCAGACGACTTAACATTGGCTGACTTTTGTGTTGCTTTCACTTCTGGAGTTAGTAATTTGCAACATTATAGAAGGCAGTATGGTGGATCCTATTGCTTATGAACAACTCCCTCTGATATGAGTGCCACTAATGAGAGTTTTGCTATTGAATTCAAATCTCACTCAGTCCCATTCTGAAATGCAAAACAGGACTCCTACCTTCAGCTGAAATTAATTTTTGATGGTCCATCTGCAGTTATAAATTAACAAAACAGTTTACATAGTTCTGGCTAGTACAGAGGATTTTGAAGCAGTTTTTCTCATAAATTCTTTTAATTCTACTAGGTGCAGGTGGTACAGTCTAAAGAAATTTACTACATGTCTCTCCACTGCCTCAGGAAAGTTAAATGAAGGGAACAAGCAGCATGTGAAGAAATAATAGGACAAAGTCTTAAAGGCCCACAGAAGTTTAAGCATCCACTACTAGGCTTATCACGCAATATGAGCAAAAGCTGAACTCTTTGCTGATCAGGAATATTCAGTAACTTAAGAGAAAATGAAACTCATATCTGAACACCTGTAAACTGAGAGCAGGATCTTGTCCAGGAAGCAAAGCCAAGTCTGACTCAAGTAGAAGAAAATAATAGGGATGTTACTCCATTGCAAACCTCACAGTCCAAATGTTGCTGTTTTTATTAAGTTCAAAACTGAAAAGAACAAAGAAGCAGAAATGAAGTAGATACAAAAAAGCAAAGCTGAAAGCTGTAATGGTTCTGCTGTATGTTGCTACATTGTTGTTTTTTGCAGTCAAGGGCTTAAGTCATGGAACTTAGATCTGTATTCTGTTCTTGACTTTGCCCCAAGTCCTGATCATGGCTAAAAATGAACAAAATATTTAATTTCTGTTGTCTTCTCCTACCTTATACCCACTTATTGTCTTGCTTCTTTAGATTGGAGACTTTTGCTAGGGGAGTCTCTCCTACTTCTTCACATTCTTCTTCACACTCTCCTATTTCTTCACATGCTGCTTGTTCACTTAGTCAAGTGTGTTGTCCAATGAGGTTGTGATAGGAACTGGATGTCTCAATAGTACTGTAGTAAAAGAAATAAATGTGAGGGTATTTCACACGGAGGAAAGAGATATATTTAGTTCTTTGAAAGAAATGTTTGGACCTTCAGGGAGAAAAACAAAAAGCAAGTAACTCACTTGATATTCCACTGCTGACAGTCTGATGGACTTTCACAATCTCCAAATGTATTCTCCTCCTTTCTTCTACCCTTATCTTCCTCCTCATTGAAGAAGTGACTGGACCTATAAATGTACATTAATTCACTAAGCCAATAGCTTAAACAGTGATAGGCTGCACAGAGAGATAGATAGTTGTTCAGCTGTATTTATAACATATAATCTCCTACCCACCTTAAGTTGTTCTTGTTTGATTATACCTTAGCTGGAGTTTGTTCCTTGTTCAGGTAGGTTTTTATTGTATTCATGGAAGCCTGTTTTATGTTTTTAGGAGAAAATGAATGAAATCAGCAACAGTCTGAAATTTTGACGAGCTGTTGTCCAGTATCTGCTCCTTCCTTTGTCCCAAGTGAGTAGACACAATCTTGGAGTTTTCAGAGCTGTTACCATTAGGATAACAAAATGATGAATTGTGTTAGATATATATTTGGTGCAATCTTCTGCACACGTGTATGTGTGTGTGTATGTGCATATTTTATATATATAAAATGTGTATTTGTACACACAAAGTCTTGTTTTCTTTCACTCAGCAGAAACATTCAGAGGGCAGTGTTCTTGTTGAGAAATCTCCACTATGGCACTTCAGCAGATCTGTGCTTCAGCTTTCTCTTAACTTCACAATTCCTTGTTCTGGCTTGTTCTGCTCTAGTATTCAGTTCTAAAAAGATTGTTTAGGACCAGCCTCTCTGTGACTTTATTTCTTACTGTCCTGAGCATGGAATAGTCCTTGGCAGTGAAGGGTTTTCGTAAACCTCTGATCATCTCACCAGATGGCAGCCAATAGCACCTATCAACACAGAGGTAAGAGAGACCATATTAAATCCTCTTGTTTCTTTCCATTCTCTTTTGCTTCTAAAGCAAAATTGTATCTATTTTCCTTTCTGCACCCCACTTAAACTGACAGTATGATGAGTTTTCCTTGCCTTGTTACTGTATCTGGCCACACTTGTTATATCAAAATCTGGAAGAGACTTCCTGTGGAAGTCTTTTGGAGGGGATGATGGATGAATTACAGAGGAAAGAATGAGGCAGCTTTAGAGGGGCTGGAACTGCTCTGTGCTCTCTTGACTTGGGCACTGATGTGTTTCAAGTCTTTTTCAGTTTTCCCCTACCCAATCACTAATGCTGTTTGGAATGAACTCTTTTCCTTCCCATTAATCATCTCTGGCACATCACTGGCTTTTCTTTCTTTTTTTTCTTTTTTTTTTTCCCCTAGTGTTCAAGGTCAGCCTTATCCTGTGACAGAAAAGCATGCACTGTGTCTTTTAATGGTATATCTGAAAATGTATGGAAGATATACAGCTTAGATTCCTTAATCTGTTTTATGCAAGCAATGTTCTGCTGTTGCAGCTTAACGTGCTGCCTGGTAAATGCATCACGGGCACAACATCATCAGTCATTTTCTAGCTTTTTTTCCCAAATCTTTTTCTTTTCCAGTAGGTAAATGAGAGATAATTTGACTGAAGTCAAAATAAACAATGTGAGTTAGTTCCCAAGCCCTCTATAAAAGCATGCAGTGCTTGCATGCCTTGATGAATTCTACAAGAGCTTTCAGATGCTGGTTGGTTCTTCCTGTTTGAACTGGGTATAGAAACACTTAGCATTTACAGTTAGTGCTCCTTTGCTCAAGATTTGTGTTATCTAGTGGTTAGAGCTAATTCTAATCCCTGCTGAGAATTATCCTAAAAAAGTGGGACTTTAAATCCTTACCCATATTCAGCTGCAAATTAGGTAGAATGTGATACTTTGGTCAAGCATCATACTTGTCTTCGACACTATGTATTTCTTTTTTTTTTTTTTTTTTTATCAGACATGATAAAAAACTGTATCTTTCTGAGCAAAAAAATAAATAGAAAGCCAACTCTAAGAATAGGCAAAAATCTAACTTAGCAGGAAGTTAAGGTTGGAGAGAAAAAAAGAAAACATATCCACAAAGGTGCAACATGGCTTGTTCTGGAGTCATACTGCTTTCCTGTTAGAACTGGCAATAGCAATAAATTTAATTCTCTTACTGATTTCCTGGGGAGTTTGAAAGTCAAAAGGGTCAGGGTCCAAGAGTCAACCAGCATTATCTAAAGATTAAGCAAGCATGCTTTGGCTGGACAAATAAACAAACAGAACTGGCTGTGCCATTTTGTCCTGGGTTAAAATTCACTCTTGTGCTAAAAATGATAGGCAAGTCTATGTCCATTAGAAGTTGAAGTTCTTTTCTGGTTTAATTGGCCAAATTTTGTGCTAGGCTCTTACACCAAGATTTCTCATGGACAGTTTTCTGTACGAATAGGTAAGCCATTTTGATTGTCGATCGTCACAACTCTCCAAGCTAGCAGAGGGTGTTTTTAGAAAAAAACATTTCCAAATTCCCAAGGGATATTCAGGGAATGTGCTTCTCCTTCCAGAGGCCTTTGAACAGAGCTTCAAAACTGAATTACTAAATCTTTTCAATTTCAGAAAAATGTTTGGTTCAGATTCTTGGACAAAACCTCTGAAGTCCAATTTTGTATACATGTCACATTTGAAGCTCACTTTGAATGACATATTTAAATGAGAGCTTCATGTAGATTTGGGCCTGCTGCCATTCTTCATGCAGAATTCACAATGATTTGAAAGGGAGGCCTAGTAAAAAGCTGCCAGATAGAGTCTCTGTAGTTTTCATAAGTGACAGAAAAGTTTCTTTGCTTATTGGAAGTCAGAGAAGATTCTGCAGATAAACAGTGAAAATGTTCTGCATAGTAACACAAACAATTGATTTTGCCAACATCTCAGCAGCTCTAATTGTGAGAAATACTTTATTGATAAACTCTATGAGCTTCTTAGGAAGCTGCTTTGCCACTTAACAACTTTTAAGGCAGAAACCAGAGGGAAAGTAGGGAAGAGATGAGATAGGCCAACAGGAGTGCTGACCCTGTGCGAAGATAATTCTAGTGCAGTGAAGGTTTAGATCCTTCCTCCTTCATTAAAGGAGAATCAAAATCTATGAAATGAGTTCAGCTGTGCTTTTATATTTCATTATTCTTTAGCTAAATGAGCACAGAACTAGTGATTAAATCCGTTCTCATTTTTTAGGGATACAGCTTTCCTTGTGCATTTGGATCTTATGTGGCATGCACCATAGTCTGCTGTCAGAAAAGAAAGCAACAACATTTTTTGATTTAAATTTATCACATTTTTATTAGCAAGGAACCCTCATATCTTATAACAAAATTACTTTCTGACCTATTAAAATCCTCTGATAGAGAAATTTAAGTATTTTTAAATTGATTTTGAACTTTAAAATGCATTTCCACATGGAAGTGTATTCATCAAAAGGTGCTGTAACTATCCACCTGGGATGTGAACAGGTAATAAAAGGTAACAGCTGATTATATCACCATGCTCCAATACCTAACAAAACAGGTATCAGATGTGATCTGAACATCTCTTTGACACTACCTCTCAAATAATTTATTTTCTGGACAAAAAAACAATCCTAAATATTGCTGCTTAATTTTCATCTTATTTTTTAGTCTATTGTATGGTTCCTTGTATTTTCCCTGAAGTAGATGAATAGAGAATAGTCATTAAGCTACAGAGTATGTCAGCTAGCCTGAATATCATGACACTGTTCCTAAGCTGATGATGCAGCTTTACCATTGTACCTTAATGAATGGATTTTTCCACACAGCACATGATTAGCTGCACTGTGTGCATGTAAGTGAGTTTGAGAAGTAATTATGTCAAATGAAAGACTCATCAAGGGTTAACAGGAATAAAGATGCAACCTCAGGTTCAGAAAGTGTAGCTTGTTGGGTTGCTGCATTGACAGGAAATATGACCGTACATTTGCCCTTTTTTATTTTCTTGTATTTCCTTCATTTATTAAGCACTGAGCATTGTCAGAGTTAGAAGATTGGGCTAGAAGATCCTTTGGACTGGTCTTTATTCTGCTCTTTTCACCTCCTGGAATTGTTGCAGTTTATATAGTGTCAAAATACCTACATCCTGGCTACTATTTCTCACATTTATCAGTTTGTTATATTTGGGGATGGGGAAGGATGAAAAGCTACAAATAAACTAGGAATTTGCTTGTGTTGATTAGCACAGTGATGTACTTTTTACTTCTATAAAGCATACTTGATTGGGAAGGAATAAATTGAAGACTCTGAAAATGATTAATAATTAGCTCTACAAATTGGGCATTATAAGCAGGTTTCACTTACTATGTAGTTCAGCAGTAGTCACTACCAGCTGTTCAGCACTTCACTAACCAAACTTACTTAGCTCATGGTATTGGGGAAATCAAAAGGAATTAAAAACCAAAGAACTAACAAGATAGAAAGTCGTTGGCAAGTTGCTGGAGGATTCTAGTAGTTGCAGTTAGGCTATTGCTCATTTGGTTTTTTGTATCTCTCTCCTGCAACTGTCTGTTGTTTTTACTATTTCGAGCTAAGTCATGCTCTCCCTGGATTCCAGTGTCTTTAATGGAATGAGCCTTGAGATATTTGTATCATAACAGCCTGTGTTCATAAGTGTCTCTGATATCTTGACAGAATGATCCTAGAAGGGAAAACTTGTTATGTTCAAAAAGTGCAGGAACTTTAGACAAGTTGCTACCCTCAGCTGCCATCTCGAAAACTGCGATTTGAATAATTCTTTTTCTCCTGCCCTTGTACATTTAGATAGAAAACTCATCAGCATACAGACTGCCTTTTTTTTTCTTCGTGGCCAGTGAGACTCTAATCTTAGTTACAGCCTCAGCGTCCTACAACTATCTAAAGAAATATCTATTCCATCTTGGTTAAGTCAGTGGGTGACTTATTAGCTTGGGCAAAGGATTTTCAGAAAAGCAATGCTTTCAATCTGAGTCTGCTCAAACCAAAGAATGAGTTTTTTCTGATGACAGTAACGAGAGGCAAGTTAAACCAACTTGAAAGACATTTGGAAAACCCAACAGTGATGAGACACCAAGTAAGTCCTCCCTGAGGTAAAAAGTTGAACTTCAGTGGTTCGTGTTTTATGTGTGTAAACACTGTGCCCAGAGATGACTTTCACTGTCTTCTAGAACTGCAGATCCAGTATGGATACCACATGATCATAGGCAGTAGCAGGTGAAGAATACAACCTATGATATTAGTGGAATAGATTCTTCTGGAGCTGATGAGCATCAGATTTGAGTAATACCTGCAAGATTTGGCTCCACTGTTTGTATTGTTATTATTTTACTGTTGTGTATTGTAAGCAATTTTTCATCTTCAGGATTTTGTGACATCTTGCCATGTCAGTAGAGAGAGGACTGATTCAGGAAGGGACATTTCAGTTATTTTCTCTCTGCCTATACTGCTCAGGAGTCTGGCATTTCTGACATGAGTGAAGGATAAGAAAAAATGAGAAAGTCTACACTTTTATTCACAATATGTCACAAACAGCAAATGGCAGATAAACTGACATGTTTTTAAAATCTACAGTTAATCATACTTGTGGTTCTGTGCTTAGCTGATTAAGAATAATGGGGAGATCTGTGTATCAAATGGATTGGTATATCACACCTACTGGGGTAGATGCTACACATTACCCCTAACACTGGGGATGTGGAGAAGAAAAGGAGCTGATAACATAATACCTCCTCAGTGCACAGACAGGGTTCTGCATGCTGCATGTTTTGCTTCATGGATGCGTAGGGTGTGAAGTTAGCTGGGAGATCTCACTCCAGGGTTACTTTTGGCCTGTACTTTACATTGTATGAAAGGAAGTGAAATTTAGTTACTGAGACCACTGAACAAATCAGATTTATTTTGTTCCATTGTTGATCTTACAAACAATCTAGGCTAGGTCATTTTATCTACCTTATTCATGATCTTCTTACCCTTTGCAACCCAAATATTTAATAGCTGTATGCTGTCTCCACTAGGAAGCTTGGAATAATGCTGCATAGCTCTCCATTTTTTCTCAAGGGACTTAATGTTAGAATGTTGGAGGGGGTGGAGATGAATGTTTTCCACAGGAAAATAATTACATTGTATGGTTCAATCCAATGCAATGATAATTATTTAGGCATCATAATAAAGTTCACCAGAAGCTTTTTGTGTGTGTGTGGTTTTAAGAACAGAAAGCATTTTGGACTTACAGCATAAAGCCACTAGATGCATCTACTATCATGGTAGTGAGTATCAAAGTGAAAGATAATTCTATGTTTCATCTCTGAAATATTAATGGGTATCTTGATTTTCTGAGTCTCTATCTTCAGTTAATGTCTTAATCATTACAAGGTCATCTGATTTGTTCAAAGATCAGCTTCAAATCTAGAAAAATAATGTAGTTCTGTAAGCAAGGTACTTCATATTTAGACTAGGGGCATCCAGATGTAAGGGAAACAAAATGGGACTTGGAAGATACATTCACATGAAGGCAGATCATGTGAAAGGTACTCTGTCCCAAATGTCAGGGCACATGATAGGAAATTCTATATGCTAAGGAAGGCTTTTGAAAGTTGGGATAAGGGTGATTTCAGGACTGTCTTAGCTAGCAAAGGTTGGATCATTCTTATCAAGGTAGAATTTCAATGGTGGAGTTTCTGCTTGCAGCTGCAGAGAGGCAAGTATTCTTTCTCCAGAAGAGAAAGAATAAAACCCAATGTCAAAGGCTTATGAAGCCAGGCTTCAGAAAAGAGCAGAGTGCATTCATAACCTGTTTTAACAGATATTGAGAGTCCTACAATAACTAACAATCAGACCTGGAAACAAAGTGGCCTGGTGACACAGATTACTAAACGTATTACATCAGTTGCAGATGCAGTTGTGCCACATACTTAAATAAAAGTTTGGTCAAAGTCAAAAGCAGGAGGTAAAATTGGGTCAGGAAAGGCAAATCTTATGAATAGTGAAGACAGGCTAGTGTAAGAGCAAGCAATATGACCTGTGGAAGTCAAGGTACACTGGAGGAGAACTGAGGCAAGTAGAAAGAACTGGTGGCACCAAGATAAGAAACCACCATTATTTTTCTGTGAGCTGGAAAAAAAGGGCTGCAGTTTGATAGAGGATTTCTTAGCAGTGTTATCATTTCCTAACATTTGGGGAAACAGGATCCATTTGATAATTAGGTCATGTATATAAGAGATGGTTTCTTGAGTAGTTGTGAAACATCTGCTTGAGAACATATGTCCCTTAGCCAGAGGCAGGAGAAGAGTTTGTAATTCCAGTTGTGAGTACAACTATAGCTGTAAATGGCATCTGGACCATTAAACCAAATTTAAAATACCAAATTGCAGGCATTTCAGAGGAAGGCAGCTTGACTAATGCTCAATAATCACCAATTTCAGATGAAACTCAAGGAAAAATGAGACTAGAGAGAGAGCTGATGGGGATATTCTAAATTTCAAAATAATTTTCAAGAGCACAGAATCTGTTTGGCAAACACTGAAATTGGAGCAAAATTAAAATTCACTTACGAAATGTTCCTGTATCTAGCTTCATCTTTTCCGACATCAAGATAACTTTCTGTCCTCAAGCTATAGTCATCTGAGGGGAATGTAGAGCAACCAGGGGAAAATTAAGAAAAAGGCTTATCTCTTTCCTAAAATCACAAACCCCGATTTTCAGAAAAAGAGGAGAAGATGATAGCTCTACGACAAAGATACTGAGATCAAATTAAGCCAATTAAAAATTTCAAAATATCTGAGAAGTTATAAGAACATTTGACTTCCTCCCCAGAAGAATGATAAACAGATTTAACCAGAGCTGTTTTACTTTTTGATCTTTACATGTGGGTATATGTATTACAGAAAAGTAACAGTACCCATAGATCATGGTGATGGCAGTATTTGGATAGATAAATAGAAGAAAACTCACTGTTAAGGGAAAATCTTGCCTCATTAAAATCAGTGATGAACTCCTATGAACTCTAAGGGAATGGACGGGAATGTTTTCACCTCAAATATTTTTTTAAGGACAAAACATCTGAACAGTACCATTAAAAGAAAGGTATCCTACTACATACTGATAAATAACACACAGTTTTAATCACCTTCTTACACAAAGATGGACTTCTTCAAAATCTAACTGGAAATTTAAGATATCTTAAAGGAACTTTCTTTAAGCATGAATAATTTCACTCAAACTGTTGGCACTAACCATCTGCTTTAGAATTAACATTTGCTTTAGTGCTGTGCACATTGGTGGTGTAAATTGCAGTGCTGCAAGGTACAAGCTCACCATTTACTCCCTAAGTCTAAACTTAGGAGGAAAGGACTGTCCCCAGTAAGCTCATTATTACTTGACTGTTGATGAACATGATGTTCATGATGTTCAGTAGAAAAATCTGTTGTTAGGCACAGGCAACTAGATACATCTCTGGCAACTTTCATTGTAGAACCTTCTACTGACTTAAAATATTAAATACGTTATATAAGAAGGCTTTGTTTAAACCAGGTGATAGGGCAATGAAATCTCCAAGATATTACATGAAGTTAAAAAATTTAAAATTTAGTGCTCTGAAGGATCATGAGTAAGACTGCCTTAGCAGACTGCCTAAATTGAGGGCTATAGCCTCTTCCACCTCCAAGCTCCCATGTTGAACGTGGAACAAATAAAACCTTTATTAATATACCAATCTGCCACTCTGGTATTTTTTTCTGATCATTGGGAAACCTGTAGAGGACTCACAAAAATCTCATTATATTAAAGAAAAAGTGATTTTAGTTGCAAGATGTGAATTATATGGATGAGTAAGCATCAATAAATAAACTTATTTTAAACTAATACCTTGGAAAACCTATTTCTAAAAACAATTAGTGATGAATTACATTTAGCACTTGGGAAGGTCATTAAACTTGGTTCCATACGTGAGCGAGTGCAAAAAATATTAACAGCTCAAAGGTGGGGAAGGAAATCTATAAAGTTTTTTTCAAGTCAAGGAAACAAAGTAGGCAATGTGAATTGTCAGCCTGGGTTCAGGAGACAAACAGTGATCCTACATTCTGTGCATACATCAAGTAAGTTCAAAGAGGCTAAAAGCCACATAAAACAGCAGACCCTGTCAAATACTCCATCAGCTCTCAAGCATTACATTCATTTTAAAAATACCTCAGGATTCTAAACTGATGAAAAATTGAGGTCGGTATTTTTTGTGCCACTCTAGCAGTTCCAAGTCTTATGCGCTCAGATGCCTTGTAAATGCTACTGTCAAACTCTTCCGTCACCAGCTTGCCACTGTTAAACCAGAAAGGAGAAAAACACAGAACCCAAGAAATAAGTGTAATAGATACACTGTCAAAACTGTATTTGAGACAATTAATTCGTAAAATGACCGAGGGAGGGGCTCCTAGGGATCCACAGCATGTTGAATATGCTGGGCTTGGCTACTAACATACAATTTACAGAATTCAGAAATTGAAGCAAAGAGCTAGCTGGGAATTTTTTAGTATCATCCTTAAATTGGGACTGAACATTATGATTGTCTCAAAGAATCTATGCTCTCCGGACACAACATCTGCTAGAAGCAGAAGCAACAACTTCACTAAGGTGGGCTGAGTTAATTAACAATGTGGATTAAAGATATGAAGGAGACTATCGCAACTAAAGAAGTCAGTTATGGTCAAAACATGGGACTAGGACTCGGGAGTCAATTTGGAACTCAAGCTTCCATTATGGCTTCAGTTTCTGTTTCCATCAGAGTCTCTACCTGTGATTTCACTGTCAATCAGAAGAGGTATAGGAGCATCTCTTCATTTCCTCATGGATTAAACCAAGGCAATGATACCTTTTAGAACCTTCTCTCTGTTAAGACTGACACTGTAAGACATGCCCCTATGGAACCAGCTCTTCATCTAATCTTACATAAAGTGCTACCAAAATACAGTAATGCAGACTGCCCTGTGAGAGCTAGCTAATCCTGGTTATGTACAGAAAGGTGGAAAATTTTAACTGAAAAAAATAGTATTCAGGTGTCTTCATACAACTACAGATCACAAAAGAAAGACTTAATAACCTATCTGCAATACATTAAGAAACACAAGCTAGTCCAGAGGATTAGTTCTAAAGGATTTGGTTCCAATATCCATTGAGCTCAGTTTAAAAGAAATCAGTTATTAAAATGAAATTTAGTCAAGAGGAGAGGCAAATATTGAAGATAAGGTAGTTAGTAACAAGGCCCAGTATCTATCTGAAGTCATGATTCCTCTGGTTAAATAGACTACAGTGACAAATGCTTTCATGGTCTGATTATACAACAGAGCAATATGTGTGGAAAAAAAAAAGTCATCATTACTTTAAATGTTTGGCTTAAATAGCAAAGAGAAGTAAAATTTTTCAAAACTCTTCAGCTTACGTAAATAACCTGGTACCTAATGCTGGTTGTACCTTTGACACTCTCTCTCAAAGAGCCAAATTTGACAGTTTTTCCTCAGGTAAAACACCCATATAAATCAGTGCATGGGAGGCACAGGAACAGGAGAAGGAATGAAATTGAGACTCTTTGGGCTACAGAATATATGAATTCCTTTTAATGAAATTTTGATTACAAGCAGTAGTGCCTTGAAGCAAGAATGATGGCAATAATCTCCCCTATTTGGAGAAATTTAAACATTATAATGTTAATGCAATGATTGTCCATTTAGGCTAGCTAATGATGAACTGCTGTTTATTACATAGTGCTAACCAAATAATATGAGGAAGAATATCTTTTATGGGATTATGTAAAAAGAGATCAGGTTGATCAAGATTGCAGTCACTCACTTGGAAACTGTCCCATTTATTGAATCATTGGGGATCAAAACCAGACATAATGAGATCATTTTCCACAAATAAAAATGGAAATATGCACTTAGACTATTATACAAAATGAAAAGGAGTTCAACACCACATCCATATCCTCTCACATGGTAAAGCCTAGCTGGAGAAGAAGCTGATAAAGATCTTTTTATTTGACTGAAGGATCCAAGCTCTTTCATTAAGAAGCTGTATTTAAGGGGAAATTAATTATATAAAGGGGAAATTGCACTGTTGTGCATTACTGATAGCTTTTTATGTGAGAAATGTGAAACTTCCAAAACAAGGTACAAAATGGATGAAGTCACTCTACAGTGCTTCATTTTCCATTCAAAATTTGCTAGAACATTAGGAAACCATTTGGATAAGTTACAGTATTAAAAAAAAGCTGCCGCTGAAAGAATCTTACTTTGCCTTTTCCCTTTTGCTCCAGATCAAAGTTGGTGATTTGGAAAATTCTGGTCTGAATGTGTTTCTGTTCAACACCACAATCCAGGGCTGTGAAGCTGTGTGATGAAAAATCTTGCAGAGACCAACAGGAGTGCTCACCTGAACTTACAGTGCGCTTTGTGTTTTTTACCTGACTTGAAACTCCGAACTCAAATCCTAATGGCCTTCTAAGACCCATTCACTCATAGTCAGGTACACTTCCAGAACAGTATGAGTTACTAGACTATTTTTGTCATACCTCTGTCCAACAGAAAGAGGATTAGGAATCCAAGGACTGGAACTTTCAAGGATGCACTCAGCAGTGAGGAAAGCCAGTTAGCTTTTTTTTTTCCCCCCAACTCTCCCAAGTTAAACTAACTGAACAGAGGAAAAAAATGCACATCTGCCACAGTCACTTAGAATGGAGCTCTGTCTGTGGTGCCAAGAAATCTCAACAGAAAGAGCAATCTTTGTGGGCGAAAATTGAGACAAGCCCAAGGTGTGTCTGGGAACCCTGAGTGTATGAGAGTGTGATCTTCTCTCTTCTTTCATGTCCATCGTTTCTGCTGACATGGGAAATGGAACGGTTTCCCCACAGCTACTACAGCAATTACTCCACAGGCATGTGACTTTAGAAAAGTATTTGATGCTTTTCTGATTTATTTTAATAGGGTTTAACTGTTGGAAATGCAGGAAGCTCAGATGTGCCTGTCAGAATACTCTGCAGAATACTAGCGAGCTCTGCACATTCCTTAGAGGAAACCCAGCAGCGCAGAAACTGCCGATGCTGAAGACCCGCTGCTTGAAACTTACTGCTCAGCTTATTTAGTAGATCATATAAAGTATTACCGAGGCTAAGACATGGAGTCAGAGCTTAATACAAAACTCCATCTGCGTTCAACAGCACAAAACCTAGAGCAAATGTATTCCCACATAGCAGAATGAAAATGAGTACTTTCTCTGTATTAAGATGCACTCAGAGGTGTGCTATAAAAACACTCCTGTGCCTCTGGAAAAAAAAGGTTTTATTAAACAAACTCTGGAGGAGATGCTGCAGGGATAGTAAGGGAGGCAGGCAGCCAGCACTGTTTGAGGTGGGTTAAAGTAATCTTCAGAGGCTCAATTCAAGGAAAAAAAGCTTTGACTCTGCAAGAGAGCTGAGGTATTGACCCTCAGCGCCAGCTGTAATCCTTCAGATGCCTGGCGAAATTGGTATATGAGAAAAACCACATAAAATCTTTTCGATTAGGCTCACTGATAGATGGCAAGGCGTAACCAAGCTTTTTGCGTGAAACAAAAGTCTTCCATTTTTATGGGTCAGCAATGTTCCTCGTCACTCGGCTAGCGAGAGGAAGAACATTTGCCTTTCCCCTTGGTAGCTCAAAAAACTGAGTGCCAAATACATATTTTATATAATTATATACATACATATATACATATATATGTGTGTGTGTGTGTCAAAAGTAGCCTCTGTGAATAGAGGCGCCCTATAAATGCTCGGGGCAACACCTCTACCTACATACTCTGTAAGCGGCTGCCTTCCTGACGGACGGAGACCTGACTGAGCTCAGGAGGAGGCAGGAGAGGCTTGAGTGCACCAATCAGAAAAAAAGCTCACCCCCGGCCTGAGCGGGATTGGTTGAGCGTGACCAAAGGGGGCGGGGTGGCCACCCCCAGGAGAATCTGCCCAGCAGCACAGAAGTTTCTAGCAAGAGGTGGATGCTGCAGCCCTAGAGCTGTGAAATGGCGGCGGCGAGGAGAGTTGGGGTCACCTGGTTGCACAGGCTGAGGCTTGCTGCCAGTCTCAAGAACTGCAGGAGCCTTTTGGCTTGGCTGCCCGAGCGCCCAGGACAGAGGTGAGGCTCCCTGTGTGAGTGGCGCATTTGTTTTCTCCTGTGGGATTAGGGCGTGTGGCAGTTCGACGCCCCTTGGCTGCGGACAGCATAATTCCTGAGGGCTTTGGGCTCGTGCAGGGGGCCTGCCCTTTTCTGTCAGAGCTGGAGCGGAGGGGCAGACGGCGTGCTGGGTTCAGTGGCTCTTTGGGGCTGGGTGGTGGTTGCAGCCCGTGGCAGTTGCAGAGGGCCCAGTAACTCGGATGCCTCTGGTGCAGCCCTGGTTGGGCAGGGATTGACTGGGAACCCCATGCTGAAATTGATTTAGGGATGTGCTGCGGAGTGTTTCTACACGGTGCAGCTGTGAGGGTCACAGCTTTCTTTTCAGAGGTAAGTTTTGCTGTGCTTTTAGGCTTCTGTTAGGTGAGGAAGGGTTTGTTATGGTATAATTACCATGGGATTATTAATTATTAATTACCATGGGATTATTCCTAGTTTTCTGGATATTCCTGCTGATTCACCATAGAACACATACCACTTTTTTGGAGGTCTCTTGGCTTGTTCCGCTATCAGCCTCTCAGCAGATAAGTGTAAAACTTTCCAGATTTTAGCTGGAGAACCCTTGAGTCCTATGGTTCGTGCCTGCCAAAAGTCAAAGGTAGACCCAAGACCAGCTAGGAATAGATGCTGGGAGAGCTGCAGAATTTCGGGGTGAAATTGAGCCTAGGTACTGCACTGCCAAGTGGTTTCCTGTTAAGCTCTAGGGCCTGAGCATGAGCCTGCAGACTGAAAATGTCTGGACACAAGTTGGGAGGTAGTAAACAAACGTGTTATCCAGGCCTTTGGGCTCTGGAGGATGAGAATGGGGAATGCGTCTTGAACCAAACTAACTGTCTTTTTCTCTATTCATGGTCTGGGCTTCAGTGAGCTCAGAAGGGGTTCCTGTTGAGAAATTGTGTGTGGGGCAGCATGTTTACTGGCAATGCCAGCTGATGTTTTTATTATGTAATTAAATAGCAGTTACTTTCGTACTTTCCTCTTCTGTCTCCATACAGAGAGTTGTGAAAGAAGCGTGTTGAGATCTATCCTTGGTGCAAGTGTGCAATTGCACTCTTTTCTTTAATTATTATTTCTGCAAACACTTTATAACTCCGCACAGGAAACTGACAGCATATGTATGAAGCCTCTAAAAGCTGACATTAGTTTTCCTGGGTCAGTGACATTGCAATAAAAATGAGTGAAGTAGATATTTACTAGATTATTTCTTAGTGTTCTGTGTCCTTTAACTAAAACAAGAGCTGGTAACTATTCACTGGATATTAATATATGTTTGACTATTGAACTAAAAGCATTTTGAGTTTTGTTGTTGCTCCAGAATTAGTGAATTTGGATTAACTTCATGCCCAGTAAGGCTTATTCAAAGTTACCAGACACTTAATATCTTTAGCTTAGGAAGTACTCAGATAATTTGTGATAATCAGAAACTTGCTTGTCTCCCATTTTCCTCACACAAATGTTGTCATAGATCCATATATGTGTGTGTATATCCGTGCACATGTAACTCTACTTTTTCTGAAACTTATATCTGTAAATTATTTATATCATTACTGAAAATAAGAAAACAAGAGAGCATTTGTCTCGGTAGTATGACAGGTATGGATTCTTTTCTTCTATCCTAGTCGTGGCTGTGTCCCCGAAATAACATACCGGACTCATGGAACACAGAGAAATGAAACACATTTGTTATTAAGTCATTGAGAACAAGTTTAACTGTCTTAGTTTTCCAAGTATTAAATTCAAACCATTAGTCTCAACTGCTGTTTATTCTCCTGTAGGCAGGACAGTTTACACTAGCTGTTGGTGTGTTGGTTTACCTTTTCATCCAAAATTCTCTAATCTTTCATTTAGATTATGCATTTTTTTTAACCACATAGCCATTGTCCCCCCCAAAAAAAAAGCTTCCAAAACTGCTTCCAAACAATTCATCTTTAGTAATTTGTCAAAAGCAGAATTTATTTCTTCTACTCCTTGCTCACACTGAAGCCTGTGGCACTGTCTTTATGTAGTTCCTGATACTTTCTCTGTTCTTCAGATGAGATCTAAAATGGAAGTTCTGACTTCTGCGGCAATGAAATCTCATGATGGTTTTACCCTGGTTTCCTATGGAAGTGAAGCTTAGGCTGTAAATCTCGCTCTGTGTATCCTTGTAATAGATCTTGAACATATAAGCTAATTTCAGACAAATATGACTGTCAGGTAAAGGTCTCATACACAGTTAAATTCCTAGGCATTTAGGGAGGAGAGAGAAATCTGCCCCACTTGTTGGATAAGCTGCAGGGACAGTTTACACCATGCTAAAGTCAAGGTAATTAAAAGGAGTGAGTACTATGGTAAATATCACAACAACAAGAGATACTTCAGTCACAACTTTCACCTCGTTAAACATCAGTGTCTGTGAATCAGCCATGAGACACAAACTTAAGAAGCACTGGGCTTTATTGTTCTTGTTTCCAAGATGAGAACCATTGTGTTCTTTATCCTAAATTTTTTGTTAATACAGTATTGGTATAACTAAACCTATTCTGTTGGCCTTCGTTTTCTCCACAGTTTCAGGTGGAGACCATATTCTTTAAGATCTTGCCCTGTTTTTTAATCTGGCATTTCTTGGAGCTGGCATTCTGAGTGATTGTATTTTATGGTTGGATGTATTGATTTGATGTATTTACTCCATGAAGTAATCCATTTGTGGAGAAGCCAAAATACCTTTAGTGTCCTTTAAAGATTGAACAAAGCCAAGGGAAAGGCTTGGAAAGGGTCATTTCCTGCATTGTTACCTAATGGAAGTGGATTCATTTGCTGTGTGGCTGCACATCCAGAAGATCTCACAAGGAACAAATGAATGTTGCCACAGAAGTGAAGCCCTTGAGAACCTGATTCCCCTTTTTTTTCATTCACTCTAGCATGCCTGTGTTAGGACTAAAAAAATTTGAAAAAGTAATGAATCCTCCAGAGAAAAACTGCCATGTTTTTTCCTTCAGTTGAGTCTTGAGTTTTAAGATAAAAGTTTATTTTATAAACTGGATCTCACTGGAATTCCAGGAAGGAAGGAAGAAACAAACCTTAGGTTCAGTCACTGAAGGAAAAAAACAGGCCATGACACTAATATGTGATTTTGGCCTGGACAGTTTTAGTGAGTTTGAGAATAAATTACTCTTTCTCCTTCTGTTTTTATGTCTGAAAGATTTTTTTATAGTGTTTGTCTTTCAGTATATTCAAACATTTTGTTCTCTGTATTTTATGAACTTAATATTGTTTCTAAGGAAATCTTACAAAAAGTTTACTATGATTATATCTGTCATTAAGTATTTCTCAATTTTCAGCCCTGTTGAAATTACTACCATTGTGTATCAGCAGAGCCAAAGTGCTTTAGTATATCAGCTAATTTATTGACGGCATGGGTTGGTGGGAGTGTTGGTAGGATGACAGTCAAGCAAAATAAATCCCTTGTCTCGCATCATATTTTTAGTCAGGGTTAGTAGAAAAAAATGTAATAAGAGATTGTGGAATCAGACAAAAGTAGTGCTAAGCCAGCCTTAGGTGCTAAGCCAGCCTTAAGTTTTGCTATTTATCCACCTTATTCCTAACAACAGTCAAACAGCGTAGGTAGCATGGGTATAGCTTGTTACAGCTGTGGCAAATAAATGTATTTGCTCTGTTATAATTTACCAAGTTGACAGACACTGATGTGGGGGATGGATTATTGGTTAGACACACATGCTATTTATCGCATGGTCCTAAGAGGTCCTGAGTGAAGCAGAGTGAAAACTAGAAATTTTTAAGTCTTGTGACAACTGTGAAATTCAGGATGAAAACAGCTCCTTAAGACGTTTGTTAGAGCTGCATTTAGGAAATGTGAACTATTTTCTAGACTTCGTAAGCAGAAGTTTTGTTTTGAGAATTTAATTCTTTGTTAATTTCTTGATTTTTTTTTTTTTTTTTTGATAAAAAGGGAAATGAATGGAAAGTTAGAGCAAAAATAATTCCCGCCAAAAAACTTATCTGTGAATTTTGGCAGACCAGGCAATTCTTCCTGAAATTTCATGTCACTCTTGTAACATGGAATCAGTATATCATTTTTCTGGAAGAAAGTTTTACTAAAAATTTTGACTGGCCACATACGATTCAGTAGGAGTGTGAAAAGATACAGATTCTTGGCAAAAATACGGTAGCCGTAGAGCTAGGCAAAATTCGCTTTAGTGGTTGGGACTGAAGGTCTATAGTGCAAATAGAATAGACTATTAATTGGCTTCTGGAGTAAAGTTATGTTCTCTGCCTCTCAAAATGGCTACTTTGCCCATTTCTGCTGGTTTTTCACCGTTTCAATTTTAGCTTGTATTATTCTGTGATAAAATAAATCAATTAACCAACATAATGCATTACCAAAAACAATTCTCAAATGTTCAGCGCATTGTGCACTGGGGCAGATTAATGTATTTGAGAAATACAGGCAGAGATCTAACCTTACAGCCAGTGCTGCACCAGCTCCTGAGAACTGTGCGTCTCTAACCCATCTAGACTGGGTAATGTAAAGTAATTCCATGTCAGTGCTTTCACCTTGCACGTAACTTTAGTTTGGCACCAAAAAGATGTATAGGAGATAAAACTTCTAAAATACGTTCATAGAGATAGTTTAGATCACAAGAATAACTCGGTACAGAATGTTCCTGGCTGCAGGAAAGAGAACCCAGCTCAAACACTGTCAGATTTCTGGAATCAGAGAGGTACTGAGTGTTGGAGGTAGTTCAGAGAGAAAAGTGGGCTGTAGGGGCTCATATAAAAGGGAACATTAAAAAACACATACATAAAATACATACAGTTTGGCTGAGCAGTGGCTACAGAGAGACGTAACAGCACACAAGTGTTTGAAGGATCTAAGCACCAAGGAGGGAATGGAATTCTGAATGCTGAAAAGGGATTTATCTAGGAGTAATGGATGAGGCTTTATGCAGCACATCAGTAAAATATTTCTGAGAGAACCTTCAGCTCTGCTATGCTGGGGCATTAGCCATGTGTAGGGAGCTGTAACGTGCCAGAAGTACTAGGCTAGAGTGGGCACTGGAGGCACTTTTCACTGCTGAGCAGGCTTTTGTTTTCTGGCAAGTTGAATTTTCTGGATGTCATTCATTGCTTAGTTTAGGAAAAATTATCTGCCACCTCCATCAGCTGTTCTTAAATTTTAAGATCTGTGCATTGATGCAAAAGAAGGCTATTTTGATGGTAAAGAACTGAAAAATTCCTGCTTAATCCTGTATTCTGTCATGATGTGAAGGGCCACTAAACACTGTAATAGAGGAGCAATATTATGTATGCGAAGGAGCACCTGTATTAAAGGCTTCACCTTGAAGATAGAGATGAAAGGAAGTATCTGTGGACCCTTATTAGAAAGAAAGATAACAGAATAAGGGAAGGTGGGATCAGAGAGCAAGTAACTGTGGTTTCATAGATGCTTCTAACTTACAGAAACTTAACCTTAAAATGATTTGGCATAACCTAGACTTCATATGGTTTCTACTGATGGGGGTTCCTCTAGACAGACATTTCTCTTTATTAAGCTATCTCTTGGCCAGGTACAAATCCAGACAGGGCCGTTAAAGTCCTACCACATGTGATTTTGTTATCAAAACTGTTACATGCAATTTGTCTGATGATGGTTTTTTTTGTGTGTGTGTGTATGATACAGCACCCCTCACTTGTGCATAGTATCTCCTTTAGCAGGTCACTTTCACAGACTGTGTAAGATAAAAACTTAATTACTTCAGTGATGAAGAACAGCAGCATTTTATTACTGTGAAAATGCTTCTGTAACCATGAGTAACTCTAATTTGATGTCAGGATTAACTGTTCTTTAAAACTGAAATTACTTGCCCTTGGAGATCCTGAATAATAGTGGGTATCTCTGCTATTGAACTTCCATATCTGTCTACCTTGCTTTTGTGACTCTTACAACAGAAGAGGGATACTTTGACAAGGCAGATAATCTCCACACAAAATTAGTGGCAGGAGAAACAATCTCAGACTGAAATATAAACAGTTTCTGCCTTCATCTTTTTGTCAGTTTTCTGTGATACTGACAAATCTGTAGATGAATTGAAGAAGGAGGTCTCAATAAATACGGGCAAGCTGCCTGAAGTCTCCCAGGGAGTTTTCATGACAGAAAGTGCAAATAGTTTACTAATGGGGAATTTTTAAAAAGGCATATATCCCACTGATCCTAACAATGCAGCATTCATTGACGCACAAGATGAATGTAACTCTGCTACATGAATTGTTCAACGTTACACATTAAAGAGCTGATTGCTTTCCAAAGGTGGTCAGTGAAGTGTTGCCAGTAAATTCAGTGACAGCAGACTAGCTCCATTTACAGTACTGAGAAAGAAAAGAATACACAGCAGTACTTATGCCCAGAAGATGAAACTTCAAAAATAGTTTTTGGTGAAGGTGGAACTTCAGAAAAATCGAAAACAATAAAACATAGATTTTCTTGGAAAATGATATATGTTACTTGGCCAGATGTCTTCTAATATAATTTGGATAAATTTTTCAGACACAGAATTAGAAATAGTGAGATCTCTTACAGTTCTGTTGAATATTTTCTCTGAGGTTAATGATCAAGTTTCAGTCCAGTGTTTATCCTTTTCTTACAATGATGCTTTCCACAAACAGGGAAAGCGCTCTAAAATACATTCTCTTTTAAATTAGTATTTAGAATACGTATACTAGTGTCTAGAAGTACATTTATAGTCTTCTAGATGCTTTTGGAGACAAATATTGTACTGAAAACAGCCAAATTCAGATATAAACAGGGTGTCTCTTTAATAATGAGACAGGTGTGTCCACACCCTATTGTGAAAATATCAGAAGTTTATCATCTGTTTTGCAATTTGTGTGAGTAGGTATGATCCTTGAGCACATTTGCCCTTTTTTATCCAGGCCTTACCTTCCTAGACATGTTTGGTGTTTGTGTGTTGGTGCAGAACTTGGTCAAAAATTCTTACTGTGCATGATCAGTAACTGTGGCCATTGAAGCAAAAGTAGAACAATTAGTAATGGAAGTGAGCAACATGGGGAGTTGAATGGAGCAGGCTGGTGAGGAATGACACATTACATCTGTGGGTGGGAAAGGAGTCTTGCTGAAGTATTAATGGAATGTGCTGTATGATTTTTTTTTTCAATTGCATACTTTAAAAAAGTTTTGATATATGTGTCATGAGGTCATGTAAAAGAGTAATGGGTATGGCCAACCAAAACCTTTCAAGTGAAATTCAAAAGAAAGTGGTAGATTACAAAATTCAGAAACAGACTATTTTTGCCTGAATATCTATTACCTAGGAAACGTAAAGGGGGGAAAAAAACACACTCTGATTCAGGAGAGAAGCAAGTTTTGAAATAGAAGCATTTTCTCTAAGTTGAAAATTCTGGAGTTTGACTCAGGTAAGCAGTGGTCCAGCACAACGTGGGTAAGCACTGCCTATGCAGAAGCCAATATATGTTGCATTCTTTATCATGTCAAGTATTAGCAAAATATGAAGAAGCAAAAGTTTCATACTTTTGTAAGTAATTAGGCTTTGGATTGCTAATAATGATAAAATTAATTTTATATCTGAAACATTGGACAATGCTCCCGTAGAGAACAAATGAAGAGAGTGAAAATCCTGTAGACAATGAATAGTGAAAGCTGTGTAATAGTCTTATCGTTTCTGTAGCAGCCTTGGTTGAGGGGACTGTAATTAATTATAAGAAAATGACAAATAGTCAAGGCTGTGCTGAAGGCAGTGGCCCTGGTACTTGACATTGTAATATGGTGGGGGAAAAGCTTGTCAAATCAAGGTTGTGTTAATTTATTAGGCAGCTATGTATGCCAGATTGAATAAAAGGAAGAAAAATACAGACTGGAATGTTATCCCACATATTTAATATTTGGGAAACTTTGATCATGTGTATACCTTAAAGAATTAAGTAATTTTACTCACTTGCCTTCTCTGCCAGATGGTTGCTACTATTCAGTCACTCTTCACCTAGCAGGCCACTGCTGAAAGTCTGTACATGGTTATTGGTTACCTTTCCAAGTATCAGGGAAATAGCAGTCTTGAAGTTTGGCTCAGTATGCAGTCAGATGCTTGTCAGTAAGCTACAACTATTTCACAACCTGTCTTGATTTAATTCTTGGCAAAACCAGTGTTTGAGTGTTTCCTTCAGCTCCTCTTCTTCATCCATGTGTGCTGTGGAAATCAAGACAATCCCATGGCTACGTTGTTACATTAGCACTTAAGCATGTTAGATTCCAGTCTTGACTATGTTGCTGATTTCCTATATGACCTTGGGTCACTACTTACTATACTTTTTTAAATTTCCCCTTTTCTGTATGGCCTATGATTCCTAATGACCAAACTACTTTTTTGCTGTACTGGCCCAAACAAAAATTTTGAAAAAGGTAAACTCATAAGGAAGAGTAATATTTGTACATAAATCTTAATGCTCAGTTTGCTTTTGGCAGGCCCTAATGTGCCTCTTACTAGGGATTTACTTTTTCTTGTATATCCTAACAAATGCGGCAAAAGCCTTTGAGTGAAGCCAAGTGAATAAAATGTGACCAGCAGTGTCGAAGAATCTTGGGCACCCACGTTCTTCCGGCACTAATATGCAATCCTTAGAAAGCGTCATTGTATTTTCAGTCCTTAGAGAGTATCATTATACCATCCAAATAGGCTTATGTAGGAAATGGACATCTTAAAGCCATCAGATATTCTGCTAATTCTCCCTGAGCAGCAGCTTCTGGGCATTTAGTACAGATGCTGCTAAAATTACGATGTATTGGGAACTTTGTCAACAGTCCTAAAACCTGCCATTCCAGTTAACTGCCAAAGTATAGGAAGAAATCATCATTAAACATAAGGATTTTTACAGGCCATTTATCTTTGTTGATCTGTGTCTTGCTTTTTTTGAAACTTCATAAATTTTTGTAAGAGTGTAAGAGATCCTTTACATATATGATCACACTTTAAATTAGTTTCATTTTTCTCCTGGTGTTTAGCTGGTTAAATTGTGTTTGACTGGTATCATGTCTTATACCAGGATGTGAGGGTGTGCTGCTTTTGCAGCCTCTCCAAGTGGCTGTCACTATCTCATCCTGTTTTCTTGCCAATCATTAGACTATTGAGAAAAGATGACTGATATAACTGACTCCTGTTATCTTGCAGCATGTGCCAGATTAGGGCATCTTTGGTTGAATGTTAAGCATACATCTACTGTGATTCAATTCTAAGCAGTGCTATAAATCTATCTATATAGATGTCTAAGATATGATTGACATGCAAAAATTGTTTGAAGTGATGAACTGACAATTAATTTCTTGGTTTGCCCTAGAAGAGTCTACATTTCCACAGAGGTGTGTGTTCTATTTTAAGCAGGAGTCCAGGAGCTGGAACTCAGTGATCCAGTGATGTGTACTTTACTTCGACTACCAGATTTCATATTCAGAGGATTCTTACTGTTCCATTTAGACATGGGCTGGCATGGCTGCAGTCCTCTGAACTGTGGGGTTTGGTTTGTTTGTTTAGTTTGTTTTTGTGTTTTTTAAAGGCCATGAAGCTTATTTGTTTGTGGGTTGCTTTTAGACCTTCTGATATCCCACTACTCTGGCAGTGAGGTCCCAAAGAGCCATTAGAGTGGTGCCACAACACTGCGGTAGCAGAGCAGCCTATTGCCACTGCTTGCTAAGACTTGAGAGAGAGACTGAATACTAAGTACTGTTGAGACTGGCCACCCTGTAAATACTGAGCATCTTGTACAGACTGGTTTATGCCCAAAGGTGACCCTTCAGATATGATAACACAGTTAAAATGAGTGGATTCCTGACACGGATAAGAATCCTCATGTGGGGCAATGCCACTTGCACGTTAATGGCACAATTAAAGTTGGCCCTGAAGCACTGAAGCAATTGGCAGGCCAGAATGATTTTTTTGTTGTTCTTTTGATTTTTTTTTTTTTTTTTTTTTTTTTTTTTTTTTTTTTTTTTTGCTAGCTAAGTTTGCTGACTGAAGGTGATGAGTCTGGGGTTTTTTTGTTGCTGAGGCTCAAGACATGAAAATGTGTCTGAAGTCTTTCATTTCCACCTATTGAAAATGCTTTAAAAAGGAAATAAGCAGATGGCTCTCATTAGCACAAGAGTGCTTTAATCTTTTGCACATTTAAATTTTTATTTTCCTTTCAATGTTTGTGAGTAAATCGGTATAAAATTAAGACTTCACTAGAGCAATTGAATTTCACACATTTCAGTCCATGAAAGGAGAGGTGGACTTGGTCCAAATTGCGGTGACTAATGAAATCCTGGCATCACAATTATCTATTGTGATCAACAAATACATTTTAAGTGAATAAAATGCAGTGAGCCTTACACATCTTACTTAGGCACAACCCAGTGTATGACTGGGTACCTTGCCTCTAAAATTCAGACTAGTATTTTTTATTTTAAACTGGAAAAATACAGAACTCATCATTTTAAGGAACACATGCAAGAAACTGTGGATGGAATTTGCTCTTGGTATAAACTGGCAAAGTTTATGGATATCAGTGGAGCTATATAATTTTCACCACAAAAAACTGTCCTAGCAGCATACTGTGGGGGTCAGCTGGCAAACATACTAAGTTACCTAGATTCCTCATATGACTGTCTAGCTGAATGGTGCTAAGCCTATGGGTGAATGGGATCCTGATGCTGCATTCTGAGGAAGCAGAGGTTCTTAGAACCTCTGTCTTCAGGGCTTTGTGTCTTCAGCTCATTCTTCTGCAGTTCACAATTAGTAAATTCTGTTTCAAGCCAGGGTGTATGTCCAGAAATTGCTGATGCCACAATTTTTGGTCCTACGTGTGTTCAGTTAAAATACAATTCCTAAGGGAGTTAATACAGGAAAGGCAGTGCTTTTTAGATACTAGAAGGTCCTGACTTCCCTTGAAGTGTCAGCTTGAGTTGTGCTTCACGCCATAAGTGATCCATAAGACATTGTCCAGGGGGCATTCCTTGTAGCACTGTGCTGAACAGCTTAGAGTTAAGTTTTGAATGGTATTACACCATGTTTTGTGAAAGCAGTGTTATCAGTAGGTTATTGTAGAAGCAAAAGGTTTCTGATACTTGTCCTATAAATAGTACTGCATTTTCAAGGATTCTTTCTATATAATAGAAGTTGAAGTCTCATCCTCCCCTATTTGTCTGAGGAAAAGGTGAGGTTGAAAATTCGAGACCTAGTAAATTTGCAGCATCAGAAAATGAGGTTGCAGAGGCATGTGAGGGAAGACTTTTATTCTATCTGATTAAAAATAGAATTGGGAATCATATGGTGAATTTTCTGCTTCCTAAGATTGTTTTTTCTTTCTGAGAAAGAATGTTTATTTTCAGTGTCACTCCAGAACATTCTGATAAAAATTAGCTTAGGGTTTCAGTTACACTGAGACATTTTATTTTGAGCGTAGCTTTTAAAAATATTAAATGTTTTAATAGAAAATGAAATACATCTCATTCTGGAAAGTTATTTTTAAAGGGAAGAAAAGAGATTCATACTTAAATATCAAAACACGAATTCTCATATTCTCTGACTGCTTTATGTTGGATGAGGGAAAGTGTTTCAAGCAATACTGTGTCAAAATCAGAATAATTTTAAAAGGTTTGGCATTTTTCTGCCTGGAAAAGATTTTTCTTTTTTTTTTCCTCAATATTTAAACAAAAACATTTTATGTCTGATTAAAACATTTTCAACACAGTTCTCTGGACAAAGTCAGCTGTTCTGTATAGGTCACTGGGGAGGACAGATAGTTTTAACTTGTTTTGCTTTTCTGGAATTTTTAGAACTCTGGGAGTTTAAATGTGTTCCTAATTCAAACTAGAAGAAACTGCTTCACCTCATTCTTGTTACCTTTTATTTTTAAAATTAGGTGCAAATGATGTTACTATTGACATCCATTAAGAGATTTTATGGAATCAGTTCAGGTGTCATCCTTTCGGGCTCAGAGTTTTATGGATGTCATGTGGTCATGTAGACCGTGCTTCTGCCTTATGGCAGGATAAAGTATATGATGTCAGTATAGAGAAATGTTTTTGTTGTTCTTCGATGTCTGCGATGGTGGACATTCCACACACTCTGAAGCCAATTTGTTCCAGTGTTGAAATAACCCTACCATTTGAAAGCTTTTCGTGCTGTCTACCTTTGAACTTCTTTGCTACATTTTTCCCCTTATTTCATTTCTTCTGTCTTTAAGGGTGAACATACTGTTGCCTTGTTCTTAACAAGTGCTTGTTCCTGTATTTAAAGATCATTGTCATGTTCTTCCTCATTCTTCTCGACCTGTACATATTTGCACTTACACATGCATGTACATAGAGAGTGTGTCTAGTTAAAAACATGGAACTCGTTCTTAGTGCTAATCACTTGTTTGAGCAAAAGTAAAAAAAGGGGCCTTCAGACATTTCAGAAATCTTTTATTTGCCAACTGAGATTTCTTACATGAACTTGATAAAATTACTACAATGCCAAGCCAATTACATGCCAGCGTTCTTACATGAAAAATAATAATTTCCAGCAGAAGGCAGTCGTACAAGGTACTGGATAGTCTGAATGTCTTTGACCATGAGTGGTGTACCTGTGAATTTAAAGTAGAGAGCACTGCCTATTCCTTATGATACATCTGAATTCAAATGCAGATGTCCTTTTTTCTGGAATACTCTTTTTTAAAAAAGACATTCTGTATTGTTATATTGATACCTCTTCAGTTGATGCATGGCATTATTAATAATTACTGCACCACTATGACCTTTGCTGTGTTAATAGAGAGTAATCTGAAAGACGGACTGGAACCTGGAGTTAGAGTATACTGAAACCCAGCTGAGAAACAGTTAAAAGGAGGAGCGATATAAATAGCAGTACTTTCAACATAGTTATCTGGGCTTACTTGAAGACAAGGAAGTGCTTGAGCATGTGTTTCTGCTGTTGCAGTCACCTTAAGTAAAGACATAGGCCCTGAGTGTTCAGTACTTTGCCTGCAGTCTGTTCATTTCTTGGAGTTCTGTATGAGTATAGAAATGTTCAGTTTAGTGTCATTTATACTGGAAAGTGCCTGCGCAACAGGTAGAGAGCCTAGTCCTATTGTTTTGATAAATTAAGCTTCAGAAGAACATTACACAGAAATTACTCAGATTTTCACACATCTCATTTACAAGAGACTTGGTCATGTTTTCCAGTTAGTAACTGATTGGAGAAGATAATATGATCATCCTGTAGTCCAGAATAGCCTCTGTAAACATAAAGTCCCAATTATTCATTCCTTCAGTTCATTAGTGGCTAGATTCATCCTTTTATGCAATTGCTGGAAAAACTATTAAGGTTATTAGAGAGAGGTATTTTAGGACTAGCAAACCATTAGTTAACCTTGAAAATCCATTCTCATAGAAACAGCTGCTGCACTCACAGCTTCAGCATGTCAGAAACATGAAAACAGGTAAGGTGCAGTATCCTGAAAAACAGCCCACAAGGCAGTCTTTAAGTTTCTTGTGTTGTACATCCACATATTCCTTGTAGTATGTATGTATGACCCACACTAAACTCAAGGTACTCTATTCTGTTGGTTACCGTAATTATATTAACATGTGGCATAGTGATAAAGAATCTTAACTTGGCATGAATGTCTTATGATTAAAAGGAACACTTTTCCATATCCTACCTAAAAGATGTCTTTACCACACAGTTTATTCACTTGTTTTGAATACTAAGTACCTCTTGCCCAATCAGAAGTGCAGCTCATGATTTATATCCTTTAAGTCTAGAACCTCAGGTGTAAAACTAGCTGTAAAATTGTAAAAAAGTGTAAAATTGCTGTAAACTAGCAATTGTTTCTCTAAAGCTGTTTATACTGCCATAGTATCTTTTCATTTAAATATGTAAATTCTCATGGAAATACCAAAATGCGGCTTTTTCCATTGAAGCATATTTAGTATAAAAGTATTGATCTAGAATTGCCTTTTGAATGTGCTTGTTTACTCATGTTCAGAGATTACTTACTTCATGTTCTAAGGGTGAAAAAATACCAGGTCTGAGCTTAGATTCACTTAGCTCTATTTTATGCTTTGTGTAACTTCATGGACCCTAATGGAGTTACTCCTCAATTACAACAACATAAGATCAGAATTAAGCCACTAGCTTTATTCTAAGCACTGCTAGTTGAACTGAAAACTGCATAGCTAAATTTCAGCAGCAGTTATCAGATCTCAGCATAACAGATAAAAGGGCACTCCCAGTAGTAGAAATCCCCTTGAGCTGGGGGAGAACAGAAAAAGGCAATTATGTGAACTTCGTGCTGTTCTGTCAAGAGCAAACATTAGAAGGATTCCACTGAAATAAACTTGCTATGGCAATACAATTTCAACACTGCCTGTAGATTTATTTCACAGTCTCAGAACAGCAAATAGACAAAGAGAAAGAGGAAGATAAATGAGAACTTTAAAAATAAAATTCCAATTAAAATTATTGACTTTTCATTTTATATGAAAAATGAGAATTTTTTAAATGGTCTTCCCTGTCTCATTCTCTGCACCTGGTAACAAATGGAACGGAAAACCTGTCATTTCCTAGTAGGGGTCTACAACCTCATGAGTTCCTGAAGAGTTATCTGAGACTAACATCTAATCTAAACCTTTAAGTGAGATGATTTATGAGGACCTTCTCATAAAAATCTAGTAGTACCAGTTGTATTTGTAGATACTTACAGAGAGGATTTATTGGTGGTTTTTGAAAGGAACATAAGCCATATCTGATGTGCATATCTGAGGGTAAAACGTGCCCAATACTTGAAAATATTGCCATGGTATTTCCTACATTTTTTTCAATTAAATCTCATGTGAAGGGATTTTAGATCCCTGTTGATACTTAGCAATTATAGTCTAATGCTTTGGTTAGTAAATGGGACTTGAAAGTTGAGAGCAAGCCTGTGGACAGCAGGGTTTGGGGTTAATACAGAGAGATGGAGAGTTCCAAAAACATAATGCAAAGAAATGAGAGTGGATAAACTGTTGTGTGGTGCAGTTTGGGGTTGCCAGTGTTTCTCCATACTCCTTTGAAAAAGGGACCCAATCACTGAACCAAGTTTATTCTCATAGCATGTGGGATGGGATTCATCTCACCTAGTTGTACATACCTTAAGGATACTTATCTCAGCTAGCAGCCTAGGCCAGCTCTTCTGTCTGTTGGGGCAGGGGAAATAGACTGCTGAAGTGGGTAAGTGATCCCACTAACTTTAGGCACCTCTCAAAGACTGGGATGAGTTGCTCTCTGGAGATGTGTTAGTCACTGAGCGCTAACTTAGCCTTAAGTAGTTATTTTTAAAAGAACTGTAGGCAGGTGAGATGAATCTATCCTTAAGTATGCCAACCTATGTTGATACTGCTCACCTTCCCCACCCCTGCCCTGGTCTCATCAAATCCAGTATACAATGTACAAAACTAACCTAACAGAGAAATAATTTTGACGGTTTAAATCCATTCCTATTGCTTATATTGCCACTGCTTTTGGGATATCGTTTGACTTGACCATTTTAATCATAAAGCTACCAGCTGATTTCAAAAACTAGGTTTAAAATTAATTTTAACTGCTTTGTTACTCAGGAAGTTTTACTAAGCATCCTATACAATAGAAATTTACACATAAATTGTTTATAGTAGAAAACGTCTAGAGAGCTCTTTCTAAAAAGAGTGTGAGACAATCTGCATTTTCATTTTCAAATCAAGGTGTGTGTTCAGTGGAGTTAAATTCTATGCTGCGTCCCAGTGAGAAGTCCCATTGCTCACTGTGGTATTTACCTTCAGCTTTACTATGTGAGGAATTAATCCACAGCAGTGGTCAAAAAAAGGTAATCTGTGTTCTGTAGGGCCACAAGAACTAGTTCACTGCTGGTGGGCAGAACTATGTCACCTTTCTATGGTTGATCCTAATGATGTATGCTGGGAGTTGAGTGGACTTGGAGGATCTAGAAACCATAAAAGGTCTGGATGTTATTCGTGATTCTTTCATAGTGGTCATATGTGGTTACTAATGAAAGTTGTCAGCCAGATTGTATAACTATAATAAGGTAAATTTTAAAATATTAGAGGAAAAAGTAGGGTTTTCAAATCTTGTTCGAGCTGGTATTATTCTAAGAGATGAGTGCTAGTGTCTTTTAAACTCATTTATTTAAGGGGCCAGTTACCCACTGAAAGCTGCTTGTATGTCACAGTGTGGCATGATTCCTGAAGCTATTGAGTGCTGTGTGTGAATATCCCACTCGAAAGGTACTTTCCTCTAATGTACAAAACTGTTGCTTGCATGCCATTGGAATACTTTGCCTCTTGGAATTCCGAGTTACTGACAAACTATGTATTTTTGTAAGATCTTGGTTACTACTTTTTAAATGAAATATGGGAAGGCCTTTTTAATCAGAAGAATCTGTTTTAATCTTTTTCAGGCTGATGTAAAAGATCTCTATTTTGGTGCCAGTATTTTGAATGTGTATCTATAGTGAAACAAACTAAAACTATTCTTTTTTTTCTAGCAGCTAGCTAGCTATGTAGGCGTAGTCCTGTGTTTTCCTATATAGAAGGTTCTCCTCTGATGTTTATTCTTCCCCTGGAATGTGGTTTTCTTCAGTCAAGCTCCTGTTGCCTTTGGTATCATTGTGCTGTCATCTTCAACCCATCTCCTAGATCTCCTGTCTCTTCTAATAGGCCTTTGCTTCCTACTACTGTCTGCAGGCCTGTTTCACTTTATTCTTAGTAAAGTGATGCTGTTCTTTTCTTGGCCAAATTCTGTCCCTCTTAGACATCAAATCATCTCTCTGTCTTTGCCATTATATTCTCTTGTAGCTTCACTTTCTCCTCCTGCAGGCCATGATTCCTGGCCTGTTCTGTTGGTTTAAAAAGTCCTTGTGTCTGCCATAGCCACTGGCTTCCCAGTCTTGCTACAGTATGTCTCCCCTCCGATCTTTGAGTTTTTATCTCATAGTTTAATAATGATGCAGTTATCTCAGTAACTGAACTTTGCCTGAGCTCTTAGTTTTGTTAACTGCTGCTGGCCAGTTTCAGATTGACAGGAGAGAATCCTGTGTGAGATGAAAGGTAGGAATAGTGAGGTCAGTCTTCCTGAGATGCCTTCAACAAGTAATTTCATTTCCCTGAATCTCTATTTTTCAGCTGTCCTAGTGAAAATACCTATAGTTCAAGACATTTGGAGACTTAAGTTGAAATCAGGGCAATGCAGCACTTTAATACTGTTGATTTGCAAGTACCTTTTATGAGAGCTAACATCAACTGTCGAACTATTTAAGCAGTGTATGAGATAAATACTATATGTGTTTCTCTAGCTCCTCCTTTGACTTACCACATCTGTCCTCACATGCACTGTTCTTCATCCTTCCTTAAGAACTTCTCCAGCTTGAGTGATAGAGATTATAGCTCTGTACCCCTTGTAGGAGGTGTGAAGTGTTGTTATTTGGTAAAGAATTGTACATTAATAAGTTCAGGCAAACGCCTAATACTGGTGCCAAACCAATTGCTTTGCCAGCCCTTAAAGCACTAGCTTTACCTTTAGCATTGATCTACACTTTAGGGAAAAGTTGTCAGGAGATGAGTCACATATTGATTTGGTCTTGAAGGTTTCTTCTGTGTCAGTTTGTGAGAGCTGATATTACAGTGCAGCATAGTTACAAAATTGTCAAAAAGAAAAACATTGTTTTGGATTGGTAACTAACCCTGGAGTTTGGGCGTATTTCACCATTGAATATCCAGTCATTTTCTCTCCAGCTTGTATTGTAACCATTATCGTGCTTCTAATCTAAGTAAGCAAAGAATCTTTTGGGGGTATTGTTTCCCCTTTTCTTAGAATCAGTGCCCAGATCTCTAATGGAGATTTCCTTCATGCCCAGTAAGGTATCACCTTTTTGTTACAAAGATAAGATCTAGTATTTTCATCCAGGTTTTGCATTTTGATTTCCATCTGCAGTTGTTGCTCTGATTTTTACTGTTGGTACTATAGCTAATGTGCTTCCTGAGATACAAGTACCTGTGCTCAGCACTGTATAAAGTAGGAGTCACAGCCCTGAAGTGTGTGCATTCTAGATAGCTGATGAATGAAAATAGTCACGAAGAACAACTTACCATTAGCAGTTCAGTGACAAAACAGAGAATACAGATGACGTCTCTTATACTTGGGGGATATTCTGACTTCTACTCTAAGCCCATCTGTAAAGGGAGTCCTCAAGCTGGAATTGTAAATCTTGAGCATGGTCAGAAGAGAGGTGAAAGAGCAAATCGAAGTATTTATGATACAGTAGGTGACGTGATTATACCTCACTCTGTCTGGAAACTAGCATTCTCCTTGCTTCCTTGCATTTTCCCAGGCATGACACACTTCACCAAAGATGATCAGTATTTACTCTGCTTTGCTTTATGTATTTGCTCTCTTCAGAAGGAATAAGTGTATCATTATTGCTTATACTTGCTTTTGGGGGCAGGAGCTTGCAGATAGTCTTCAATGTAATGCTGTTCCTACCAGGCAGACTAAACAAAATTTAAAAGCTTTCCAAGTAAAATAGAATCCAGTGAGATGACTGTAAAGGAATAGGAAATTTCCAATGAAGGTAAGGGTATTTTTCCCCTTGGCCATGAGACAGAGAGAATGAAAATTGGGAAATTAGTTTAAAAGAAAATATTTTATCTGAGATCAGATAATGAAAACCTCATTTAAAGTATTACTTCTGTGCTTCATCCCTTCAATATATTTTCTATTATGTCTTCAATAGTAATTTCTTAAAAAAATTATTTAAAAATACGTGCAGAAGCACAGGCAATTCTATATATTATGGGAGAAGTATATTGTTAGTTCTCAACACTGTGCTGGGTTAACTGCATTATAATAGATTAAGAATGCAGTGTTGACTTCTCTAGAAACATGAGTACTGCAGCTCCATTATAATATTAAGTCTCTATTTACATGGTTGACTTTGTCCTTTGGATATAACATTCCTTTTGTGCTCATGTAAACAATTGTGATCCTATATTCAAAATTTTAATTTTTGCATCATGAAACCAGCATTCCTTACTGTACAAAGCAGCTTAATTTCTAGTATTTGGCATTTTTCTAGTTACTTAAATGTAAAGAGTGTGTAGAAAGTACTATTACTTATGAATTAAATGGTGAAGATATGTGCAGTTATGCAACACTTTTCTGAAAGTAAATGCAGTTTAGTTTTGATAGTTAATTTTTTTGCATTTTCCCTAAAATTGTTAAGAGGCAGTGAATCATTGGGAAAAGGTTCTGCTTATAATTTCCAAAAACCTGGCATTTCTCACCCCCAATATAAGTTAGCAGTTACAATGCTGTGACCCTTACAGGCTGCTCTTCATACATCATGACCAGCGATTACATGGTAGTACAGAAGTAAAATAGATGGGAAAAGAAGAAACTCTTGAACCTGTTCTACATGTAGGAAACTGAGACAGAGATTTGAAGAACTAACCAGAGCAACAAAGATAGTATATCACAGAATTGAAACCTATTGCAAATGTTCATATTCTAGCCTTCTATGTTAGATCTAAGGCTTTTTTTTTTTTTCCCTATCTGAGATGTAAACCTAAGTCCTGTTGAGCAGACCACAGTCAGTGTAACAGTCAGTATAATCTTTTAATTACCACTTCTGCATACTGTCTAGCATATGAAGCCTCAGTGTTTGTTTTGCAGGTGAGACAGTGTATTATCTCATTGACTTGAAAGCCGTTAATTGTTTCCTTGTTACTTTACGGGGAAAGTGTTCTGGATCTTAAAACCAGGATCATGAGTGGAATTCTCAGCCCTATAAAAATCAGCACTTCTGAGCAGCTATAAATTATACTTTGAAAATCCCCCCTATGAAGGATCTAGAAGCAGTAATTTCATTGCGCTTCCTTTGTCTATAGTCAAGAAATGTTACATTAATGGTATAAGTCAGAGTTACACTAATACTTAGCTGAATTGTTTGATTTATATGTGGATTACCAGCTGGATTCCAACATCCATCAGAAGAAAGATTGGAAGGGCTAGAGAATTCAGATTTCTGCCTAAATAACCACCTCTGTTCAGATGGATTTATTGCTCACTTACAGTTACATATGCTGATAAGATTTGTGCATCTGTGTGGTCAGAAGCTAGGATCTTTTACAATGTAGGAAGTTTGGCAGATTCTTTTTCATGTTTCATTGTAACTTAGGTTTTAACTTTCAACCTAAACTGTAGGGCTGCTACAGCAGTGCTGATTCTTCGGAGGGAAAATGTGTCCGGTCATCTTCAGCAAAGGTATCTGAAGACAGAAAATGCTGAGAGGAATAAACACTAGAGGGAACCTCTTCTGAGCTATTGGAAAGAATGCAGACATGCTAAAGAAGCTTTGTTTTGAAGTGTAGAGGGAATCTTTAAAATCAGAAAGTGTAGTTTCTGCAGATAGTATAGAAGTCTCTGGCCCTCAAACTGAATTAGGCAGAAGATTTGACCAGCTGAGCATGTCACCAAAGAATATACTCTTCCCAAGAGGAGACACTACAGCTGAGTTCTGGAGCAGAAGCAGGCATAATACATCTCCTTGATGCAGCACGGGAGGAAACGTACCAGCTCACTGGAGTCGTAGCTACAAGCAGTGTGCCAGGTGCCACATCTTATGGCCTCAGCTTTTCAAATTGCTTTAATAAAAAAAGGGAGGAAAAAAAAAAAAAAAAAAAAAAAAGGTGTATTCACATTCAGCCTCAACTGGCATTATCTTTTAGGTCCGTTACAGAAGTAGTGTTTCAGGCAGCATTTGATGAAATACCGAGTCCTGGGAATAGCAGTGGGAATCTAATGGGTAAAATGAGTAGTATACACAAGCATAGCTATAATAAAACATTAATCCTGCTTCTCCTTTGTTAGCAGTGACTTTTAGAGATATGCTGCTCAAATCGTGTAGAGTTTGGCCAATTTTTTTCAACAAAACAACTGACCAGTATATTAAAGTAATGTAGTTTGATGGGTCCACCTTCCCCTTGTCTTTGATCCCAGCACAAACATTACATCTGTTATCATTTGTGCTGGAGGGTGTGATTATCCTCTATAGATAGAAATGTTCTATTGACTGAGTCAAAGGCATTTCGTTCTTCCAGAGAAGTTATTGTTTGGAGGCCAAAATGTCTCCAGTTCATATCCTAGTTCTTGTTTCCATTATTATATGTGTGTGATAATAATTTCTGTCTTTGAGGCAAAAAAAAAAATCTTATCTAGTGCTATAAGAAGAAGGGGAGAAATTAAAGTGAATGTCTGTGGATATCTCCTGTGGCATGTCTTTTCATCTTGGCAACAGCAAATAATAAGGGTTTCGATTCAGATTCGTAAATAATTCCCAGAAATGGTGGAAGATGTCCCAGTTTTTTTTATCTAAGTTAGTTTTCTTTCTTTTACTAGGAGAGGGGCTCAAATCTTTGTGTTAAGTAGTAAGAAACCAAAAAAGCTCTAGGAACTCAAAAATCCAATTATGATGCACATAACATTTATATGAGAGAAGTAGCTCTTTCTAGCGGAGCCTCCTATGTCAGTTTAATCCAAACATAAATACAGATCTTTGCTACAGGAATAAGTAAACTGAAAATGTGAAGCAGTCAAGCCAAACACAGAAACAGCTGCTGTGATTTATGTTTATTTAGAAAAGTGCATTATAGTCATCATTCCCTTTCATCTTGGCCTGAGTGTGGAAAATTACCTTCCACTGTCACGATTTATAAAATACTCTTTGAGTGTTTATCACTGATGCACAATCATTGCAACAGCAGCAAATGAACTGGCTTCTTTTTAACAGCTATGTGTTATTCAAGTAATTTATACTAGTGGAAGCCCAAAATTGAGAGAGAAGGAAAAATAAATGTCATAAAATCATTGATGTTACTCTCTACTAATAAAGGCTCCATTATTTAAGAATCACAAAACTTCTTGGAGAAGGTAACACTTGTTAAGTAAGTGTGAACATATGAAGAAGAAAAGCGTGAGACAGAAGTCCACTAATGTGCCCAGAATTGCCAAACTGAATGGTTGCAGATTCTCAGAGACTTAGTTCTCAGCCTTCAGTTCTTACCTTGGGCAGTGTTCTCCTGCCTTGTCCCATGGTTACTGGAATAAGGTCTTCCTTTTTCTGGTAATGTTTGCAGTTACAGACTTACAAAGTTGGTCTTAAAAATTCCACCACTGAAATACAAATCTAATTCTTTGGCATCCTTCATCCATACCCACATCCATTTAGCTGTATTGTTGTATACCTGTCAGAAAGCCAGAGTGACTCAAGTCTCATAGAATAGTCATCCAAACCTGAACACACAAAAAAAAGATTGAGGGTAGAGAGCGTTTGAATGGCTGCCCTCCCCTACCTCTGTGGAAGGTAGCCAGTTAATTTATCTAAAATAAATGTATTTTAGCCAGCTGAATAGTGGCATTTGGCTGCCCTTGTAGGGCCTCCTTGGCATTTATTCTAGCCATGCGGTAACTTAAGTATTCAGAAGGTGTAGAGGTAGCTACCGATAGCTAAGCCTGTACACAGAATGAAGAAATACAGTATAGTAGTAACAGGTGGTTCAGCATAGCAAACTGGAGCACCCTAGCCTAACCCTTCTTGTTCAGCCAGTATGTTCTTGCTGCTGTTCAAATGAAAAGCTCAGATGACTGCTCGCTATGGTGTCCGAATAGGTGGCTGATTACTCCCAGTTCTCTTAGAAGCCTATATCAGGACTAACATAGTACAGAATGCACAGGATTGCATACCTGTTTGGAAATGCAGGCCATAGTAAGAAAAAAGATGAGGAGCTGTAGGTTATGAATTCATTTTCAACAAGTTCTTTCTTTGAATTTCTCAACAAATAGATGTAAATGATTGGAAATTAATGGCATCTCTTACATGCTGAGTATAAAAACTTAAGACCCTAAATTGAAACACAGAGGAAAACTAGGCCTTACCCATCTGTATCTTCCCAGCTATGGCATTCTCAGCTTCAAGCCATCTGCTCACCCTTTGGAGGTAACCTGTAAGATGGACTAGAATATCATCGTCTGTGTTGAAATGGGATTCCCTCTCAGGCAGAAGGGAACATTGTTTAGCCTTCATGTTGGGGCTGTAGGGAGCTATGCTCTATGAGAGGTATCTGTAGTGGTCAGAAGGGCACTGTACACCTTGGCATGCAGATTTCAACAGAGTTAGCTGCAGGCTGCAACAGAAGTGAGGACGTATGTTTTGTGTATAGTCAAGGCCAGATAAAGAAATGAGGCCCATTCTTTAATGACTGAATTCTGTACAAGATCTCCTAGCTTTAAAAGTGCAGCATAGCTTTGGCATTTTTTAATCAAGTATTGCCACAATTTTTCTGTTCCATATTATAGATTGACATATTCAAGGTCATGACTCATGCTGCATTGATTTCTTGCCAGGGGATTTAGACCTGAAGTGATGGAATGTGTTATGAGCTAATACATTTAAAAAAAATAGTAAAACTTCACAGTATGCTTTTAATTGTTAATGTTCACTGACCAGTGAACATATCACAGTTGCATGTTCTCGTACTGCTTCCTACTGGAAAGAGCATTTAAAACACAAAAACCCTTTTAGATGGCCTGCCATATGCTTTGATAGCTTTTGTAAATGCTTTCGAAAACGATAAACATGATGAGCCAGATCCTTAGCTGGTATAAATCATCCTCACCCCACTGGATTACAGCAGCTGTCACCCTCTTCAGAGTTGTCCAAAAGGGCCTTTCACTAGCTACTTGGCAGGGTTCAGCTATGTCAGTTTGTGAGCGCTCCATGGCTCTGCAGTAGTGGCTGCCCCGTGTCTCTCTCTGACACTGGGAGACTTTTTGCAAGCCATATTTGAGTGTTGCTTCTGCAGAACCCAACTATACATGATGGCTTCCATCATCATTTCTGTCCTACTTCACTGAAAGTGGGTCTGTGAATCTGAACCAGAGCTAAGCAAAACTTGGCTACATATTTGAGTCTTAAACCATTTTTTAGCTGTATTTCTCCTCCTGATTTTCTGCTAATGTTCTATATTTGAATGTGATGACAGGAAAGCTTACTCAATTTTCTTTTTCTCTTTTTTGTAGTAGAAAAATAGTAGCAGACATAAAACTCTGTATTTGCCACCATAAGTATTCATGCCAGGAGCCTTTCTCTCTGTAGATCTGTCTAATCGTGGGAATGCATCACCTAGTTGTCCAATGCCAACTGATTTAAAATTTGAATATCAAGGAAAGAAAACGTCCTTGGGAAAAGGCAGGTTCAGGAATCATTCAGCAGAATTACTTGCTTGGTTACTTTGAATATGTTGTGTATTGATAGGACCATGAGGTTTTGGTTGTTGTTAGTTTGGGGGAGGGGGATATGTTCTCATCTGTCCAGTGTAGAATTTTTAAGTAGAGAGGGGGAATCTGCTAAATTTTTGACTTCATACATTGTATGCCTGGCTGAGCTCTGCCCTTTTTCATCCACTTCTTGGCTATCTCTGCTCATATGTTTGGAATAGCATCTAGACATCTAGTAGTTCAGGAGAGGGTTGATTTTTGACTGCAAAGACTGGTGTTCTATGAAGTTAAATGCAAAGCCCTTTTCACTCTTTTTGCTGCTGTTAATGGATAATTGAATTTCTGCTATTTGTTGCCACAACAGTGAAGGACGATCCTCTCTGAATGCTTTTTTTTTTTTTTTTAATGGTGTTTTCTGATAACAGACATAATCTTGCTTGTAGTAAGCATAATCAAAGCACGTATAAACTGTAACTGGACTATGTGTTCAAATTGTTTTGCGCAACATCCAGCACAACAGAAATCTGCTGTCATGTAAACTTTCAGAATATAAGTAAGAAAGATCTCTTCATAATATGAGTTTGGCTCTCAGAATTGGTGAGTAGATTGGTGCTGTTGATAAATAGTGTCTTGTCCCAAGTCTAAGAATGACATAAATCAATGATTGTATCAACAGGCAGGCATTACGATGCCCTGATGTCTGTGGTAAAACTTGTATTGAATATTTGCAACCTACAGCATTAATTTGTATGTTCACTAGAATTTTTATGTTGTCAGTGACTGCACAGGACAAAGGTCTGCATTCATAAATGTGATGACTGTGCCTACATTGAAAAGACTAGGTCACGAAAAGCTAAGATTTCCAGTTGATCCCCAGGATTCAGCGATTTGATGCCATTACCTTTTGATTGACTTCCTGTGCATTTGGAAGTGCCCTCCTTTTTTTCCCCAATTTTTCGAATCTTGCTTTGTGTTTTTAGTACCTACTTCCTTAGCACAAATATCGATTAATTACTCTCCAGACCATCAAATGGTAGGCATAGTCCTTGTGAGAACAAGAACCATATTTGCAGATTTCTAGTTGGGTCGCTATGAGGTGAGAGGAAGAAAGAGATCTTATGTGCTGCCAGAGTCCACAGATGATGGTACCACTCATTGTCACCATCCATAACTGCAGCTTGTGTTAAAACTTCAAAAAGAAGCTATCCTAAGTCAGCATTGCAATATTAAAATACAGTGTTGACAAAGAAAAGGAAATTGACCCCTCTCCCCCTGCAATACTCCTTACGTTTGTGTTCTCCACTCTGATTCTCAGCAGAAAGGAGAACTGTGGCCCTGAGGTCCTCCGTCTTCTCTTCTGTGATCCTGTATAAGAGGTTACAGAAGGGCGTCGGTCTCTCTGCACCGTTTAATACCATGCCAATACAGCTTGCTTTACACAGGCTGCCTGTAATAAGCTGTTGCTGTTACTTTAGGTGACTTCCTTCTCATATGCCAAAAAAAGGAGGATTGTGGTCCTTGAAAAACAGAAATCCTTTCTCCTCCTTCATGTATTTACTGTTTAGCATTCACTACTGTGTGTTGCAGTGTTAGAACTCCAATAAGACTTCATCAGTCATGGTTTTACAGTCCTGCTAAAAGAGTTCAGATTTCATTAAACAATGTTGCAGAATGAATGGACAGGGTAAAATTTAGTGAGATTAACTGGGCTGGATTTGAAATGCTGGTCATATTTAAAAGAATGGGCAGTGTCAAGGTAGATGAAATGCATTGTATTTGTGTTGCTATTGAGTGTAGAAGTGTCACTATTGAGATAGTGATTCCCATATAGAGATTGTTATATGTATTTGCTTTAATAATGTGAATGAGAATCTAAATTTTAATTTTTCATAATATCATTTGACAGACTTTGAAAACTGATGGTATTTTTCAAAAAAGGCTCATATCTCTTCTTGTGGAGGAGAGCAGGAAAGAAATCCTTCATCAGCCTATTGCTGTTATTCGTATTATTATTCACATACTCTTATAATTATTTCAGGATCTATTCCAAATATTTTCAGCTGGATCCCAATGATAATGAAATTTCCAAGCCTGTTTTCCTACAGCTTGCAGTGTCATGCTAAATGGACTGCAGCAAAAAATGTTGTTGTGCCTGCGCTGTACTAGAGCCAGATCATAATTTGCAAATGTGTTTTTTGAGAGCTGCTAAAATTTCTCACCACCTCCTCTCAGAGAGAACAGAACAGTGCAGAACACTTCCCACTGCTGAAATCTGAGACTGAGAACTTTTCAGGTTGATCCTTCTGACAGTGACCATAAGCATTAGCATAAACCAGGACAGAGCTAAGGAATCTGGGGTACTTCAGTTCCATTTTGTTCTCTAGGACTTGAAAAAGAACCTGGAATTTTGTATCTGCCTTCTAACAGGTATCTCAAGTTAACCTAGGGAAAGTGTCTCCAAAATCAGTAGTTACACGATTGCTATATTACTAGATTATTCAATATTTTCCCAGCCAGGGATATATGTATATGTGTGTGTGTGTGTGTGTGTATATAAGTAATTATACACACACACACACACACACACACACACACACACACACACACACACACATATATATACGTATATGTATACAGACACAAACATATACAAATACATATATATGAATTGTATGCCATTTTAGGCAGAGATATACATACATGCAATGTATGCCATTTTCACACAGGTTTCTCTCTCTTAGAGAAAACCAAGGCAAGCAGAAATTTTGAAGAGTAGAAGTAGGTAGTAGAAAGGTTAGAGTGCTGAAGTAAGATGACGAAAACGTAAATAAGGTATGCTGAACAATGTGGAGCTCAGGATCCTTATTCTAAGAGATAAAGCTTATTTGTTAAAGTCAGTGAAAATCTAATGGAGGTCAAAGGTACTGGTGATATTCCAGCCCGAGTATCAGTTCTCATATTATGAAGATGCACTGTGTACAGACAGGAAGGACAGAGTGTTCACCATTTGTGTAATTGGCAGTCATAAGAGGTTGGGTTTCTGCAATAATAAGTGGAATCTTAGAAATCAGTTGGATAGGAGCGTCTAAAGTTGCATTCAGGGCATTATAATTATCTATCTGGACTGTCATCATTTTTTGTCCTAATGAAGTAGTTGCAATTGTACACGTTTTGCACTATTTGTTTTCAAAAAAATTTAAGCCAGCCATCTTACACAAAAGATAACAACTTGATTTTTGTCCACTGATATTAGCAAAGTAATGAAAACTGCAACATTCTTAGGCAAGTGATATAATTAACATATTCTTTCTACATAGGGACACATTTTTTCCCTGTAATCACTAGGATGGTTTGATTCTACATGGGAGGGTTGTGGGGAGGTTTTATTCTTCAAGAGCAGCACTGTAATTTTTTTCTCCCCTTTATCTCTAGCCATTTTATTGTGCAACAAAAAGTGTTTCAGGAAAAATGTAACAAGGGATGAATGAACAATGTGCCTGGTGTTTGTGGAGATAAACAGAAAACAGACAGAATGGAAATTAAAGGCTGTCATCAAAAGTGCCATTTTTTTTACTGCAGTGAGAATGGTCTTTGTCAGCATCATAGTGGAAACTCCTAATGTCAAATATTAAAACCCTTCCTCAAAAATAAATTCCAGTCACATTACAGTAGTTATATGTAGTTGGATAGCTTCTAGTTTGTCGGCCAAAAATGTACTTCACTAGTTGAGCTCGTTATTGTCACTGTTAGCATCTTTCGCATGAGTTTTTTCTGCAGATGCTCCCCTCCTGTCACAGGGAGGTATGCATTCTGGTGGTTAAAACGAAGCAGTGCTTTGGGAGCTGTGTTTCTGAATTTCAAACTTAAAATGGCAACACTCGAAAAGCAAATTGACAGAACTTGTTTTCAGTACTGCTCTATTCTTAGAGAAAAGCTACATTGGGAGGATGAGTTGTTTTAAAGGGTTTGCCAGCAAATGATAGCTACTGTTCTGGGTCACGAATTCTTATTGCCTTGTATATTAATAAGAACTGCTAGGATATCATCATAAGTTTCCTTGCTTACAGTAAGTCACGTGGGTGATAGAACCACAAAGATTTGAGCAGCTGTGACCCATATACTGAAAAAGAGATGGGAAGAAGAACCAAATAAGGGCACAGCGATAGAGTTAGGAGCTTGATTGGATAAGCAAACATGTTTATGCAATTCTCTGAAAATCCGTTGCAAAGTGTTGAAGCAGTGTAAAACGTTGTAACAAATGTGGGCCTATCTTAGCTATCGGGTGCCACCCTTACTGCCCGTTCATGTTGCGAGGACATTTTGGAATGAGTCTTTCTCAAACATTGTCTTCTGCAACTTCAGCGGACAAAAATTTTTGTAAGACTTCAGCGCTAAAGTGTCTTGCCCTGTGGGTACCATACCAAAATTTCCATTGGCAGTTTACCACCAGTGCTCACATGCTGTAGTCTAAGTGTTTCATGGTAGTTACAATAAACAAGACCAAAGTTCATTTCTTGATCATGTTTTGTTTTATTTTTGAAAGGTCAAAGATAGGCTACAGATTAGTGGCACAACAGACTTACTTCTGGGGGACTCACAATGCCAGATCTTAATGGGATTGCCTAACTGTCAGAGTACAGTATGTATTCGTAGCTACCCGGAAGACACTATGGAAAGACTTTACAGCAGGGACAGCCAGAAGGACAGATTGAATAATCACAAAGCACCCCTGTAACTTCAGAATTTGAGGTGGTGAAGTCACTTTGTGAATTCGATGGAGCCAGAATAGACTGTACCAGCTGAAGATTTACACTACCGGAATATGAGGTTTTTCTCTTAGTGATAATGGAATTGCTGCTAGCAAAGGGGACAGATTTTCTCCCATCCTCCACTGCTTAGTATCTCTTTAAGATCTTGAAGCAACTGGGATTTTTGTTTCCTTTCTCCACTGCTTTAGCAGCTCCCCAGGAGTACAGTGGAAATACGAAAACTCATCGATTATGTTTGAAAGTTCATTGCTTTTCATTTATTTTAAATAGGTCTTGCTGCGTGAGACACTGTCTTCATTATTCAACTCAAGTCCAAGTTCCACCCCCCCCCCCCCCCCCCCCGGCATCCCCAGCACTTCTTCAGCAGTGTTGTCCATGGCAGTGTCTCAGTGTCAGAGGTGAAATTGCTCTAGTGCAGTCAACTTCCCTGGTGCACGTGCTGGTGCACGTGCAGCTGATTTCTGCAGACTGACTCAAATTTGACCTTCCTGATCATCTGAATGTCTAGGAGTACCCCTATTCCAAATCTGCTGAGAAGCATCTCTCAGATAGGACCAAAAGCATTGTTCCGTGGAATAAGGGAGCCCTAGTTTGTCTACTGATGGCAGCATCTTATAGTTAGCTTTTTAATTAAACAGTGAAGAAATAAAAGAATAATTAGCATATAGATAATGTGAATTAGCCCTTATGTTATATGTGAAATTCTATTCTGGTTTTTGGACTATACTGCACTGTTGCAACATACTGAACTGAAATCCATGCCCTAATTATTTGCCATTATGTGCATGTCTCAGCTTTTATACCAAATGAATGTAGGTAAAGATAAAAGTGTATTAGAAAAAGCTAGGATGCTAATGTAAGATAGGCCAGTGCTAATTACTGGCTAATCACTGCGTTAGAGTAATTATATTATGCGCTTTCGCAGCCTTGGTTAGTGACAAATTGAACACTAGCATATAATTTACCAGAGAGGAGTTAATTTTTCTTGTTATCGCAACAAGACATTATTTTCCTTTTTCCTCAGTATTTTTCAGAATATAGTATGTTACCACTATACGAAAGTTTGCTTTAAGCAACTGTTTTGCAAATATTGGTACAGAATTTAGGGCAGGTTTCAATCTTTGTTGTGTTAATGGGAGCAAGCACTGGCAGATCTTGTGACTGATCTCTTAAGTGGATGTCATGGCTATATAAGACTGCATTTTCAAAATGATTTTGTAGTATTAACCTCCTTACTGGAGCCAGACAGAACTTTTTGTAGCAAGTACAATGGCAAGGAGTCATCTTTTTGCAGAGCCAGCTAGAAAATGTCCCAAGTGTGATCCTGCTTATCTGGAAAAGAGTGGCAGCCTTCTCTGTTTCTCTCCTCAAAGCAGTACAGGTCCAGTACTTTTCATAAGCTCAGCATCATAAGTATCTGAAATAAATATGCTCATGAAAGCTAATAGTAGTGCAAGCTAACACAAAATTTTTAAAGCCTGTTTACCAGGATAGCGATTATGGGAAGATGCATAGTTTGACTCCTTAGAGCAAGTGAATATTTAGAAACAGCTATATTCTTTGTTTAACTTCTGTCCCTGTTATTCCACAGACATGTGGAATATATCGTTAATTTTAAAGAGGAAAATAAAACCAAATTGAAGGACCTAGGTTCAAAGACAATGCCTAAGCATCGCATTTTATTCTCTCTGTAATGGCTTGAAAAATCTTTGTTGAGCTTCTTATGACAGAACTGGCGGAAGAACTCTTCCAATTAAATACAGATTCTTTGCAGCTGAAAATCAGAAACTTTTACTAGCTGAAGGTGACAGTGTTAAACTTGGTGGGAACAAATGGTTCTTAGATTCCTAAAAGTTACTCTGTATCTGCTTTTTTTTCCCCTTCTTTTTTCTTTTTTTCCCCCTCATACAGGCAGTTCTTTCTGTCTGGCTCACATAGTACAAAAGCTATTTTTTCCTTTTTTCCCTTTTTTTATTTCATTCAGAAGTAACAATTCAATTTATTTCCTGCAAAATCTTTCTATCCTTGATATATTGAATCTGCTTCTTGATTTAGACCATGATCCCAAGAAAATGGCTAAGTTTTGGTATGTTTTTATACAGTTATAGCTGTATCTGAAAAGCTGTTTCTTTTCTGAAAATTCTGAGGCAGATATTCACATGTTTATCATGATCTCTAATTGAAAATAATCTTCGAAAGAGTTCGATATCTAGCATGCTTTTGTGAGAAGCTGGTCACTTATTTTAGTACCTAAATAGATGAAGAGCTCTTTTGAAAAATCTGACCCCAGCTGTAAGTGCTGAACACATTTCAGAATCTGATTTGTTGTTTTCTAGCCAGCAGACAGTGAGATAATTATCTGTCTCTAGTATTAATAGTGAAGGAGAACCATGCTTCCAGTCTCTTGTCTGGGATTCCATGACTGCATCTATACTAATGAATTAAATGGGCCTTGGACACAGGCTCACACACATGATTATCCATACCATTTACACTGTTAAGGGCAGTGCCAGCAGGCCTTTTCCAGACAGTGCCTAACTATGGTTTGGGGGTAGTCAAGGACCACTTCCAGTGTAGATAAAGCTACTTTGTATTGCAGGGATGAAAGAGTTAGTTGTAGAGATGAGAGGCATTCTTTTCTGTCTGTCTACCCTGAGCATTTGTCAGGGACATGGGAGGAGAAAGAGGAAAAAAGGCAAGATTAGCCAGTCATTTGAATGAGCTAGTATCCAAACAGGCTGATGGCTCCAGCCAAGCAGCTGACTGAGGGTGATACTGTTAGTGCAGGACTCTGAAGCATTATTTAGTGTTATCTACTGGTAATAATATTCTTGTGTATCTACCCCTTTCTGAATGATTTATTATTTGGAGAGAAACATGCTCTCCAATGCTGCCCTGTATGGAAAGGCTGCTACCTTTTCTGGTTTACGTATCTAAACTGGTGTCCCAAAGGTTGCCCTCAGAGGCTCTTTCTCAGTGTGATGCTACCAAGTAGTTTCCCTCCACATTACAAGATGACATAGTGAGAGGAAGCTACCAGTAATGGGGCTCTTAAAGATGTCAGTAGAGTTAACTCCAATGGCAGATGGAGTGTTAGAGCTATCCATTTATATCTAATATTAATGCCTTCAGTTTTGAAGAGACAGACTAGAATCAAGACTGTCAGCAAAAATGCCCTCGCTTTCTTCATGTGATGAATCCAAAGAACTGTCTAAACCTGGCAGTGGAATCTCATTATTGGAGGGCGGGGGGAAATAACCTACAGATGAAGACTTCGAGCCAAACAAAGCTGGAGTAGGAAATCTTACCTCTCTTTTATATTTGTGTTCTGAGAAAATACCAACTGAAAGACACCACAAAGTTTCTGCAGAGACATCAGAACCACCTTCTGCATACAAGGAAGCATGCACTGAAGCTTGATAACTGTAGGTCTGAGTTTGTAGGAATCAAGTCACTTGTAGTAGGTGTGTAGTCCCCTTAACTCTCATACAGATGTTCAGTATTGCCTCATTCCAACTTAATTTTGCTGCTGTCAGAAATAGTAGCAAAGTGTGAAAGAGCTTTCTGTGGAAACAAAAACAGACCCTAAGTCACAGTCAGAGCAAAAGTAGTGATTGCCTTAGTAGTAAAGGCAAGATTGTAATCCTGTAAGTTCTTGGACAGTCCTTTCTCCTCTTTGAGTTTCTGTTTACTGTCTTCCACTATTTGCCTATCTAGATTGCCAGGCTCTGTGGGGCAAGGATTGGTTCTTATAATGTTTGCTGTACTTTTCATAATAAGAGTCTGAATCTCAGGTGGGCTGCTATTATTGCATGAATCATGTCATAATTATGAATTATGACAATAATGTGGTGTGGTTGACTCACAACATCTTACCTGATAACTGACCTAGATGAGAATTACAGGCTGTGTTTGTCAGTGATGTAAACTATGCTGTAAAATGCTGCCAATTACCAGTATGCTGAGGGTTCAAGGGCAGGGTTGCCATGGGAATACAAACAGAGCAGAGACTTCACACTTTTTGCTTTTAGGAAGACTAGTTCCATGCATGTCACTTCTCAGTTTGGTCTCTGACTTTAGGTGAGAAGGAAAATCAGTTAATGCACTGTGTAAGGTCATTTTAGTAAGTGGTTGTAATGAAGAAGAGTCTTGAGGAGCCTCGTATAACTTTGACGTGTTACTCCAGAGTTGGCCAGTCTTGGTCTGACTGTGGAGTTGTTGGCAGTAGCAAGTGGAAGGCGGACTTGCTGCATAGACACGGTTATAGTGCATACAGAAAGCTGCAGGAAGCAGACAAAATGCAGATTGGTGTCTGCTGTTTGACACAATACAGAAAGCAGAGGAAAAAAAGGACATGGTACAATGAGAAAGAAAAGGAATAAGCTGCACAGTGTTCTAAATCTCCTAACATCGACAAACAGCTGCTTCGGAATATACTTGATTTAAATTTGTTTAAATTTCTCTTTCTGTGAAATTAACCAAAAATAAAGATAAAAAAAGTAAACCAAAACAGAAAAACAGCTGTCCCCTGAAGTAGAAGCAGCAGCAAAAAAAGCCCATTTTTTTCCTATTAAAATAGAAAGCCTTACATTAATGAAATCACCCTTTTTTTTTTTTTTTCCTAAAAATGGTCACCCACTTTTCATTGCAACCTAAGTCCATTGCAGACAGTAGATTTACATCTGGGGTGAATTTGTGGATTCACTGAGCCTCTGGCAAGCAACACTTGACTAGCAAGTTTCAACTGGAAATAAACCAGACTGTAATGTGCTATATACAGGCACCCCACAGATTAGGTAAATGCAGGAGAAAGTAAAAAAGCCATGGCTTAAATAGCTTTTAAAAAATATTTGGAAAATGCTCTCAAAACCTGATATCCTTCATGTTCTTCATGGTCAGTTAATAAAATCTTGACAAATACAGTGCGCATCATGACAATGAGTCCATTTAAAAAGCAGCAATCCTTGCACTCTGCCTTGTGCTGTGGATTCCTTTAGTGTGGAAATCATTGGGACTATAAGTGATTGCTCTGACACTGTGAGAATTTAGAATCAAACTGTAAAAGCCTAAGTCAGGGAAATACTACTCTTGAAAAATGTTTGCAGAATTGGGCCCTGAGTATGACCTGCTGCTTATTTGTAACTTGTATTTGCTGCCTGAATATATTAATGCGATGTGGTGCCGGGCTCATCCAGGAACACTAGGGAACCTGCAGATTATGGCCATCTTTCTAAACAAAAAGCGAGTGTCCTGAACCTAATCCAGGCTCTGGCTCATTGCTTGTCACTGGCACAAAGCAGTGAAGAGGACGAAATACAAAGGAGATGCAGTTGTGAAGGTTGTTCTCTGAATGTAAAGCTCAGTGCTATGTAGAGTCAAACTGGTAATATAATGGTAGGAATGAATAGAAAGAGTGAAAACAGAAAACGTCATTGTGCTGCCTTATAATCTCTGGAATCTCTGAGCATGGCTTACAGAGAAGGGAGAAGTAAACAAGGCGGGACTCAGCTTTAGGTGGACTAAATGAGAGGTATACAAACACGAAGGAGATAGAGAAGACGCATATATTCATGGCTGTATTGCTTTTTGTAACACAAGATGCAGAGGTTCCCAGTGACATTGTCAGACTGCTGGTTTAGAACAAATAGAGGAATTAATTTTTTATACAAAGTATGATTAAACTGCAGATCTTGTTACAGGAAGCTGCTGTAGAAGCCAGAAGTATAAATGGTTTCAGGCAACTTCATGAGAGCTTGGATAGGCATAAGTGGCTCTTAAACAAAACGCTCTGGCTGCAGTTTCCACCTGAGGAAGTCATTAAAGCACTGAGTACTGGAAGCTCATAGGTCTTAAAAGGGAGAGATTTATTTACCTGAGTTTTTACACATTTTGCCTTGGCAGTCTATCTTACCCTCTGTCAGAAGAGGCTACTGAGCTGGATGCACCTTTGATCTAATGCCATACTGTTGTTCTTACACTGATGTTGTTCTTATGCTACTGCAACTTGGCATAGCCCACGCTTTCAAATGTCTTCATTTAGGTAAAGCTTAGGTGGTTATAAAGCCTTTGGTGAAGCTTGTATGGGCATCACTTTCTTTGTGATGTTAGATCTTAATAGTATGTTTTAAAGTAGCTCTCATAGCTTCTCTGATTAACTCCATGCACTTGACGTAATACTGTCATGATATGCTGCCAGGAGTCAAGCAAAATTTTGAATTCCAATACAGTAAATTGAAAACTTGGAACTGCTTCCTCATCCTGAATCAGAAACAAAACCCCAAATCTTGAAAATTAAATATATCTGGCTGTTATCCAGAAGACTCTGTTTTTCTGAGGTCAGATCATTTCTCTGTTTTGATTAGTTTGTGATGTCTGAAGAAAGCAAAATGAAATGTTTCAACTTCGTCCAAGTGAACCATTTCAGTACGTTTTTAATGGTGTTTGTTTTCCTGAAAATTTTTAAATGTTTCGGATTCACCACCAAGTGCAAGAAACAAACTTCTATCAACAGAATCCATGTAGTTGTACTTGCTTTACTCAGGCACACCAACAGTACTGTTACTGCTGTCTGTTTGCAATATATGCTTCATTCAAATATTGCCATGTATTTTCTGGTGAAAATGCCAGTGAGACTTACTTGTCTAGGTTATGGATAAAGCTGAAGGAGATTTTGTGTGTAGGTGCTGTAAATCAAAATGGCATAACTTCTTATTTTTCCTTTGTTCTGTACTCCCTGAAACAACCACGTAAATGTTAGCTTACATTAGCTTACATTTACATTTCCAAATTACTGGTACTGGCCTGCATTGTGTTTTGGGCGCTAATTGATCAGCAGAGATTAAACTGAAACATCCTGATGATTTTTGGTGTATGACACTCCAGCTAGCTTTCTTGTTCTATTAAATCATTTACTACAGATGGAGACAAGGTAGCAGACCTCTCCTGTGGCAGTGATGGTGAAAATGATGAAGACACTAACCTCCTCTGTGCTACTGTTACTGTAACAAGCTGGTTAACACACTCCTGTTGCTTGATAGGATCTAGAACAGATAGGTCAGCTCTTCAGTTTCAGTGTTTTGAACAGTGGTGATTGCAGAGCAAGATCATAACCCTTTTCTTCCTAGAGAAACAATCAGGGAGTTGCAAGTGCTCTTGTGTAAAGGACTTAGGCATAGATAGCACGTTAACAGCCAGTGGGTGGCACTGTTGTTGTAAGGAAACTTTTTTTTTTTTTTGAAGAAAAAAAAAAGACAACACTTCAGAAATGTTTGGATGGAAGTTTTCCATAGAAAACAGCAGCTTTGTCGAAATTGAAATATTTCATGGCACATGTCGCTTCTCAATGAATTTTTAATGGGGAAAATGTAGATGAATCTGTTTGACTTTATAATTTCAGTTTAGCTTGTTTTCCCTTATTTTATTGATTCAGTTTATTAGCTTATGTGGATATGCAGTTTTAATATAATTCTTAAATTTTATAGCTTTTTATTCCAATAACTTGAACTCTCAAAATGAAGTAGTCTTATTTTGTGGAAAAGGAAACATTTTGGTATTTGTAAAAATAAAAATAATAAAAGCCTTTCAGATGCTCCCTCAGGGAAAACATCATCTTTGACTCCCAACTTGAAACAAAGGTATGTTTCTTAAGGTCAAAATTTTGTATGTTCTGGAGGTCCTGTCATCTGACCAGCTCTTTCATGGTACTTCACGAGCAGCAAGAATGAGCCCTGGATGGGCTGTTCAGAACATCCCAGTTCTGTTTGCTTCAACTGTTCCTTACTCTATCATGTCAGACAGGTGGCACCATGCTTCAGTGTCTTTGCAAGCTGTCAAGAGCAGAAAATGGTTAGGTTTAGGTAAGTAGAGTACCAACATGGAGCTCAAATCTCTGGTTTCTTTTTAATTTTTCTTTTAAAAAGTGAGACATTCATGGGATCTGCTGCAGGACATTAGAGGAACTGGAAGACAGAAGAAGAGAGAAAACTCAATGAAATGAAGAGGAAACACCTCTCTTCTTTTTCTGTCTTCCAATATCAAAAAGCACTGTTAATTCTTACATGGCTTGTTTGGATTACTGTGGCGAATGTGCCAAACAGGACTTCGTTCTGCTTGGACAGGATAACCTATTTATAATGATTTCTAATACAGTCTTACTGGAGAAAGCCCAAATGCTTGCTTCGCTTTGCCATATGAAAAACCTAGTGCAGTTATTGTAGTATTGCTACAGCTTCATTGCGCAGAGAAATAGGATTTAGAGAACCCTGCACAGGGGCCTATGGAAATAATGCTAGTGACAGTGTTGTTGGCTAGAGGATCTGGAACTGATATGCAAAAATGTATCCTTTTTCTAATTGTGAGTGAGTAATGGCTATGGGAGCTATTATGGGTAGCCCATGCCTCTCTGGAGTTCATGGCGCTACTGCAACACCATACAAAAGATACTGAAGCATATGCAGTCACCTCACTGAAGTCAAGGTACCTAATTAAGTCAAGACAAATACCATAGAGATATTCAAAGTAGGTATGTATGTAAATACATTTCTAGATGAGGGCAAACTGAAGGACCCCAAGATGTCCCAGAGGAAGATGACCGTTCCTGTGTTCCCTCCAGGTGTACATAGCTCTGCTTTTGTTCTTGTAAGTGCTGCAGCAGACTCTTTGAGGAAGTTTAGTAATAAAGAGAAGCATATCCTTTTTTAATTTTCATTTAATGCAGTTATTGTGGTGTCTCCGTCAACAGTGGAGAAAGAGCCAAATTGTGTAACTACCTCTGTCAGTTCTTAAATAGCACAGAAAGAGTCTCCTATCCTCCCCAAATGAGGAAGAGAAGTTCACATTGTAATATTAATAACTGTGGGGGGCCATTAGCCTTTAAATATTAACACACTACTGACTGTAGCTGAACGTTCCTTTTCTGATTCCGAATACAGACTGATTGGGACCAGGCTCAGCTGAGAGAAATGACTGAGCAACACTGTTGTAATAAAAGCCTACATCTGAGTGAAATTGTTCTCCTTTGCCCCACACAGTAGATGAAAGAAAAGTTTGGTCTCTCTGATACATGTAAAGCCTGTTACAGAATTGTACCCCAGTCATCCCAACCTAAGGGACCACTTCAATATCAGAGCAGATTCCTGGAGCCTGCTGACAAATACAATCACCTGCCTAAAGTAAAATGAAATGTTCCTTATAGATGACAATTGCTCGTACATGTGCCCAGTTTTCTCCAAAATAAGAGATCTGGGATAAAACCATGGCTTCCTGAAGTTAGTGGCAAAGCACCTGTTGTCTCAAAAAGTGTTTGCATTGTTCATATGAACAAGTTGGCTGGGACTGGTATTTTCTGTGTGAAATAGAATTGCTAGTGCAGCTTTAACAAGAGGTTTAACATTAGCAAACCTACTGTGATCTTTGCAACGTGATTTACAAGTCTTGGATAAATGTTGCTGGGGTTCTGCTGCAACATCATGATGTTTTGGCAGTATTCCTACTACCCTGGATGTTTCCGCTAGCAGACAGGCCGTTTTAACAGTAGCAGTTCAGACGCTTCTCAAACCATAGTCCTATATCAAAAGGTCTTATGTTACGAACCAGGGTTGGAAGAGAAGGCAACTAGCAAATTCTAAGTAATGATTACCTGGCAGGTAAAGCTAAGTGATTACCGTATTTCCCATCTTCCTGCCCCTGATTGTGCAATCCCATACCTTCCCTTGAGCATACAGCTATGAAGAAAGATGGTGCAAGGTGCTGATCCAGCTGAGAATTATCCTAACAAAATAAAATACATATTTATATAAATTAGCTTTTGTCTGTAAGGCTTCCCATCCATGTTTAGATTAGCTTAAACTGTTATGGGACTGTACCAGAGTCACCAAAAAAAAGGTGATGAAAAAGGCTTGGAATCGAATTGGTTTATATGTCAAATTGTGAAATGTTTTTAATAATTATAACTCTGTCTTATAGTTACAATATCAGTCTTTTGTAACACTTGGTGAAATGTTAATTATCAGTCTGTGGCATAGCCACAGCTATGCTAATTTTCAGCTACCTGCTAACAATTAATAAAACTCCCAAGAGATTTTCTGATTTTCAAATTGTTTTCTCACTGCTTAAATTTGAGAAGTTGTGAAGTAAAAACAGAATAGGGCTTAGAGTGAGAAATTCTTTTTCTCAGTGATAAATGCGAGTGGCAGCAGCAGAGTATTAGAGAAAATTCCACAGACACGTACAATAATCTAAGAAGTGAAGTTGCAACATTAAATGAGGTGACTCAGGGGCATTTAAACAGCATGTAGGCCTGGATTAGAAATCATCTTCACATGCTGACCTTTGAGGGACAAGGAAGCTTCAGAATTTGAGGTACTCAAACCCAGATTTAAGGCTTCAACAGTATGAAAGCAGGAGGCAGATTGAGAATTGAAGGCATGAATATGCAATAGAAATGCATCCAAAACAAGCCAAAATTTAACTGCAGGATTCTAGTCCTGAATTTACTTCTAACTTAGGAGGGATTGTGAAGTGGCTTTTTAGCTGAATTTTTAACTGGATTCTATCAGGAGATGGAAATTCTGTTGCAAATGTAGAGCTTTCAGTGAAAGATTGAAATCATTAATTTGACTTACTTTATTTTATTTACATATATAAATGTATACATGTATTTTTTTGCAGTGCTAGTTCTTCATAGGCATTGAAATGCTGGTATCTTAATTTCCTATTCTCTTTACTATGTGGTCTGTGGTCATGCTATAAATCTTGTCACACATCTCTCTAATGAATCCTGTGAGCCAACTGTCTGTACCACATCCTGGAAGATGAAGTCTAGGAGGAGAGCGCCAGTCACAGGAAAACAGAACCAAAATCTCCTGCAAAAATTGCATGTTGTTTGCAGCTGAATTTTCCATTGGAAAACTGGTTCTTAGAGAAAATTTCTAATGGATCTATGCTTAACCCTTCTCCACGTTTCTTAAATGGGAACATCAGTTCTTATGTGCTTCAGCAACACACAGTTTCTCAATGATTGGACCTAAAAATGTAAATGAGAAATAGAACTTAAATGACAAGTAGGTTTCATAACCATAAAAGTTACAAAGTAGATTTACATAACCATGAAAAAATTGGGAATGGATGAACATAAAGAGGCTAAGAAGGGTTAAGTACTATAATATTTTTTAAATGACATTTCAGAAAATTTAGCAGTTGCACAGAGATTCAGAAACTTCAGCTGTTTTTAGTTAAAAGCATTCTAACAAGCTCTGGTTGGGAGAAGTGAATACTTACCTTTTTATTTAAAATAAAGACAGGATTGCTTCACACATTTTGGACATGTTGGTAGAGGTCAGTTTTTGGTTTCTCTGAGCCTGTTCACCCATCTGTGATCTTTTCAAATAACATTAATCTAAAAATGTTACACCAGCAGCAAGAAGATACTTGTTTTAAAGAAAAACAGTAGTTGTTTGACAAAACAATAAAAGCAGAAGAAACCTGACTGCAGAAAATAATGTAGTAGTTAACGAAAGTAGAGCTAAAATATCAATGGTTTTGTCCTTAGGTGGGTTTATAGTTTTTGATGTAACTGTTTGCAGGAAAGCCAGTCAGCTGGAAGGCAGTTGAATAATGATTATGTGGGAAAGATACTGAACAGGATCCTGAACTTTTAAGTTCAGTTTTATGGTGTGTCACACACTGATGTGTCCACATACCAATTAACCTGTTCACTATTACTAATACGAAGATGATGATTATTCAAGGCAGAGACTGATTCCTTATTGTGTATTTCAGTAGCACTTAGCCCAGTTCCATCCCATTATTTTCTTCTTCTAGGCTTGTCCTGGTTAGGAAGTTGTTCTGCTCTGCCATAAACATTTTTGAGATTTCAAAACAGAGAAAAAGTTATTTTATTCCAGAAAGAACAAATATATCTAAAGATCTTTCATGCAAAAGTTCCACTAGAATTACTGGTATCTTAGAGGTTTGCATCTGTGTGTGTGGAGGAGAGTGACATTCTAGTCCCTGTTCAGGATGCTTTGTCACATGGTAGGAGATAATCGCTTGTATCTTTTTGATAGGTATTTTGACCAGAAGTTAAAGACCAATATTCAGTCATGATAATTTGTGGTTTCCATTACTTGAATTACTGAAAATGCTTTTGGTTGAGAAAGGCTCAACAAACTATTCCGGGCACTACTGTGGTATTAATAATATACAACAATTACAATGAAATTTAAAAAAAATCTCTGTAGGTTTTAATTGGGATAAATATCTGTGTTTAACTTTCATGGTATGCTCGAAAATATTAGGTAAATTCTTCTGGTGCAGTCCTTTGTTATGTCTCGATTATCCTGTCTCCTGTCCATGCAGACCCTAGAAAGGCAGTGGGTTAGTGAAAGATGTAAATCAGAAGGGAAAAGTTGCTCTTTTGAAATCAGCATGCTGGTTTTACCTTAGTAAAACTGAGAGCAAAGCTTAAGTCACTAACTTTGGGGCTTAATGGCACTCTTCATGGGATGTTTCATGTGCATTTTCCTAGCCTTTAAAAGACCACTGAAGGTTGCGCCTGTAATCGTTGTGGAAAGCCAGGATACTCAGCAGAAAAACTGGCCAACAGAAAGAGAGATTTTGAAAATAATCTATGAATAACTTCCATGAAAATGGTAGCTACTTAGAGGGCAGAGATTTCATTTTTAATGCAGATTTTATCTCCCTGCAGAACATCGCTCCCATCTCATCAATATTTTAGAAAAGAAAGAGAAACCTTCTACAGCAGCAGAGGCAATTTGGAGAAATTAAAAATTTATCCTGTTTTGAGCACAGCTTTCAGCAGGTGCTAGAATATGCTTATTCACAGGTGGATAACCTGCACAGCTCCGCTTTTCCAGATCCAGTAAGTCCAGGAATCAAGGTCCTGGCAGTTGTTTCAGGCAGGGATCTTTCTGTCAGGACCTACTTTAAATTCTAGGCACAGTGTGCCATAGGTTGGCCTAGAACAGCAGAAAATGCAAGTCTAGAAAGTAAAAGTGTCAGTTTTTCTACCAGTTTGTTTCATTTGGTGAGGCAACAAGAATCAAGCCCACTCTTAAAGCAGCTCAGTTGCTGTGGCAGTATCACAGCAGGCTCAATAATTCAGCTCAATAATTAAAAATCACGTTTTTTTACTTTTAAATTTTTTTAGCCAGGGTCTGTTTCATGTTTTTCTTAATGCTAACAATTGAGTGATGGTCATAGTAGCTGTCAGCTGAATTCCATCTGATGGGAGATGAAGTCTTTCCTTCTAGTGCTGCTCTTGTTAGTAGGCAGACACTGGGTGCTCTGGGAGTAAACATAAGAAATATCTTCTGCACTGTGTGCTTGCAGTCTCACAAGAGCACTTATACTCTTGAGGTCTACTTATTTTGCATAGTCTTGTGCAAATGATCTCAGATCAGAGTGTGACAGGTGATCACTCTCCTGACATTTTCAAGACTTAAAAGTTCAGTTTTAGGAAGTCAGAGTTTCAATAATTAGGAGTGGAGGTTTGTAACTAACATTAGCTTAAACTCAAAATTTTGGCTCTGCAAGAAGTTCTGACAGTTCCATTTTACTGTTTACTCTAAAGCAGAAAAAAATCATACAGTTTGGAAATTTTCCTCCAAAATATTCCCCCTCTGAGAATTTATTGGGAGAAGGAAAAAGGAAAACAGAAAACTTTCAATTGAGACTCAGAAATCAAAACAAAACCTTAATTTCTAAGTCTTTTAAACATATGTTTTCTTCTTATTTCTAAAGGACACCTAACTAAAACATTTCAAGTATTTTTCATTGAAATTTCAGTATGATTGTAATGTAAAATGGAACATTTTGCTTAAACATACCAGTGTTTGGCAACTTGGGAGTTGAGGAGACATTTTTCCTTTTTTATTGGGCATAAATGACGATACTGCAGTTGGTTTACTAATCCATATGAATGAGCAAATATAATATATGCCATTGCTAAGGACAGAAGAGCACTCTTAATTTTTTCTGCTCTCAAGAGAGCAGGTTGTGGCTGGCAGTGATAGACTGCGTAGAGTAACCATGTCATTTGTTTACAGATCTACATATAATTTCCACCCACTACAACTAATTGTTTTTATCAACACCAGTAATTAGAAGCGCCAAAGAAGCATCAGATTTTCTAACTGGGCATGGTATAAAATGGTGCATAACAGGGTGTTGTGACAGTTTAGACTAGGGCAGATAGCAGCTTGAGAAAAAAAATATTCCAAGGGTGTGTTGATACAAAGAAAGCTAATAATTGGAGCTTCCTGCTACAGTTCTAGAGAAATAGTGTAGAGCCCCTGGTAACTTCTGCTGGTCGTTTTCTTTAGAACAGTTCATGAAAACACACCAGGATTTGCAGAAATAAACTAGTTTTGATTAACCTTTTCTGGGAAATGTCTTCTCAAATAAAGAATGAAGTGCCTGAGAAGAATGTCTCACTGACTCAAGTAGAACAAAACAGTTGGATTGTCAGAACTGCCAGCTAGAAATCAAGAGGTCCAGTTCAGAAAAGGCCTTTGACTATAGATCTATTCCAGACATGATCGTTTTGATCATTAGGATATTTGGATGCCATTACATGGGTTACTCTCAGCTTTGATCCTGTCCTGTTAAAAAGCAGGAACATGTTAGAAAGCTGGAAAACCTGCCTCCAGTTTGGTATGTGGCTCAGTAAGCCTATGAGAAAAGCAGTCCCCTCCTTCCCTTCATCCTTCCTTTCGCCACACCACTGCCTAGTAAGACAGAGTCCTCCCTTAGAAATGTGGCAGTACGAGTGCCAGGGTTGCGTTATTTTCTCTGTCCAGATTGCAAGTGGATCTAGCCTGGTGAGGTGTAGTCTAGTGAGGAAAAAAAGTAGTGATTTTCAGGCAGTGGATTCAACTTCAATGCAATAGAGGTTTTTGCATCATTTGTGATAGGTAATAGTGGAAATCTGTTCTTAACTAAGCTCTAAATAATTCCTGCCAGAATGCCATCATGATGCTGATGAGTATTTATCCAGCAGAAGAGAAACAGCGTGCTGAGTCTTGAACCACAGAAAGCCATAATTGTCATTTAAAATCTGGCATGTTGTTTAAAATACTAAATTCATTATCTTTTGGAATCTTTATAATTATACATCTGAACTATCAGTCTGAATACACTTGCGTGTGTAAGTCTGCGTAAGGAATAGTCTTTTCTTTTTTTTCTTTTTTTTTTTGACAATGGTTTAAACTATTGGGTTGTTCCATTTCTGAAATCTTTCTGAACCTAAATAACAAGGCCCAAACAGAAAATGAAGTAAAAAAATCCTACCTAAATAGAATGCAAAGCCATGTCTTATTTCAAAGGTATCAGTTCCCATTAAAGTTACTCTAAAAAGTTATGATTATGAAATTACAACTCTCATTTGGAATGTGTCATTCACTCACACAATAACAAATGTTCCTGCTCCTCCTCTCACAATATAGTAACCACATCAAATAAAGTTTTTCTTAAAAATAAAAGTACTAGGAAGAAAAAAATAGAACATTAAAATTTCTCAGCTCCAGATACGTGAATGTGTTATCAAGGATTGTGACAGGGTATAAATTTTCAGAAATCTTGAAGTTGAAGAGAGGGAGAAATCAAGTTTGGACTTAACAAGATGGTAACAGCCATTGGCTCTTGTTCAGCAACTTCCACCCCAGAATTTCAGCATGAGATAATCAGGCTTTCACTGACTTGGATGGGAATGCATCTGACTAGGATCAGACTGTGCTCTTTGGCCTGGCTGATATTATATGAAGTTACTTGCTGAAGAGTTTTGACAGAAATGGTAGCACTCAGGTTGATGTTTTCAAAATCAAAGACTGTATGCCAGACAGGTAAATCACAGACAGGTCCATATCCTGGAAGTAGTTTTGCACTTGTATGATGTCTGAATGTAAGCAGAGTTCTTGAAAGTCCGGAGCCTTGATAGCTCTGGAGGCTGATGGCTCTGTCCAGTGCAATGAAACGCTGATCTCAAAATGAAATATTCTGCCATGTGAAGGGGCAAGGCTGGAAATAAGACATTGTTCCTACTCTGAAAAGCATGTTGTGGCTTTGTTTGCCATGCTATAAAATAGCATTACAAGCTTGCACAACATTATCAAAAACTTGAGAGTGCGTAAGATCATTTTCACATCATTTCTTTTAGATGCGGCTATGAAGCAAGAAGCCCTGGTCAGAAGACCTGCAGTATTTTTTCCAGATTTGCTTCCTTACATGATTTCTGACTGCATGTAGGCAACCCAGTGATTAAATGCTAACAGTTAAAAGGGGTTAGGCCCCTCTATTGTTTTTTTAAATAATTGAGACACTGGTGCATCTGCATCTCAGAACAAATACATATTTTTGGAAAGCTCCCTCAGTGCAGGAAAGTTTTACTGATGTTATGTTAATTGGTTAGAAAATATAATCTCTTGATTCAGTAACTCCTGAGCAAGGAAATTCAATCAAAAGAACTGATGATGCACCCTGAATTTTTCTAATGTTAAATGTGCAACATTTTCTGGGATAACAATTAGTCTTTCTATTGCAAACACAAGTGTACTTTATTGCATACTCCCTCTGTAGCAGTACTGGCTTTGCAGCCCTAGCTGAGGGTGTCTGCTCGTTGATTGCTTGTTCCCATTCTGCTTGCCTGTCTTCCATTTTTTTGAAAGGAGAAGTTATCTAAGTAATAACACTCCTGCTTCCTGGAGTAAGAGTGTTTTGTTTTTCAGAGGGCTATCATCCGAAAGATCAACAAGGCTCAGTTTTCTCTAATTACAAGCCTTTGAGTATATGGGCAGCTGGAGCAGCTTTTATAGCTTTATATTTTGGATGTCTGGTGTATTATTTATCAATTACATCAGGAATTTGTGGGCTTGATGTCAAGATTGTACAAGAAGTTCTAGTTGTGAGAAACATGACAAGAATGTGGCCAGGTACTGTTAGCATGTGTCTGCAGGCATCCATATGTGCTGGGCTGGGTTTTGGCATGTATTTCTGTCTCCTATGTACTAACAAATGCTGCAGCATTTTAGGCATCAAGCCTACAAAGCAGCCCCTCTGGGTAGACCCCTTGGCAAAGTCCTCTCAAGCCTTTGCCTGCCAGCATGGGAGGCAACCATTCAGCTCCCAGAAAGATTACATTGAGGCACATTTCAAAGAAATGTCAGCCTCAATGCTATTGATTATGGGTTTTGTAATACCTGTATTTGGGGCCCAAGTTAATTCATTACAGACACTTCGACTTGAGAGACAATCTAGCTCTGTGCCAAGGAACATCTAAAGTGTTGTTTGTTCTTCTTAAGTGGTTTGTATATGTGATAGATGTCATACTATGGTGATGCTGATGCCAGAATATTATTCATAATATGACCGAGAACAGCATTCTAATTCACTTGTGTTGCGCAGCCAGCACTGGTTTTGTATGTTATCTGTATTACCTGTGCAATTTTGGCTAATAGGAAGACAGAAGAAAAATATTGTAATGCTTTACTTAAAAAAAGAAGTTCTTTCAAAGTTCTAGTGTATATGATGCATTTTTTAGAAAGGGAATTGAGCTGAAATAGTGCTACAGTGAAATGTTTGATCGTTAAGGAGAGGAGATGTAATGATTTTGGACAGCAGCTGTCAGGGTTAAGAAAGTTATTTGTTCCATTGTTTTATGGCACAGACTAGTAGTGTTTTATTGTCAAACAGAATTAGTTTTATATCAAGAAGAGTGATTATTTAGGTTCACTGTGTTTGAGATTAAACTTGATGATTTCATGTCCATTATTGATTTAGGCTTTACATTCAGAGAAGTAGAGGTTTATATTTTACTTAGGGGGATTTGATCACAGTAGATGTAATCTTCAATGGTTTCTGCAAATAAATTCATAAAGTTGCTCCCGGTCTTACAGTAACTAAAGAAGAAAAGTGAATGAGGGAAGATCAATTGCAAAAAGACCTAGAGAGCATGGCAAAAAATACTACTTACCTTCCCAAGTACATGCTAACACCTGAGCATGACACACAGGAAACCAGGAACCATGTAAAAGATGTTCTGTCAGTGGTATGTCACAACTGCAGACCCAGACAATAAGAATTTGACATATGACTGCCAAGTACTTATTTAATATCTTCTCTTCTAATTTATCCTGAAATGATACACAAAAGGAAAAAGTTCCAACACTAGAACAGAGCTAGTGAAGCACCAAATGTGGGCTGCTCTGTAGGAGGCTAATGGGGAGAGTGTGTAAAATGTTACACTAAAAATTGCCCCATTTGAAATGGCTTAAAAGAGATGCCTTGTTAGAACATGCTGTGGAGAACCAACCAGTGCAGGCTGATGTTGGTTCTGCTCTGCTTCTGGGGAATCTGTAGCCAAGAGAAAACAGATGGTTTGTGGCCAGCCAGGGCTTAGCTCCCTTGGGCAGTGGTGCATGTCTGCGAAGGAAGGAGCGAACACCACTGTCAAAAATAGGCCATGTCAACTCGAGAGCTCTACAGCTTTCCCCAGGAGATGTGTGGTATGGGATGCTGTCTGTTGTACCTTCACTGTCAGCAGTTGTGGGAACAGCAACAAGTCCTGCCGATTTTATTCTAAGCTGTCATATTCAGGCCACGATTTGAAGCTCCTCTGGCTTCCAAAATACCATCCTTTGTTAGCGCTTTCCTCAGATACCTTTGTCCCAGTAGATGCTGAACAGACTTGGTCTCTTAATGAAAACGTAGAGCTATTTGACTGGTAGTGAGTCATGCTCACTTTATCAGCTTCCTTTTCCCACCCTACTGTGTGCTTGTATGTTACCTGTGTGACTTAGGCAACTTTAAAATGCTTAAAAGCAGGGACCATAATTCACATCCTTAAAGGTATTTAGACTTACCCAGTATCTGTGTGTGTGTGTGCATAGAGGAGTTTCACCAGCCTGATCTCAGCCAGAAAGGCTATATGTAACCTTTAAAAAAAAATTGCCTACAGTAAGTCTGACGCAGCACAGTAGGTATTGAGCACTGACGGGATGGTTGGGACCTTAAAAAACATAGTGCCTTAACACTGCATTGCATTTAGGTCCTTAACTCCCATGAGGGTTCTGTCTTCATACCTATCTATACATTGCCTGCTACTTGATGATAAATTCAGTGAGCAAGTCTTTAATTGTGTGATGTTCCATGCACAGAACACAGTGCAGAAACACCCTCTAAAAGCACGGATCCGCACAATTAAACATTAAGATCTACCAAGATGCACAGCATCTGATGTTCATCAAAGCTCCTGTAATGATGCTTTGCTTTGCTTTCTGTAGTTTGTGATGCCGCTAGTCCTTCATTCCCTGCAGCGTATCAGGTTCACTAGGGACACAACAGTGCACAGTCCCCTTCTGCCATATCCCCAAGTGTCAGGTGTTTACTACTCCATTGTTTCCTTGAAGGCCCCTTGCTGTACAGCAAAGCATATTCCGCTGTGACTGAAACGTTGCATTTCTAAGTTATTGCTTGCAGTGCCATGGACCATTTCAGGGCTTCTTTTCTGCTGGTATATAGCATGAACAGCATAGCCATCCACTTACTGAAAATAATGGATTCATTTTGTTTTCTCTTTAGGGTGTAACTAAAATTTAAAAGTGAGCTGTGTCTTTCCACTACCTTTCCCTGGTCTGGTCACATCCCTTCATAAGCTCCATGCATGAGGAGGAGTTATTCTAAGCTGGAGGTAAGCCATGTGCTTTGGGCTAGAACATGTGCAAGTCTGCTGTTGCTTTCTATTGGCTGACCCGTAGTTAAAAATATAATCATAGTTGAATGCAAATGTTACCAGTAAAGACTGAGGCAAAAGAAAGCATTAAGTACCTGGGACTTCTCCATGTCCTTTGTCACAAAGTCCCCTGCCCCATTCAGCAGTAGGCCCATGTTTTTCCCTAGTAGTTCTTTTGTTGCTGGTACACTTACAGAAACCTTTCTTGTTGCCTTCCACTTCCCTTGCTGGGTTCGACTCCCAGTGGGCTTTGGCTTTCCTAACCCTGTCTCTATGTCTGTATTCCTCCTGGGTGGCATGACTTTGCTTCTGTCATCTGTTGTGTGTTTCTTTTTATATTTGATATTTGTCAGGAGTTCATTGGTCATCCATGCAGGCCTCTTGCCACTTTGCTTGCCTTGCTGCATGTGAAGACCTTTCTTGAGCTTGGAGGAGGTGGTTCTTGAAAATCTACCAGCTCTCCTGGACCCTTGCATGGCTGTGAAATAGTTAAAATCCTCAGGCAGAAAAGTCTAGGTTTGTCACACTAATTCTGGTGGTAGCAAGTATAGGACTCTTAATTTCTTTCACTAATCTTGAAAACGTGTTCATGGAACAGAAATCTGTGCCATTTTCCCATAGAATCATAGAAACAGTAAGGTTGGAAGGGACCTCTGGAGATCATCTAGTCCAGCCTCCCTGCTCAGCAGGGTCACCTGGAGCAGGTTAGACAGGGTTGGATCCGGGCGGGCCTTGACTATCTGCAGAGAAGGAGACTCCACAACCTCTCTGGGCAACCTGTTCCAGTGCCCTGTCACTCTCACAGGGAAGAAATTCCTCCTCACGTTCAGGCAGAACTGCCTGTGCTTCAATTTCTGTCCATTGCCTCTTGTCCTGTGACATGGGGCAACTGAAAAGAGTCTGTCCCTGTCCCCTTGACACCCTTCCTTCAGGTACTTAAACACATTGATAAGATCCCCCCCCCCCAGTCTTCTCTTCCCCAGGCTGAAGAGGCCCAGCTCTCGCAGCCGTTCCTCATAGGGCAGATGCTCCAGCCCTCTGATCATCTTCGTAGCACTATGCTGGACTCTCTCCAGTAGCTCCATGTCTCTTTCGTACTGGGGAGCCCAGAACTGGACACAGTACTCGAGATGAGGCCTCCCCAGGGCTGAGCAGAGGAGCAGGATCACCACCCTCGACCTGCTGGCAACACTCTTTCTGATGCACCCCAGGATACCATTGGCTTTCTTGGCCACAAGGGCACATTGCTGGCTCATGGTCACCAGCACTCCCAGGTCCTTCTCTGCAGAGCTGCTCTCCAGCAGGACAGCCCCCACCCAACTTGTCCTGGTGCCTAGGGTTATTTTTCCCTAGGTGCAGGACTCTGCACTTGCCCTTGTTGAACCTCATGAGGTTCCTCTCCGCCCAGCTCTCCAGCCTGTCCAGGTCTCTCTGAATGGCAGCACAGCCCTCAGGTGTATCAGCCACTCCTCCTAGCTTGGTATCACTGGCAGACTCGATGAGGAGGCACTTTGTCCCCTCATCCAGGTCATTGATGAATAAGTTGAACAGGATGGGACCCAGGACTGAGCCCTGTGGGACACCACTAGCCACAGGCCTCCAACTAGACTCCGTGCCGCTGATGATGACCCTTTGAGCTCTGCCTTTCAGCCATTTTTCAGTCCACCTCACTGTCCACTCATCTAACCCACACTTCCTGAGCTTATCTAGGAGGATGTTACGGGAGACGGTGTCAAGAGCCTTGCTGAAGTCAAGGTACACAACATCCACTGCTCTCCCCTCATCTAACCAGTCAGTCATTCCATCATAGAAGGCCAACAGGTCAGTTAAGCAGGATTTCTCCTTAGTGAATCCATGATGGCTACTCCTGATCACCTTTTCATCCATATGTCTGGAAATGACATCCAGAATGAGCTGTTCCATCACCTTACCAGGCATGGAGGTGAGGCTGACCGGCCTAGAGTTGCCTGGGTTGTACTTCTTGCCCTTTTTGAAGACTAGAGTGACATTGGAGAGGTGCCTGGGGACTGGAAGAAAGCCAGTTCTCCAGGACCTTTCAAAGATGATGGAGAGCGGCCTGGCAACAACATCCGCCAGCTCCATCAGTACCCGTGGGTGCATCCCATCTGGGCCCATAAATTTGTGGATGTCTGGCCTGACCAGAAGGTCTCTAATCCTATCCTCCTCAACCAAAGGAAAGTCTTCCTTTCTCTAGACTTTCTCCCTCACATCTAGACCCTAGGATTCATGGCGGGGCTGCCCTTAGCAGTGAAGACTGAAGCAAAGAAGGCATTCAGTAATTCTGCTTTCTCTGTATCCTTTGTCACCAGGGGCCCCCGCCCCATTCATTAGCGGGCCCATATTTTCCCTAGTCCTCTTCTTGCTGCTGATGTATTTGAAGAAGTCCTTCCTATTGTCCTTAACATCCCTTGCCAGACTCAGTTCCATGCTTTGGAAAGATGTCTCTAGTCAACAGGAAGAAAAGAAAGGAAATAATAGTAGTAGATGCTTTGTTTTGAAACTAATGTGTTGTATTAGTTGAGGTGGCAGTTAAAAATAAAAAGCTGTTGACTAAGGCTTTTTTTTTTTTTTTAATTTTTTTACTAATTTGGAGGGCTTTCTTTTTTGTTTCTCTCTTCAGTGAACAGGTTCATATTTAATGGGTCACTAAGTTGTGGCCACAATAGAAATGACAGAGCATGTATTTTCTAATTTAGATATGTGGAAAAGTGCAGTCTTGTGAAGGAAAGAGAATAAAGCTAATATTGCTTAATACCAAAATAGTTCAACCAAATTTTTCTCAATATATTTAGCAAAGTGAGAGGTATCTGTCTTTGTGGCATTCGTGGTTTTTTTTTTTTTTTTTTTTTTTTTTTTGCTGTAATGCTTAAGCAAATACAGGCAAATGTGACTAAGTCCTGCTGCCTGACTGGGAGGTTAAGGTCATAAATCATTTACAGTGGTTTCTCTGCTACTCAGAGGCACCTGGGAACACAAGCCCTGTTAGTTTTGAGAAAGATTTAGGCTTCTGCGCGCCTAACAGAATTTATCAGACGCATTTGGATACTGTAAGCGATGTCAAAATGGATGCAGATGCCGAAGAGTGTTTGAAAAATCCCAGTAGCTTTTTGTTGCACACGAGTGTGCCAGAGATGTTATTGCACAAGGTTGTGCCATGAGTTTTTCCACACTATTTTCTGAAACATCTTTTTGTGGTTACAGACGGTAATAAGATATCAGCATAGACAACCATTTGTGAACCAGCATAGCAATTCCCATGTTAGATTTTTTTTCACAGAAACTTGGTATTGTCGGAGTTTTGCATAAGTAACATTTTCAAAATGTCCCTTCACTGACTTGCTGGGTAATGCTGCATGAGTCTATGGCAGCCACTGCCATTTTAGTGTCACGCAGAGGCACCTCAGTGACGCCAGTTGAGCCCGGTCGCCTTTCTTGAGTTGAAGAGAACTTACCATGTCTCTTTCCTCTGTGCAGTCGTCTTCTCTTGTTCTGTAGGCAGATTTCTGTAATGTGTTGCTTTCAGTACCAGTGTGCTGTTGCTCTTAAATGTAAACCAGACGCTGAAACTGGCCTTTTGTGATTACAGTTACATCCGTAAGGGGGGGGGGGGCACATTTCTGACTAACCCATTTTGTGCAATAGCTGATATGAGTGGAAAATGCTCCATTATCATCATGCAGCTTTCAATAAAGTCCTGAATTTTGCTACTTGTACCCTACTATGTAGCACTCTCTTCAGTCCTTACTAAACTGTTCTGGGAGAAGAGACTCTTAGAACTTGTCTTTTTTTGTAAATCAGGCTGTTGGAAGTTAGCAAGCAATTTAGATTTTTTTTTTTTTTTTTTTTTTTTTTTAAGAAATGCACAACGTTTTCATTTGTATTGGTCAAATTTGTGCTGTCAGCTAGATCTTAGTAATGACGCTGTGAAACACGTGGTACATGCCACGTGTTATGCATATGTAGCATAGTAATTGTATATCTTAATTTCCTGTGTCTGCAGTTAAAATGGATACCTACACCCAGCTCATGCAAACCAAGGGGAAATGTTCACGAAGTCATAACTTTAATTAGATGAAGAAAGAGTTCACTTCTGTATTTTATTTTCTTGCACTACCCAGGTGGCTTCATTTAGTTTGTCTGTGTTTTGACTCTGAACATCCACTGCATTCCAGAACTGAATTAAACTGTGAAAATAAAACACAGTATTAAGTTATCTATTGGAAATAAAGTAAAGCACCTTGTCAAAATTAATTTTCCGTGGAAGGAGGAGTATTTTACCTCAAGTGAAAGATTGATTTATAGCTTGCAGTATGGTAAATGGCATCTAGTTACACAGTATCTGTTACACATTTCTGAAGATTTTAATAACTTGTTAATGCATACTGGACTGGACAGTAATGCCACTTTGTATCAGAGAAGTTAAGCTTTCAGTAGAAGATTTCTGTGTTTTGTTTAGTTTTTCTAAGACGATACAGTTAACTCATGCTTCACTTTTTCAAGCACCTATCATGATGGGTGAAGGGTTTTTTTTGTGCGTGGTCTGTAAAGACCAGACCATAGGCCACAAACTTCGCCTAAGGAATGAATTTCCGTCCTTATGTGGAGTCTAGTGTTAATTGCTCTAGATTTGTGCCCAGACTGGTGGCTTGATTAGTATTTGATGCATTGTGTATGGATCCCTTGCCAAGAACAGGTCAAAGTATGTTTCTTGTGGCCTTTTTTTTGCCATTTTAAACTACAAATATCCTTCATAAAAAAACAAACTCATACGGAAACTCAGCCTACAGACTACTAGTTTCATTTTATGATGTACATATACCTGAAAATATAGGCAGTATAAATGCTACCAGCATGTGCCCATAGAAAAAAAGTGAGAGTGGAGCAAGCCAGGAGAACATTCTCATATTCTGAGTACTGGTATGTATATGTGTTCCTCTTGCCACTAGACAGGGTCAGACTTGGGCCAGAAGAAAACTGCTATGGGACTTTGGTATTGGCTAGCACTGAGCAGCACCCAGTATACTAGGAAATTGTGATATTATGATGGTTCCACTGGGACCAAGAGTATATCCTACCTGGAACACACTCTAAGTTCTGCTAGTATTTGAGCATAGGAAGTAACTAATGGATAAGATTTGGGTGCAAATGCATTTAAAAGGTCATCATTCTTTTGTAGTGTTTGTATATGTGTAAGTTACAAAGATAGTGTAAACCCAACTGAAAGTGATGCTTTGTATTTGAGTGCGATCAGAATTTTGTTCATATGGACTATACTTTTTAGTTAACATCTTTAATGTTGATTGAGTAAAAAAAAAAAAAAAAAATCTTCCTAGAGATAATGCTGCAGCCTTGTAGAGTATATTCTACACTCCAAAGTTTTAAAGTGTAAGAATAAAATATCTAAGGGTCAGTTCCACTAAATTGTGAGCTCCTTAGCTGAGTTGTATAACATCAGAGCCCATTAACTTTTAAAATAAATTAACCCAAGACTTAACAGAAGGAGTGATATGAGCCTTGGTCCATACTGGTGTATAAATCCTTACTCTGGTATTTTTGGAAGCAGGAAACACTATTACACCCTTTGAAAGTGAAAAAGATCACAGGACATCATTTACTTCCCTTTAATTTCCTTAAATAAGCTACTTCTATCAATAAGACGACTCAATTTTACTCCCCCAGTAACTGAACTTTTGCTAACGCCGGCTGCATGGATCTCTGGAACAGAAACAAATAAAATGCAGTGTCACACAGTAAGAACTATATTGGGAAGGTGCAGACTTACTTACAAAATCTGGTTAGTTTTTCAGGCTGGCTCCATTTTTCACAAAAAAAAAATCTCTTAAGTTTCATAAAAGCTACATAATGCAATATATCACCACATACGTAAACACTATCACTTACTGTTTGCTACAGGCTAGAAACACTACTGATTACAAACAGCAGGATCTGGTTTTATATAATACAAAGACATACCAACCATCCAGGCCCGGGACCTCATTGGTAATTATCTATTTGATCCAGTTTCAGTCCAGCTCCTGACAAAGACCACTGAGCATTTCAACTGAGACAGCCTTCAGGCTTTGACCTGTTTGATTTGTAACAAATATCACTATGTGGGCCTTTTTTTCTTGTCAAATGCTAAGGGTGCTGTTTTGGGGGGATTTAAAAAAAAAAAAAAAAAAGAAAAGAAAGAAAGAAAGCCTGTAATTGTATTGTATTGTTTGGCCTCTCCCCCTTCCCCACTCACACCCAAACAAGTGCTGGTAATTATTTTCAATTACATACATACACATCAGTAGTTACAAATTTACACCTGTAGTAGCTGCTTTGAATACTTGATTATTAGCATCTGTGTGTATACAGTAGAACTGTAAAGACTCTTTGCCTCTAAAGGCTCGTACTCCGACACCTTTCGTTACACTGACTAGAACGTTTCAGTGTGAACATTCCACTGGAGTCGTGTTATTAAGATGCTACTTAGTGGAAGAGTGTGATAGTATGGTTTGAATAGAGACCAGAAATAACTGTCAGTACAAAACATGCCATTTATGAGAAACATCTCTTCTGTTGAACTGTTGAGATTACCAAGGGGACTGACTGGAATTTGTGCCCAGGGTACATGGAAAATCCTTCCAATCCATTCATCCAACTGACCTCGTATAAAAGCAGGTTTCAGTATACTAGGAATTAAAATGATCATCTTTAAATCATTCACGTGATGTTAAGTTGCTCTCATTAATGCAAAGGAAGCCCATACACCTGCAGTGAGTTTGTGCAGCCCCATCTCAGACTTGTTCCAGCTGAAATCAGCAAGCTGGAAGCAAGCTGGAAGAGTAACTGATGTCTGTTACTCTGTTCACTGTGGGAGGCCTGAGTACACCCCGAGGTAAAGTTAAAGGATTAGAGTCTGCGTTTCTGGTTCTGCCACAGTCTCCAAGACCTTGAGCAAATGGTAAAACCTGAGGCTCAGTTTCCTATTGTGGCATTATTAGTTGTTGAGATGAGGTTAATGGTCACTTAATAATTTTGAGGCTTTTTGATTCTAATGGGAACTTCAGAAATCCAGAAATAAATTCACTACAGTAGAGCAAAAACTGTCTCTTAATGATGCACACTGGGAACCAAAGGGACTGGTTAAGTTTGTTCATATGTACTTAGCAAAAAAAATGTCATTTAATAATGTTCATCTGTTCTTTGCCTTAGGTCCTAGGAATGGATCACTCACTAAAGAAATAGAGCACAAGGGCACCACCTTGCAAGGAGGGTTGATGAGACCCTTGGACTGTAATTTGATGCCTTGCTCTTAGCAAGGAGGCATTTCAGCTACTCATACGGTACTGATTTGACACAGTGCTATTTACTGGTCACAAGCATGGTGCATCACCCTCAACCACACCAGCAGAACAGCTTGATCAGTATAAATGCAAGGTGGTTTAGAGTCAAATTTTAAAATCACATCAACAGTATGTTTATTTCTCCAGCAGAATTTGGTATTTCTCATAGTCTTTCAATTGCTTCTTTTCTGAAGAATGAAGACTTTTTATTTCAGAGATCTGGCTATAGAAAATGAACATTTTTTTTAAATGGCACATTTAAAGATGAAAACTGAAGCTTGAATAATTTATCATACAAATTACACATATAAAATTCTCTTTCATTGTGTTAACTTACAGTTTATTTTATACAGAATTCGTTATGTTACACATCTAAGACTTGCTATATTGTATAAATACTTTGAGTGTGATGTATATACATATTCAGTGTTATAGATTCAGCAATTAATGTATGCATTTCACAATACATTTAAGTGTATTTCAATGTAGTGCACATGAGTTATATTTCAGAAAAGAGCTTATCTTCTATGAAAAATTGATAATTCATTCATAGGGTACGCTACCTTGAAATACAAATTTTTTTCCATTATATAATGGGCTGTTTGTACTGTGTCATATGGCTGTAAGAGTTTCTTGTACATTCTCCAATATGAATTAAGAAACAGCAGCTCAAAACATTGATCTATGTGGTTCTACATCAAGAGGAGAGCAGGGCGCTGGTTTCCTAAATTCTTACTTAAATGAGATAGACTGTGTAGACAAGCCACGTGGTGCTAGGCTGTGTAATATCCAAAAGAAAGAAAAAGTTCTGCACAGATGAAAACTAGCTCTTAATTCTGTATTGTTTATGTGCCAGAGCTTCAGCTGGCATGGGTCACTCAGCTGTGATTTACAAGAGCTGAGCATCTGGCATCAGCTTTATTTATAAAGTTCACAAACTCCCTGTACTCTATGTGTATACAATTTTTCCTGGAAATCTCCTGGTATATGTATTGATACTGCATAGTCTCTTTCCTCAATTGTAGGAAAAACTTGCCCACAATATCTTTCTATACATGCCATAAATAAGATGTACTCTTTATGCAGCATTAAATTAAAGATTGTTTCCCTGGGCAGCTACTGAAGCATAATTCTAATTAATCTGTCAGTGTAGTTTTTATTTTCTTTTTAGTCACTTCTAGTTTCTTGCATACATAAATACTCTGCCTCCTAACCTCCTTGCTTCCTTTGCTTAGTGATCTTTTATTGACATACAAGTGATGGTCATTTAACAGCACAGCAAAATACTGAGTATTGCATCTGGGTGGATAAAAGACTTTTTTCTTAGGGTTTTTGACTCACTGATTGAACTAAAAAAGAAAAAAAATAGGTGAATCAGAAAAATTTCCACTTTGTTTTCAGTAATTTTAATTCATTTTTCTTACATTTAAAGTATGCCATAATTTCAAAACTAAAAATTGAGATACTTCATTTATGATGATTGCATTTCAGTATTTTTCATAGCCATACATCAACTCAGAACTATTATTTTGCATCAACTATATTTATCTAAATTCTTTTCCTTCTGATTTTTGTGAGACGTAACATAAGTTCCTTAAACCAGCATAAATCCAGAAAAACTCCACTTGTTTTAATGGCATTATCCCAGTGTTGCTGAGAACAGAACTCTTTATCTTTTCACTTCTAGTCTTTGTTGCATGTATTGCCATTTTTCCATGTAATAACTTTAATGTAACAACACATGATCTTAAAAACAAGTGTTTTATGACTCTGCAGTTGCAAATTTCTTTCCCCCCCCCCCCCCCCCATTGCCAGATTTGAGGAGGAAAATGAGAAGAGGGGTCTTTTTTTTGTGGAAGGCTGTATGCTAATTTCTTTTTTAATTATAAACCAGTAGCGGCCATACTCCTTAGCTTTCTAATTGACTATATTTTATATTTTAATTTAGGGATGGATTCATGTATGATGCCTGCAAGTGCAAATTTCAGGACTCAAAACCCCGTGTTCGACCACTGAGCCTGGTAAGACCTTAAATTTGACTATGCTAATAGGTGCTGTACTGAGCTAGAACTTCACCGGAATACTATTTACACTTAAGTAAGTTTCTACTGCAGAGTATTTTTTTCTACATACAAACACCAGCATGGAACTAGATCTGGTTGAACACTAGCAGTCTTGGAACCCTGCATGTATAACTCTTTGGTAAAAATTTCTCAGTGCGCAGGGGGTTTCAAGCCACATACATAAATGCTGAAAAAGCCTCAGGCCTCCTTCAGAGGCGTTTGGAGTGTCCACATAGCATGCAGAACTGTCCTGCCTCTACATTCAGTCTCTTCCACACAGTGGCGTGCAGCCTGAACATCTCTCAGTCTCTAGGTACTACATCCGGCAAGGAACTAGGCCTTAAGTACAAGGTCAAGGGCACATCAGTATGGCGGTAGAGGGGCACTCTAACTTAGTGATACTCAGTGATAGCTCGAAAGATATATCCCTTCAGGGATAAATTCCTGAATAAATAAATAAAGCATCTGTCTTCTGTTCCCTGTTAATGATTCAGAAGAGCATATAAGCACAACTACAAGTACCTCTGCGTTCAGTGTGCTGAGATGGCATAATGATTAGGGATAGAGTTCAGCATCTACTGGTGCACTTAGCAGAACAGGAGCCACAGTAAGAAATGGGTCATGAAGTCCAGCACACTGATGTAAGATCATACAGTTTCACTAGTAAACTGACAGAGGTGCATTCATGAAACCAGTTATGCTGTTTGCCCTCCACAACTTCTATAAGGAGGTTGTTTCTTCTGATTTCTAGTCTAAATTTATTTGTGATCAATTTATATTAATTTAATCTTCTGCAGGCAGTACTCTTGGTTTATGCCTGGGCCAGATACAAAATAACACAGAGAGGCTGAATTTTAAAGAAGGATTTTTCTGTTGTTAATATTCAGGATCATAGTATGAAATAATTATTCCCTTACGAGGCCTGGATCACTTGGAGAGGAGAGAATGTTAAACATCCTGAGGTTTCATTTGACCTGCAAGTACTATATTCCTTTTCAAATGGAAGCATCCTTACGGTCAGATACTTGACCTGCTTAAGACTGGATTACAGTATATGCAGTGCAGAGGCAGCAAATCTGAGTCTCTGACCACTTATATAGGCCTGACATCCTCACTGCCCTTTGTTGTGTCACCATCGAAATTACAGCATAGTAACTATACTAAAGGTGTTCCTAGTGTTGGATCAGGATCCAAATGCAGAATTTCCCAGAGTATTGTTTGTCTGACCTGTTCTAAAATCAAGACTTGATTATAAAATTCAAATCTGATTTTGATCTAGCTAAAAGTTGGAGAGTAGGATATGTAAGGCAGTTGTAGGTTGGATCTTGAGTTTATGTAGCAGAATCCATGACAAGAAATGTGCTTTATTGTTTTTGTTAAGCGTTTTTGTAAATACATTTTTTTTTCCTAACTGGACTGTTCAACTTACTTCAGTTATCCTTCAATATGAAAATACGTGTACATGAAATGGCAGCTTTTACTCTCTAGCATAATGTTTTCCTTGTTTAATTCAGGAATAGTCACTTTTTAAGGTGTCCGGTATGTGTTGTCTTTTCATACTTTTTAAATGAAATATGATACGAAGATTTTCTTTTCAGTGGCCTTATAGTCAGGGATGTTTTCAACAAGATCTGGGGTACTAGCCCTTGTATATGGACTTCAGTGTACTGGTAAACTCCATCAATGTATTATTTTATCAGTACTGAGTAACACAGAGTCTTCACTTGTTTGCCAGGAAATTTCCTTCCTATTCTGTGCGTTTCAATACATATGAATTTCTCATTGTGATACTAATACGTGTCACCAACCAAGTTGCTGTTACAACAAAAGCCTTTTTCTTTGAAATACATGCTGTTTTGTTGCAGGTTACCTTTTCAGGTCATCAGTGACAAAAGTAAACCCAAGGCTACTCCTTGATTTTTTTTTTTCAGGGTTTATTATTGTATTTACAGTTCCCTGTAAGAAGAGACAACCCTTTTCCAATAAGAGTTTTAACACCTTTCTATGATTCAAATATTGAAGACCCACATGGAAGAGAAAGATTAAGTGATGAAGGAGGTATCTCTATGGGCTGATGTGCATGAATAGAAAACTTGAATCATTATAAATATTACTGTACTACACTTTGGTACAACCAAAAAAAAAATATTCAAAGAATAGCTAATGTTCCCTAAGTCAAATAAAATTCATAAACAATATGAAGAACCACATGGGGGCTTTTATATGTGTAAAAAAATAGTAAGACTACTTGGCTGTATTGCGCATAAGCAATAAAATTAGATTAATTCACATCCCTTTTAATGTAAGCCTTGTTTCAGGCTGTAAGCAAGAAATGTCCACTGTGCTTTACAAAGGACGACGACTAGAAAAATCGATGCGAAGATCCCTCTCTTTTCTTATTTACCATTTATCATGAGAGATAAACAAATGAAGTCTCCTCTGAGTCTGAGCGTAGTTGTATTAGCGTTTTGCTAGTACCAGGCAGTATACAAAAACAGCCATCACGTGACACCTCCAACACCTACAGGTAGCTGTTTTAGGGGCACATCCTGGTTTATGGTGAAACAGGTTTAACTCAGCCAGCCTCTTGTACTTGCTCAGTGATACCAGGTTATTATCTCAGTAACTTGAAGGTTGGACTCTCGTTCCTATTGCTGACTGGACTGACTGTTCCACCATCCATAAACAGAAGGCATAAAGGTGATTACAAACATAAGAAAGTAGTTTTAGATATTGTCTTGCAGTCTTTCCATATAGTCCCTAAGTTCCTTGGAATCACCAAGATTCATATCTTGGCATACCCATTTAATATTATCGTCACTGTCAAATAGAATTGAGTTGGTATAGGGACCTCCATCCTCTGGCAGTATTGTTGTATATGATGTGAACTTCACACGCTTCTGCTTTGGCCCAGAAGAATTTATAGGTTCACTTTTAACTTCTTTTTCACAAACGTACTCAGACGATCTGAGGATATGATTATGAAGAGTCTTCTGCGAGCTTCCATTAAGAAGAAAGTTGCTTTCTTCAAACTGCATTCCTCTGTCAATCATGGTAGTGCACTCCTCTGATGGGAGTGAAATGTCAACTGGGTTTTCCAGCAGTTCAACCTCATTTCCGAGCCAGACCCAATCATGGGAATGGGGGATGTTGCCTTGCTCACTCACAGCAAACCTTTTATGCCTGTACTTCCAAGCAAAAGCCACACAGTTAATCAAAAAGACCAAGATTGCTAAGCAGAAGACACAGAGCAGGGCATACATACCAATCTCCAAATCTGTTAATCCTCTTGAAGTCAATGTAAGATCACTTGGATTGTTTTGCTCTGGTATTTCTACTTGTGTAGGGAAACCTGTAAAGGCAGTTGGGTTATTTTGGAGTTGGTCATCCTCCAGTGACTCGTGATCAATGGGAGACTTGGAAGTTGTGCTTCTGTTTGCATTGTCCTCCTGACTACCAAGGGCTCCAGTTTTAGACCATTCTTGAACTGTCCTCTCTTGTTCTGCAGGCTTCTCTATAGAATTGCTTGTGTGGCTTTTAAAGTCGCTAGCCACATCATCAATATCATTGGTGCTTCCTTTGTGGTCAGAATCTTTTTGACCGAACTTCACTTTGACACTTCCTTTTCCAACAGCCAGAATGCTCTTTCTCTTCGTCTTTTGACATGGCTCACTGATGACCATTTCAATTTTAATGAGAGGTCCTTGCCCATCCCCTTCTGCCACTACACTGGGCCATTTTGACTGAAGATTTTGGTGCACAGACACTACCATTTCGTCCAGTGAAGTGATGGTGATTGAGAAATCCTTCGAGTCATAAATATCTAAAGGTGTCACTGATCCATCGCTGAACAAAACCCAAGCACTGACTATGGCTTCCTGGGGGAAGACAGAGTGAGAAAAAAATGTATGAAAGGTAAGAGACCACACAGCAGGCTCTCAGTCATTTAGTTTGTTTGATATTGGCAAAATAAATACACAGTGTAACCACGGTTTATTTTGCTTTTCAAAAAAGAAATCAAAACTTCTACTTATTTACTACTTGCAGGTTTGTACTCTCTAAGAGATCACTTAGGCATACACCTCCTCTTCAAGAATTATTAAAAAGACTCATCTACATTCAGTAAAAGGCACTGATAAAAACATTTTGAAAGTTCTTTTTTTCAGGCTGAACTAAGAATCCTATTTTTTGAATGATAGGATCACATAGAATCACAGAATCAGTAAGGTTGGAAGGGACCTCTGGAGATCATCTAGTGCAACCTCTCTGCCCAAGCAGGGTCACCTAGAGCATGTTAGACAGGGTTGCATCCAGGCAGGTTTTGAGTCTCTCCAGAGAAGGAGACTCCACAACCTCTCTGGGCAACCTGTTCCAGTACTAATGATATAAATAGTGCACATGATTTAAATAAATATATTATATTTCCAAAGTCCTGATTTATTAATTCTGTAGAGGCCCTATAAGAGGGGATCTCTGTAATTCTGCAGTTTTAATCGTATACATAATCAATATTCAGAGCTATTATGGATCAGAAGGGTGATGCTGTTCAGATCATTGACACAAACTAGGTCAAGAAAATACTTGACTGCAATATTTTAAATTTTCTGTCATGCTTTCAAATATATAATATAATGTGAATCATAAAAAATGATTGTAGGTTGTCCTGGAAACTATAAAAACACTCAAAAACCTGCCATATTTTAATGATGATTTGACCGACCTAATTTTTCTTTTCTTATGGAAAATTTTGAGTATTTAAAAAGGTAGTTGCAGATTCTCTAGTGGCAGGGTTGCAATACTATAATAAATGCAATGAAAAAAATGTATATGCTTAATTCTGCAGTCTCATCTGAAGCTAATTCCTTAGATGATATGGTTCAAAACCACCGTAAGCACAAAACCATCAAAAGATTTCAGCCATGCACATCACAAAAAATTCTACAGCTGCATCTAAAGGGTTCTTCTGGTTGAACTGACTCTCTAAGACTATTAAAGCATAGGATTTCTACCTCTACCTAAGTAGCTATACCATATTTTTCTATAGAAGAAGTGTCTTAAGAGGCATATGTGTGCGTTCTACAGTAGTTTGCATGCACAGACATGCACATCACTTTCCCTGTGATATGCAGTTCTGTACATCAGCTGTGGAGAGTTTAATGGTCATTTTGTATGAGTGTTTGCACCTGTAGCAGTTGGTCATGAAGATGAATAGTCTTTGCTGTATGAAGTTACAGCTTTTCATGCAGTCATACATTAAACATGCTGTCTACATTTTTCACTAGATAGATTTTTCCTGGCTTCTGACAAAAACAAAATAAACAAATTCTGAATACTATTTTGGATCATACCTGTTTTGGAGTATGAAGGATATCATAAGCAGAGGTGGTAGAAACAATAGCTCTCTTATTTCCTTTGCTAATTTGCAAGGAGAGGGACAAGCCTGAAACTAGTTGGACTCCTAGATCTGTAATTGTTACACGGTCATCTAAGACTATCACTGTCTTCTCCGCCAAGATGGAATCAGAAAGAGGTGACAGAACCTTGAAAGAGAAGACAAATGTCTTGTGTGAAACAGCAGCTGACTCTGTACTGTAAAGCAAGATAAGACTCTAATCAGTGTAACAGTTCTGATTAATCTTAAGTTTGTCCAATATGTTTATAAGTTACAGTACTGTTTCTCCCAAAACATGAAACTCGTTTGCTGTTAAATTACTGTCTATACAAAAAACAGTTTAATAAAACATCCCATCACTTAAAAATTGCAGCTATGGAATATAGGTTAAATTAAATGGATTTATTTTTCCAAAAAATGTCATTTTTGTATGTTCTGTAAAACCTCCTATAAGTGCAGTACAGCAGGAGACATAGTGGAAGGCACTGATTAATGCTGAAGTTCAGTAAGGGAAGAAATAAGAAGTGTACAAAGCCTGGCTGATAGGAACTTGGCCTGACCCGTTTAGTGTCACAGAGGACCTGAATGAAATGAAAGTGAGATTTACAGAATGATCCCACTGGATGCCTGTCTGCATCTTTCCATGCCAGAATAGTCCTGTCATTCTGCCCTAAGACCTTGTTTCCACTACCCTTTGAAGGAGATGGTCATCTTTCTTACTGATGCCAGAGACATGTATCAAGCCCAAAATATCAGGGGTCTGATTCGTCTAACCCTACGTCAGCACTCTATAGAATAGGTAACTGCATCTGAGCTAGGTGCCTTCTGCTTCCTTTATAGTTGAGATAAATTTTTAGGGCCTAAGTCCCGTGACCTCTCTGAGATGCTTGCTTTAGTATTAAAGGAGTTGAGCCCAAAAGTGCCTGTTTCTGTGTGTTAACTAGAAAGGAAACTTAGGAGCAGTTAACACATTAAAGATGTCTACACTTTATCGGGCAGCCGCAACCCTCTCGTACCTTTATCTTCGTTATAAAATACGCATGAAGATAGGTAGTGAACATAAAGGGGCTAATTTTTCAAAGATATTAAGGCAAGCAAAGATGCATGTAGATCCTTAGTAAAATTTTCGAACAGATTAGGTTTTTAAATTCCCACTTAAATTAAAAGAAGCTAGTTCTTTGGATCATGCAATATCTGTTTCATTGTTCAGAAAATCCCACTGTGTTGCTAGTCACATTTACATGTATAAATCCCTTTGGCAGTTTTACCTAAGTGTATTAAATGAAAATGACAAACAGCAAAAATGTAGAGCTCTTCAAACTTCCTCCAAACTTTCAGCAATTATTTTTACGAAAATAATTGGATTTTTATAAGGTAAGTAACTATCATTTTTGTGTGTATGCAGAACTTTCTCTGCTGAATCTGTAGAAATATTCAAGGCTGTACCTGGACTGTGGTGATGCCGTGCTCACGACCAACCAGAACTCGGCCATCTTGAAGCTTAGCAATCTTGGGTTCTTCTACCTTCATGAAATCAGTCACCAGGTCAGTGATGTCAAATTGCCACTCAGAACCTAGCATATAGGTCAAGTGGCCTCCAAAATCAGAGGATTCAGCTACAAATTGTGTGAGGACTCGCACCATGGCATGCTGATACTGAAGAGTGCAACCTCTTCCCTTTTTTTCGTCATCATCTTCATCCTCACTGTCACGGGTAGGCCTGTAAACAAATCCATGTTTGTTATCTATATTGCCATGATCTCCCTACAACATTGCAAATCTCCATTTGCATGGTATTTTTATATTAGATTAGTTTTATCATCATCTGCTAATGTGAGTAATGGACAACCAGATTTTTTTTGGGGGGGGTGTCAGTCTTGAGTGCCATGTTTGCACAGGGGTTTTTTTTTTGCACCGTACAGTTTAAAACTACTTTCACTCATGTTAGTGGATTCTTTGAGTGGGACCTCCCAGCCACTTGCAAATACGTGTGTCTTTGCTGAAGTTTCAGTGGGTGCCCTGCTTGTTCTTCTCTTCATTCAGCAAGCAAATCCTACAAAAGGCTAAGGAAAGTAGGATGAAATTTTTATGAGAGGGCAGATGTGACAGCAATCTCTGTAATAGCTCGGCTGTGCTGGGAGAAGAAGAATTTTTAGCTGCACAGTTGCTACCTCCTTAAAAATGACCAATCCTTTCCTCCAGCCATCCCTTCGCCTTCTGCATTCCCTGAAGGTTTCCCTGAACATTTGTATCCTTTGCTTATCTCCTCCAAACTATTATCATATATTCAGGATTCCCTGCTTGGGTAGTGCTGCCCTGCCTTACCTGGCTCTGTCTCGCAGATAGAGAAATAAGAGAAATATTTGCATTTGAGAAATAAACAATGATTGAACCTTAGCTCTCATACAGCTCGTGCAAGTACCAGGATGTATTTAAAGAAGTCATGTAATGACCACATAGGGCTTGCAAAAAAATCCAATTAGGCACTTAAATTACCATTCAAGACATCAATTACTCAGAGTGGTTAGACTCACCCGTACAAACAGCTGCGCCATTAATGACACTTCATAGTTTCTAACTATCTGTCCCCCTTACAAAATAGAGCACTTAAGACAAAGTAACGGCATTCTGCAAGCCTTCCATAGAGCATCACAGTGATTGGTACAGTAACAGCAGTGGTCACACCTCACAGCTTTTCCCCTAGTTTAAAACCCAATTTCTCAACAGTTCTTTTTTTTAAATACCTTGGGACAAATACATAGATTCTGTTATCTCTTGCAAGTCAGATGTTAAGCACTACATGGTCATGCTTTTAGTCATTACGCCCCCATGCTGTGGAATTCATTGCTTAGAAATATTTCGCCTTCCTCCTTTACTCATATTGAGCCTCAAGCCATTTTTATAGCAAGGGTATGAAATACAGGGTAAGCCTCTTTTATTTTTCACAATGTTTTGGGAAGTAGTTTTGTGTTTACTGTGTTCCTTTATCTTCTCTTTCGAAATACCAGTTAGGAAAAACTATTACAAAACAGAACTGCTGTTGTTTTAAATTGTTTTATGACAAAGTTGGCAAACTATAAGCTGAAAATATATCTGTAAAAATCCTTGTGCTCTCCAAAATGTTAGAAAGGCCTGATGTTAAAGAATCTAATACACTGGATATATATTTTCAATGTATGATTTGATAGCAGAATATATCTGTCTAGCTATCTATATATATATACACACACACACATATTCAGTCTTAAGTAAATGGTATTGGTACTGCCATTTTGGTTTTGTTTGTGCATTTAGAGCAACAGTGTGCATTATTAGTTACTGAATAAACATCATTGAATAATCTCTGAGTTGTTAAGAAAAAAACAGGATCCTAAAATAGAACTTATATTACACAAAGAAGTTGTTCTTACAGAATTAGAGTAGCTGGATAGTTGAGGGAAATTTCCGTTTTTCTCTTTCTTCTTCCCAACACAAGTTTACATCTGAACTGTCAGCTGAAGCAGAGCTAGTCAGTAAAACAGCCATAAGGAAAGCACTACAAGAGGGATATTAGCATAGAATACCTGGCTCTTGCCTGTTTAGATCTCTTTTGGCTTTATAATCCTGTAAAAGAGTTCATGAACAACTCCTTAATATTGCCATTTCCACTAGTGCTTTGTTAGTATGTTCTGACATTCTTCAGCTAGCCTATACCAGTAACCCAGCTCTGAATAATCCCAGGCTTTGGGAAAACCAGATTTAGCTCTGAGATTTGGGGCTTGGACCTACTTTTGGTAACACAGACAGTAACATTAGTACATGAGCCGAACTGGAAAAAGGATGTGCAGGAGCTATTTAGCCGAAAAGTAGCTGTGGGATTTTGGGGAAAAGAGACACAGAACCAGTGTTCTCTGGCTTAAGAAAAATGTTCACATGTTCAGTATTCACATTTAATTATTTTGTTTCATGCATCTGTGTTTTCTTCTTTACTTTCACACCACCAGATGTTTTACTCAGTTTGATTGAATGTGTTACTTTTATTCATGTTTGCATCTGTACTTACTTGTTTTTACTCTCCCTGTCTTAAACTTTAGACTAGGGACTGTTTAAGAAACAGTGCATTCAAAACAACATGACTAGAGAGAATATTTTGGCCCCTGCCCCACACAGCGCAGAAATGTGAGCTGTGCGGAGTGGCCAGAGATGGAGTGTTGCCTGAAAGTACAGAGGGGGCCCTGCTGTCCTTACTACCATGATTTGGACTATGTGGGCAACAAGTACTACCAACCAAAATAAGATGAAGTTTGAGTCTTTCCTTGTGGTATTGCTAGCAGAGAAAGATAAGGACTGTATTTAGCTACAAAAATATTTATAGTTGTTGGCATCTGTACATTTCTGTTTCAGAGCTCATCATTCCTAATGCATGCAAAACCAGAACATCAGAAGGGCATCTGGGCCCTTTAGCCATGGAGTGGACAAGGCGCCTTCTTATGTCAACACAAAGAAAAAAGAGATGTGTTTGCATTTTCAATGCAAGCCTTGATTTACCGGGTACCAACTCAATTTTTTTAAACAAATAATATCCATTTCCATTTCAAAGCTACAAATGCCTTTTTCAGTTAAGAAGACAGAGCATTTCAGTGCTTTGTCTCCCTGGACTCAACAAAATGTTTGAAATCCAGTGAATTACATAGTTCCCTTTACAGTATTAAACTTCTTGTTACAGTGTTTTTAGTAGGTTTAAAATCCTTCCTTAAGCAGTGAGCTCATTTTCTTTTTCAGACATGTCCTCATGAATATAAGCCGTTGCTGCAGATAGTGCTTTTTTCCCTTGGTCATCTCCGAGGTTAGCTCTGGATAGCTCCTTATCCGATTTCTTGCTACTTCTTAAACTTGCTTAGAAGATTTTTTTGCTTTTCATTAGTGAATCAAGGTTGCCAGAATTACACTCAATTTACATTTCCCACAGAGCCTTCGCCAGAGAGCTGAGTTAAAACAGCAGCCCTGTTACAAGGGTGTCTGCTAGCACTGATCTAGTCTGTGATCTGTCAACTTTCTATTACAGGCACTGTCCATGAGCAGTTTAACAGTGTCTCTTTTAATTTGCACCACACTCAAACTGTGCATCAGGTTATTGGCCAGATGGTAATTTTCTGTTTAAATCTTCCCTGAAGAAATAAGTTTTGCAGGTTTTGAATTTGAAATACCCATTAAAGAGAGACATGTATTTAAAAGACATTTGCAGCATCCCTAATTGAAAAAAAAATCAAACTATTTCAGATACAAAATTAAAGCCAAATTGATTTGGTGGAAGCTACAGAAAGTTTGCATATATCTCCATTCATAGTTCGAAAAAGAAATGCAATTTGGTACCTTACAGTTCATAGGGGAAGAAAAAAGTCTACTTGTTAATCTCCGCCCCTAGACAATGAGCTTATCTCCATGGGATATTATACTCAATTAACTAAGGAAGTGAAGAAGTTAACAGTTCGAGCTGTATGTGGATGCTGTTACTCACAAATGAAATGTTTTGAATCCACTTTCACTTAATTCACATTAAAAGATGGCTTTATTTCTGAGTGACAGCATTCACACAGACATTTAACTAAAGCACTTTTTATTTTTCCCTTCCTTTAACCCAGGCTAATTTTCCTGCTTTTGTCTCTAGTAAACAGGCCCACAGTCGACCACCTAGTAAACCCTGGCCCAGCAGACTGCCACGCACAAGCAGTACCATTTTTGGCTTAAACATACTTTGACTATGCTTTGGCTTTAGCAGATTTTGAAGGCTAATGCTACTTTGAAGTTTGCAGTCAGTGTGACTTAGTAATGGCTTTACTATCTATTGTTCTTAAGGCCAGGTGCTAGTTAAAGTCCAGTAAACTATGTGCCTGGCACTGAAACACATGCTGCAGACACTGTGCGATGTCAGCATTATGAAACAATGTTCTGTCCCAGTTGGCAAACATTTATTCAAATTAAATTTCCAGCTAAGTCTGTGAGCCTTTAGCCATTTAATTCCTATTAATGCAAGTTGAAGCCAGTCATCCCATGCAAATACCTGTGCATAGAGGCCGTGCAAGAACTTCAGAGAGATAATTATTTCCCAGATGCATAAAGAATCAAAATAAATGTTCTTGTTAAACTGTCAGAGTTTGCCTAGACTTCTCCTTCTGTCTAATATTTAACTTTAATTTAAATATATGCCATTCATTTGCTGAGACTGTGGGCTTTTCTGCAGCACATTCAAAGACTAGACTTTCATTAGCTCATGACAGCTCCAGGACCCTAATACCATACACTTCTCAGGAGTTGATCCATGGACCTGACTTTCCTCTGAAAAAGGTGGTTGTTCATATCTATAGTAGCACGTGCCATAGATAAGTTCTCCTCTGAATAAGAATAAATGTTTGCCATATATTTACAGATTCATCAAGTGAGCCATATTTATGCTCTTACCTAGGGGAGACTGTTTTTCTTAACAGTTTCTTGCAAAAAAGCAGCCTGGTCATTTTTCTTTCTGTTCTAGCAAGTTTTGCTCTTACACTGGTTCAGACTGGGTAAAAACTGATGCTCAGTTCAAATGGAGCTGGGCATTCAGTGTGTTTATAATTTTTGTAAAGACCCTTCTTTCCTTTGAGGAAACTGTTCAAGAAGTTAGGTAAGCAAATACCTCAATAATCACATGCATTTGACAATTACAAACATGAAAAGGAGGAGTCAATAGATTCTGTTAGATCAACCAGCATCATGGCCTCTTCTTCTCAAAACACAAAAAAACCTAGCACACTTTTAGTTTCCTTTGAGGATAAGTCTCAAAAACCTAATGCAAATACTGATTATATAACAATATAATGCTTTAGCTACTGTAGCTGTTAGGAAGTGGTTGGATTTTGTCTAAAAAGATTAAAGCACACTCTCTTTATTTCAGACCTCTTCTTGGAGTTCACACAAGACAACCTTCTCACTGTTCAGCATTAACACAGTATTAAACATCCTGGGCAACATAAAGAATTACAGGGAGAACCATTGTTCAGAATAAGCAAGTGTGGCCTTCTGATTAAATCACTTAATTAGGATTCGGGAAATCAGCATTCAGCTCCTGACTATAGCCCAAATGTCCTGTGTGACAATGGTCATGGCACAATCTTCATGCTTCAGGTGACTGTTGAAACATCCATTATATAAACTCCCCTCGTGCTTAGATACATGGGGAAATACTTAACTATGAAGGAGATGGAGGTATAGAAGAAACTTTACAAGGAAATTAAAAATTAAAAAAGAATACAAAATAAAAAAGACATTAAGTCTCAGATAAAATGCAGCCAAATAAATATATTTAAAATCTAATGTACAAAGTAAATATCAGAGCAAAACTAATGCTACCCCTAGATTATCTGTTAATTTAGAAAATGCCCAAAAGTTTAAAAAACCAAATGAATTTTCTGCAAACACAAGAGAATTTATTTCTGCTCAAAACCTTCCAAGTCACATGTGCATGGAGTGCTGACACACAATGTCATAAACCTATCAGCTGCGGTTCTGGAGAATGATACTATGTCCATACTTTCTCTTCCACCCTTCACAGAAAATACTTGCTGAAGATGTGCCAGTGGTTCATATGCAATCTGAGCAGCAGCAAACTCACATTGTTTGCTGCCTGGCAAACAGACCAGACTCTAATACCATTATCTTTATTTCAGCTGGCCAAATAAATCAGAACTAGATACCAGGGGTAAATTTCCAGCTCTGTGTGCAATGCATTTAAAGTCAAAATGTCCACAACCATTAACCACAGTTGAATGTGTAAGTCACTGAGCCTTTGCTGCCAAAGTTTACTCCTGTAACAAGCATAAGCAACCTTCTGCCCGTTACAGGCAGAAGAAGGTAAATTAAGTGAAACCTTAAGCAGCTGGCACATGTTCAGTTTGTTCATCATCTAGCATATGTCCTCCTTCCCCAAAACTTTGCTTTTATCACAGAAGCAAACACAGAAGTTTCTCTTGGGCCAGATCCTCATCATCTGTTGTTCTGTCACAGCCAGAAAAACCATCCACATAGCCAAGATACACGCCGGTCCTTTTCCTTTGAGCCCATTATCGCAACATCTTGTAGACTGCATCCCTTAATCCTTAGTTTTATGCCCTCCTAAGCATTAGATAATTCTATTCCACTGCTGCCTGTTTGGGCTTCTTCAGGTTCTTCAGTAGCTGGTATGTTGCACTGTGGTTGCTGCTGCCAGAATTTTTTTTCATTGTACTATAAATTTAAGCTGGTGTCATGCCTTGCTCTGCAGCAGTATTTCTCACTTTACCCTGAAATAAACCAATGCACTAGTGTTCCTGGAAAATCTTAAACTAACAAATTGTCAAAATTATAGGTGTTTTCAGTAGGGAAAGTTCTAGAATGGGTGTTTCCAGTAGGGAAGGATCTATCCACAGTGGTCCTGGTAGAACTTATTCATCAGAACATAGACTTTTACAGGATAATAAGGGGGTTTTGCTTATATCAGTTCTGCTAAGTAATGCTTCACTAAGGTCTGTTATAAAGTGCATCTGTACAGAGACTGAAGAACCATCAAAAGTCCTGCACCTCTTTTGTCTGGATGATTTTACATGTTCTCAAGCAGTTTTATCTGCTTCTTCCCGAGACTGCTGATGGTCAGGGAAATTTTGTTGTCCCACCCTTAAGAGCCATTTGTAACTGTGGTGCACCTAACCTGCTAAGGTCCAATACTGTACTATACAGTGACAAAAGGGCAGAGCTAGAATACGACTTCTAAGACCGCATTATTGAGCTCTGAATTAATTCTGTTGGTTAAAAAGAAACAGTACGTCATTCAGATTCATGAGACAAAATGACAGAAACAGTATCGTGCAAAGTATGTTTTTGCTACTGCTTTTGAATTTAGGAATACCAAGGTATACTAAAAGAAAAATAAGGAGATGGTAGGTGAGTCAATGAAGGGAGCTGTATACTGCATTGCTGTAATGGAGAAGGGATAACCAGGGTCAACTGGAACAATCTACAGAAGTGAGAACCTCATCTATATTCAGACAGGTTGAAGGAACTGGCCTCCTGTTTTTGAAGAAGAAAAGATTAAGAGGTGATCTAATTGAAAAGGCCATATCCCCTTCAGAGTCTTGTATAATAGGACACAATGCAGCTTCTTAAGTTAGACTAATGTCAAACAGAGAAAAAAGCTCTAAACACAAGCTCTAAAAGCATGTATTTTCAGCTAAGCTTCAATATAGACTGGTTTTGCAGTAAACATTGCACATGCTCTGAATGTTGTCCTTTTAATGACTGGCAAATGCTGATATTTGGAAGGTCAAGTACGTGTTTTCTAGGCATAAAAATTTCTGGTTTTATGAAAAAAAACTGTTTTTTAAGGACTTGGTGTAAGTTATGCTCACTATATGCAGGAATAGGCTGAACAGAATTCTCCAAACACCATGGTGAAACAGGCAACAGTTACCCAGTTTTAGTGATGGAGAAGCTGTTTTGGGATCTCAAGTACTTAGCCCCAAAGCAACTATAGGAAATCAAACTCAAAATCAGAAACTCTGAACTGTTCTTAAAACTCAACAACCTTAGATATCAGGATATTCTTCTCTAAGATTCCCTTGTTTTCTTATCTAAAGCAATGTCTTGACTGCTAAATTCAGGATGAATGGCTGTGTCCATACTCCATGCACTGAAATCTGTATGTCCTCTGTGTCCCATGCAGTGCCCGTTTGATCTCTGGTGCACGATGTCTCCTGAACTGTGTCCAGCCATAGTCTTGTGGAGTGTAAGCTGTCATGGAGCTGCATAACATTTAAGTGGTATGTATGCACAATGCCTGAGATCCCTCACTGGCCTTCCTTTATTCAGCAGTGTAAACAGAAACGAAGCAGCAGCAGTGTTGCGTATCACACACTGTGTTGCATATATGGTGGAAGAGGTCTATGTTCTTTTCCTCGGATTTGCACATCAGAATGTGAGATCTGATTTCCTGAGATCGTGTGGAATTGGTTTAATGCTCCAAGCAACGCCACTGACTTAAAAGGATATAAATCTGTATCTGACCAATACCATTGTTGGGTGTGTTATGATGAAGGCTAAGGCAGACTGTTAAACTAATTTGAAACAGGAGAGCTTTAGATTCCAAGAAACACTCTAAAAATTTGCTCAGTTCTAAAATCTGAGACCCTAGACATACATGTGGACTGTGCCAGTGTGGTAAGCATACCTCTTATTGGAGGTGACTGGTATCCTCCAGCCTTTGATCTGGCTAAGTTCTGTATCAGAGATCTCAATCTGCAGGGGAAGCCGTGGAACCCAGACCGTCACTTCTAATTGGGTGGTAAAATGCTGGTAAGTGAAGTTAACAATAGTATCCACTTTGCTTTTCATTTCCTTGCCATTAACAAAGATGGAGTCACATCTGTCAGAAACCTAAAAAAAGAAAAAAGGAAAGATTAATTAGGAAATGAATAAAAGTTCCTGAAATGAATAAAAGTTCCTGAAGAAGCACAAGGAATTATACATCAATCCAAAAAGAATGCTAATAATGTGAGTCATGCACATTGTATTTTCAGTTTTTTAATTAGTTACAAACAGTGAAAAATGTACCCCAGGGAAACAGTTCTGCGTTCCACAACGGTTACTACTCAAGCTGCAAAAATAATTTCATCATGTTACATAACCTTTGTCAATCTTTTATACTAGGCAAATGAAACTCTGCATGAATTAAACTCCACGTGCATCAGAGTTTATGTTTACAATTTGCTTAAAAAAACTGGAAAAGATGGAGCCATATGTTAGAAAGAAAACAACTGACTCAGAACCATAAAATAGAATCCTTTTCTCTTTCCTTGAGCACTGTAATGTTTAAAGACAAAGATCTCCTTATGGCTTATGAGCAGAAATGCAATAGAAGCATTAATTTTTAGAACTTCTCAGTAGTTATTTCAGCAAAATATGTTCATAGTAGCTTTATATCATTTTATGAAAATATTGCCAAAACTAGTACTGTACAGCAGGTGGGCTTTGTACTCATCCACCCTCTTGCTTTCAGGGATCCTTTGGCACAAAATCAAGCTCTTATTTTTGAAACAATCCAACATAGCAACATGTTTGACCTTCATCCTGGAAAGACGGAACTCCATTCTTGATGAGGCATGTTTTTTACATACATACATATATATAAAAATACATGTATGTATATCTCTGTGTGTATACAAGCACAAATATATGCATGCACATATGTGTGTGTGTGTGTGTGTGTGTGTATATGAAAATATATCAAAATGTGTAAAGGTTTGCATTCTGCTTTGAAGCAAGAGAGATGTGATAGTTTCCAACAGATTCCGTGTACTACAGCTTTAATCTGTTAAAGCTGTGGCTCATGACATGTAGTTGGGTTACTGAAGCGGACTTCATTTTCATGTCAGGACCATTCTCTTGTTACATAATATATTGGGACTCAGACCTGAAGGGATTCTGGCAAAGTCAGTGATTAGATCCTGCTGTAGTGAAGTCACTCAGATAACTCATGTAGTCTTCAGCAGGGAATATGTTGAAACATAGGTTGATTTTACTCTGCAAATGTACCTCAGATCTTCTCTGGTATTAAAATAAGTTAGGCACAAGGAATTACAGAAAATGCCTAGCAAACCTTTTTTTCTTAAATCTAGTTCTCACATGTGACTGAAATTTTTTTCTTTAAAACCCAGGCAACATCACATGGAATAATATAGTTTATTTCTTGAGTTCTAATGTGGTATGTTGCTGTTTGATGGACAGTATCTGGCATTCTGCTACCATAAGGAGAACATTTAAATAAAAAATATTTTGCCTCAGTGGATCTTATAATACTTTTAAAATTTGTAGACAACTTGGCTAAGAAACAGCTACTTCAGAAGCAAATGGAAACAAGCAACCTGTGAGCCAATCATTAAATGGCAAGTTTAACTTCCAGAGTTACGATGATGATGTTATGGTAACTCCTAAGCCAAGAAGGGAAGGAAAAGCATTTGGGAAGCACTGTGCTATCGGTTGGTACGGATCCACTGAACACCACCACCACCAAATGACTGTTTCACATTTAGTGAGATCTATCTGATTTAAGTACGAAAGCCAAACTTTTCACATTGTCCCTTCTGTAACGCTGCTGTACAACTAATGTCACTCTTCTGTACTGCTTATTATTAGATAATAATCTCACTAAAAATGCTGGCAAGTGCCTTTATATTTTCTTTAGAAAAACTCACTGTTTGGTATTTTCTCTACAGAAATATGCAATACCAATATATAAAGTAAAACAGCTGCACATCCACATTTGCTATTTTCAGGCCAGTTTCACAGATCCTAATTAATGTGCTGAAACTGCAATCAATTACTTTTTGCAAAGGGACTAAGCCAGGTTACCAGGGATAGACAAAGGAAACTAAGGCACTCTTCTGAAGATAATACTCCTTCCACATCAATGCTTAATGAGTACAAGAATTAAAAAAAAAAAAAAAAAAAAAAAAAAAAGGCTATCTGATAAAGAGCTTAAAATGGACTCTGGGCTCAGGAGTATCATAAATGAGATGGAGCATACTCAGAATCCCTGTTTCCCGCTCATAATATGTCACAAGTGTGTCTGGGAAGTTTAAGCACATTAATCAAGCCCATTAATTGAATGAGCAGCTGAGGTTCTGAATCATAAAGCCCACATCTAGAGAGTTTTGTGAGAATTAATACAAGACAGAAATAATTAAGAAAACTCAGAGAAGGATAAACATCAAGACCTGATCAGGGGAATAACTAATATCTGTCATGACAGAGGCTAATATTTTAGTTTCTCTTCTTGCTGAGAATGCTTTAAAATGGTCATGTCTTTTTGTCAGCAGGCAAGAAAGGTGCTAAATCACGGAAAAGAAAAACGGAATTTAATTGTAGCTTTAAAAATATACCAAGCTTGGCTTGCAAATTTCATGGATTTCATGTCTATATTGGGCCATCCAGTCACTTACACTGACCAAGAGGTAAGTGTAAGTCAGAACATACAACTGTGCTATAGAAGTTCACCCAATGGCCTTGTGCAGAGCTTGGAGTTCACATTTCACTGAAGTGTATTTTCTAGAAAATCATCCATTCATAATAAGAAAATGGGAAGATATATATTATTCTTTTCCAGCTCCCTATCAAGAGTTTGAGTTTACTCTATTAGGTACAAGCAAACATAGGAATCTAAAGGAAAATTAAGTTTGCACAGATAGCAATGAAAACCACAGCGGTTGGCTGAATACAGTTGGTAGCCCGTGATGAAGTATGTGAAACCGGGACTGCTGTTCACCATACCAGCTGCATTAAAGCCTGCCTGAGTAAGCCTCTCTCTGTTAAATTCACAGCGTTCAACCTAAGAACTGCTATGCTCGCTAAACCTTACCATAGTTGTTAATTAACATGAAAGTAGACTTGGTTATTCTGAGGGAAATGAGAACCTTGAGTATGTATAGCAAATGCCCAGCTTTCCCGTTGCACTGCAAATCTCAAAACACAGTTCTTAGTTCTAAAAGTGATTTCTAATGTTATGAACCCAGTGCCTCTAAGGAGTTCTGAGCCTCTACTGCACCACAATTCCTATCGCTCTAGAAAAGTGCAAGGAAAGCCCCAGGGCAGTTTCTGCTGGACTTTTCTAATTCTAGGTCCTGGATGGAGCAGACAGAAGAGTCTACTGCAGACCTAGGACAAAACTCTAGTACAGGGGTTTGGGAAGTCCACAACTTCGCAGGCACCGCAGGCCTGCCGTAAAGGCTTATTCTGAAGGCTTAAGCCAAGCCAACACCTGTTGCAACTCCTTGCACACAGAATTAATTCCTTGCAAACAGAATTAACTTCATCTGGTTCTCAGATGAAAGCTGTGATTTCATGTTGACAGCAGTCTAGATGCTCCTCCAAAGTGATGAGGGAATGAGATACACATGGAGCTTTGTGGACTCTGTGCCAAGTGTTTGGCTTATGGGAGGCTGAGGGGCCCCCAAGAACTGTTGTTTCCCTTTATTTTCTCTGATTCTAAGCCTGATCCATGCTCTTACAGTTGCCACTCCCAGAAATGGTTTGTGAGCTTGCTGCAATGAAAACTCATAGGATCTTCTGCTAGAGTTGGGGAGGTGACGTGTTTACTTATGAAGATCTACAGATTCATTGTGGGGCAAGCTATGGTGCAGAGCAGTGATTTAGGAAAAGTTGCATTACCAGTGACTTAGGCACAGATCTCTATAGAGCTGCTGGTATATATTTGAGGGAAAAGAGAAGGCAAATACTGCTAAAGGAAATCTCTCCTGCAAGCACTCCATAGAAAAAAAACACAGCAAAAACTTGGAACTGCCATCTTCTAACCTAAAATGCACAGAGCACACTTCTTCAAAACTGCCTGCCATATCCACATACTGCCTGACAAAATCAGAAAATGCTATTTGAGATGGTTTGCAACCAGAAGGGCAGGATGGCCGGCTGTCTGCTCTGGTATTCAGGTCAAGAAAAAAAGAGCTGCAATTAACCTTTCTGGGCTTTGAAGGAGATGGTTGGCTCCAGTCCCCACAAGTAATTCTAAAAAGCACTATTTCCCGTGTACAACATGTCACTGCTTCCTCATTTTAGACTCATCAAGTACTAAAGTTGCTAGCAATCCAAAAGAGTAATTGGGAAGCCATTTGATGTTCAGATCAGCAAAGGCTTACAAACCCTTTGGGTGAACAGGTTAAAAAGGAACTGTGAACTGACAAGAAAACAAACAAAGCTTGTTGCATGGTTAATTTTTACAATTTTAGAAACAGGTTTTATTCAAAAATCTTTTACCCTCAGCTTGTATGTCAGTTAGTAAGGAGACTGAATTAGATATAACCAAAATTATTCAAAACCCTTGTGTCTGTAACAGTTAGGAACTTAGATAACTAAACAGACATAAGAGTTGATACAAAACAATACCAAACTGTCCTATAGCACTTTTCATCTGTGAATTTTTAACACACAGACACCCCCAAAGCACACTGGCATCCGTAATGCACCATTCAGCAGGGGCTCCGGAGGCATAGGCAGTGTGCGGGAGACCTGCGGAGAATGTACAGCCTGCTCAGCTGAGTGCTGCCGCTGGTCAGGTACCCGCTCAGGGAAAGTTGGGGCCCAACTGATTTTAATTTGGAGCTGAATTTCACCCTTAAAAAGTGGACTAGTCCTCTGTGCTTTCAAAATAGCTTTCACCAGTACCTCAGCAGAACTGCCTTTTACAAGACTATATATATATATTTTTTTTAACTTGTAGTCAAGAAGTACTAGTATTTAATAATACATTTAATGGGGCAGATGTGCACAATTCTTCAGGTTTATAACCTTGGCTTCTGAACAGCAAAACCCAACCTTACTACAATACCTGTCTGAGACAACGCTATTCCTTGATATCCAGCATATGAGACAGGAATTTGATCTGGTTGCAGTCACCTAAGTACAGTGTAAAACCAGCCCTCCCAGCCATGGTCTCAGGAGCTACTGCAGAAGAGGAAGTTGGGGACAACCGACCAGCAGTGAGCAGCACAGGTAACGTCACAGATCCAGGCAATAACAACATCCATAACTTCTCCACACTAGGCCTTAGGACAGTGGTACAAAATACAAACTCTGATTTATACTCTAGCTTGAAGTGTAATGAGGAGTTGGAAGATTAAAAGGAAGATTCTTGACCAGAAAAGAAAAGATTCGGAAAAGTGGAAAATAAACTGAAGTGCTATATGTTCAAGAGGCCAGAAAAACACAATGGTCTGAAGCAACAGGCTTAGGCAGGGGATTATCAGTTACTCTCATGCACAGAACTCTGCATAGACAACATGAGACCACATTAATACCAGCTCAGCAGCAATTGGCACAGTAGAATTAGTGACACCCTATTGTTTTATTGAAGAAGCCTCTGTTGGTTTTCACTGTAGGTGTCACTATTTAACATTACTGACGAAGAGAAGCAGATTATTGAAGGAGGAGCAAGATGCAACTAGGTATAGCTTATAATGATGTGAATGAGTATTTGAAGTTTTAGAGTCTTCTTACCTTTTAACCCCCATTGAAATGCACTGAACTAGAGGGAAGGACAGCATGGAAGACATTAACATTTTGGTTTAACAATAGAGATGATTGCTGCGGCTTAGAAAAGGTGCAATGATCCATGAATATACAATGAGAATTTAAAAACCTGCTGTACTGAATGAAGTGTGCACTATTCAGAAACTGTTGATCTATGCAAAATTATTAAACAACACATGAGATCTGCCAGCATTTCAGTCCCAGGTGCAGAACAGCTGCTCTCATTCACGTTCAGACAGGCCATGCAGGGGCGGTCCTGCAGGAGATGGTGAATTTGGCGGGTGCATAGGTTGAAAGGGGAAGACCGAAGAAGGTGGGTGTGCTTAGAGACTCCAGCCTGCTGCTTGGCCTGACATAATTCAGGCTGAGTAATAACTGCTCTGCCTCCACGGTGGTGGTGCAGCTGCTAGAACAGGCAGATGTTCAGGCGTTTCATGCCTATTGATTATGTACAGTGAATGCTGCAAGTGATTGGGGGGGGGTGGCAGGATGGTTCCTGCCAAAATGTTTTCTGCCCAAAGACCCTTTGCTGATCGGTTGGGCTTTTCACTGCACTTTTTCTACAAAAATCAAGCCGAGGAATTCTGTAGGAATTAAAAGTTAATGTTTTCTGGTTTTATCATCATCATGTGCAGACTAATCATTTTCATGAGGTCAGGTCAATGGCCACATTAAGACTGGCGTGTTTGGAAGACAAGAGAACGCCTCTGTTCACGGTACCTGGAATAGATGATAGATGGTGGTTGGTCCATTAGTATTGTCAGCTCCAGCGCAAGGAGAAGTGATGCTTGATACCAATAACTAATAGATGGAGGCGGCTATGTGGCTACTGGTCTTAGCAAAGACATTTCTACAATCAGTTGGGAAACCAGATTAGACTGCACTTTGACATGTGAAAGAAGAAAGGAATATAAGTGGTAGACAACACAGCATGCCTTTTTTAGGTTTCATCTAACAGCCGCTGAAGTAAATGAGAGACTTTGCTGCTGATTTACTGTCCTCAGACCAGAAGCTCTAAAGGATGGTAGGACTCGCTGTCTGTAGTAACACAATGACAGCCAACTGTGATACAAGCTTGGTATAGGGAGATTTTTAGGCAGTATTTTTTGAGAGGCTGAAGTTCTTTTGTATATTTTGTATACGTGGACAAACTGCAGTTATCTTGATGGAGCAGCAGTTCCGCTGCCAGGATGCAGTGGAGTAGATGCATGTGAAACTTATCTCCTGTGGTTTAAGCTCATTTAAACCTCACCACAGTTTATGTTTCGAGCAAAGCTGTACACTCTTGTTTTCATTCAACCACTATTCTTGCTGATAAGACATGGGCCAGAGCTCAGAGCATTATCTCCTACCTCCTTGTCCACTTGCAGTCGTAATTGTGCCAGCCCCATTCTTGCTCCCTAAATTTCTGTTTCTTTTAAGCAGTCTTGTGTGCAGGTCAGCCTAGCTTCTGCCTGTCTTGTCACCATGATGCAGTCAGTACTCTCCAGGGCTAACTTCCTTCCCAGACAGGCCTGCCTGTCTCTAGACAGACATCTTCATTCTTTTGCACTGAGATAAAAGTTCTCTCAGTGGCACAAATTCTAAACATACGCTTATATGATGTGGGTTTTGCTCAAGTATTTGATCCTTAAAATTCTGCGGATTAGGCATTACGAACACTCATTGGTTTATATAAACATCCACACACTTCATATTCATCAGCTGGTGTCCCCGAAAGGGATTAAGAGTTGTTTATCTAGTGAAACCCCAGCATATGGTGCCAACTCTTTCTTGCACCAATCATAATTGCAAACACTGAACTTGTTCTGTAGAAACTGCTAATTAGGTGAAACTAACACATATGTTGGAGCTATAAACGAAGGTGGGATTTCCTTCCTTTCCAGCGCTTGAATTCCTCGCACAAATGGGGTTGAAGGTTGACAGAATAATTTACACATTGTTTAGAAAAGTACAAGGGGAAAGTATTCAGGCAGATAAACATACTTAGTTGCAGTGAAGTTCTTTGCAAAATAATGGTCTTGAAAAGTAATCTTCTGTGTACTAAGTAAACTTAGTGTTCATGATTCATGGCTCTAATCCCTGTGACTGAAATTTAGGATCTAAGGCTCCATGAAATTAAAAGAAAAAGAAACAATTACATGCGTATTCATTCAATTTCATGTGTTGCATACCCTTCAGTTCTTCTGATGAAATTTTTAGATGGGAAATAGAGGTTTCTAAAGAATGCCTAATTCAAAAAAAATTTTCCAGGTCTGTTGTAACTGCTGAAGCTAACCAAATCTCCTGGGACTCCTGATTTTCTCCAGGTTGCTCTAGGACATAAATTACCCCTGCATTTTCCCACCTGCCCACAGACAGTTCACTGATGCTGCTGCGCACCCTAGAAAGCGCTCAGGGAGGCTGGGTGCGCAGAGCCCTCGTGGAGGACACCAGCCCTCTAGGCCTCCCCTTGGCACGCAGAAAACACTGTCACATAGGTAAGGAGGACCCTCACCGCAGGGCCACGGTGCACAATGTCCTCACATTGCTCCTACACTACTACTTAGGGGAGGAGATACCTATAGCGCTGTTCTGCACACAGAGGGGTGACTGCACACATTCCTTCTGTGTGTGATTGGAACATATGACAGCTACAGTGTCAGAAAGCCACAAGCCTAGGAAAAGCCTAGGCAGCCAAGTAACAAAGCTTATGGGCTTAATATAGTATTAGGAGTAATGTCTTAAGTCAGGAATGTTAGTCACACTGATCTAGCATTTAATCTTCTATGAGTAATGAAAGCATGCACCATCCTTATCCCAAAGGAACATTTAGAAACCAGGAAAAAAAAATCTCAAAAGAGCTTTTAAATACACAGCAATACACTTGCATTATGCAAAGAAAACTTTGGTCCTATGCCTAGATTTTAGTGCATCTACTTTCTTAAGTCATCCATCCAGCTAGTTTTTAGTCTCTGAGCAACAAATAATTCATTAATAAGTTTAAAAAAAAGGGGGGGGGGGAAAGGGACATTCAAACAGCAAACACAGCCAGCAAAAACAGTCCTTAAACACTCATTTAGTCAATCACTTTGATAAAATTTTTTAGGGAGAATGTCAAGGACCTTTACCTAAGAAATTATCTTCCTTCTCTGGTCATATATTTACCCTCTACTAGGCTGCTTTAACATCTAATATAGGACAATGCAGAATCAGCATTAAGAGGCAGTTCCCTGGGCAGTACAAGGAAAAAGAGACACCTTCCTGGATGTAACTTAGAGAATCGAGTTTAGATATATAAAAGGTGGAGCAATTTCGCACGTACACAAAATGCTCAAAGCACTATCTTTATATTGCTGACTCTCACATCGTATTGCACTACAACAGTCCAGCTTTGTCACTCTTCTCAAAGGAAGGAGTTTTGCATGGCCATAGAACCAGTATTGTTGCCACAATATTCCCATGTATTGTGTGTAGCAGAAGACACTTTCTAAATGATGACAGTATTGCAGCAATACAAGGGGCCTCATTTATAGCACAGGGAAGGTATGAGAAAACATGTTCATTGGCTACAGAGGAACAGAGCTATAGTGATGATGAAGGTAAATAAGGAGAAAGACTTAACATCTACTATCTCTATTCCTGCCTTGCTCCATTAAACGATTTTTTCTGAAATTCTGATTGCTCCGTAAAAGATGAAAGAGTGTGTGGCCAGGGAACCCAGCACAGAGTCCTGAGCTACCACCGAAGGGCTCCCCTGAGTTGTGTCTGACCTGATTAGCCCTGCTGCGAAACAGTGCTGCTTGCACGAGTCTACTCACCTTGCACTGCGCCATGTGGCTGTCTCAGCTCAGGCGCTCCGTGGCTCTAGGAGCCTCCTGCTGGGCCCCACTGCCCGGTCTCCCTGGTGACTGTCTGCCCGGAGCTGTGCTCCTGCAGAGTTACTTGCAGTGAATGTTCTTGGACAGTCACTCAAGGAAACGGAGGTCCTTTAAGATGAATGCACTGGAAAGAAAAAAGTCTCAGTCCCTGAAAATTATGGTTGGGCTTCTACTCGAGTAGTCTCGCATCTCAGGGCTCTGAAAATTGTCAGGAAGTGACTGAATGGCACGGCAGATCTTTTCCAAGAAAATATTTCATCTCTCTTTAATGTCAGAATGACATAGTCATGAGAGGCAGCTTAACTCCTTAATGCAAAGTCCTAGATCGGCTTGTTTCTCTATTTAACAGCTTCTAGGACTGTGCTAAAGACGGTGTGGCTCTGTTTTGACTCAGCTTCAACTTAGAAACTTAAATTTTGCATGAAAATTCAAAGGAATTACTATAACATATACGTACATAAACTGCACCTCAGTTGGCTGGAATCCCTTAAAAATAACAACAGTCCTTTGAAAATAGGTCCTTATATAACCCACTGTCTCTTTCCTTCCCTCTCCTTCCTGGAATGGCTGTACACCTGCAAATCCTCCTGCTGCTAGCAGAGGATCCTGCTAGATGAGAAGAGGGGAAAGCACAGGTAAGAAGAGGAAGCTTACAGGTAGAGGGATCAGAGGGAACAGTGTCAGAGGGAGCCCCGAGGCAAAGTTCCCCTTCTGCTACCCACACAGGCATAGCAGTTGCACTACTTTGGAATCACAGGGGGGTTCACAGATAGCTCATGAGTTACAAGCATGAAAATATAATCACTTCTGAGTCACAGGAGCAGCTGTGTTTTGTGTTCTCCAGCTGGAACAGAAGAGGAGTGAATTGTTCCTCTGGTGCGGGAAGAAGCAGGGAGTGGAACAGACCAAATCCTGCAAGATTTAAAACTAGAAGCAGCTCAGTCGGGAGAACACTCAGGGTGAAGTCTGTCTGTTACTTACTTTTACAGTGTCAATAAATACAAACTCCAACCAGGGGGAAGGCAACACATCTTGGCTACATCAGCTGTGCAGAATAAGAACATGCCTGGTGTGACTGTAACGTGACTGTTCAGCCACTATACTGATAGTAACGAACATGTTGTACTCAAGGTGGAAATGTATGTTCATTTACATGCACAGATGATGCAGGTGATTTCTGTCTAGTGGGTCTGGAGGACTAAGAAAGGCCATTGGCATCTCCTGCTAACCCTTCCCACCTCTTCTCTTTCACTAGCGTGCTGGAGCTCTCTTGAACTTTTAACTGTCTTCCACTGTGAGCAAGGGATGGAGCTGAGGAGAACGGCATTGCCAAGAGTGACATCTTTCCCCACACATTTTACCCAAACATGCAATTCAACCACACACAACACATACACACACAACTCACTGAACAGTGCTTACATTACATTTCTCTAGAGGTTTTCTGCTAGTCATCGCTATACATTTACAAGAAAATTCATTGTTGCAATCTTTGTTTTTACCAATAAGGAAATGCAGCTAATTAACAACCGCATACTGCATTTACCATAAAGCCTAAAGAGGATTTGAGAAACTTTCTAATCACGATGAGAACAAATGTCAAAACCATGACATTTTGCATGACACAAAAGCTACCGTTTTCCACAGAGCTCTTCAGAAACCATGATGTATCAGAATCAATAGACTGCTTGCTATTGACTTTAAATTAAAGGCACAGATTGTCAGAAGAATTAGTGTAGAGCTACGTGACTCCTCCTCCACTGCTCTCTTCACTGGATTATCTTTGCTCTAGGGTCCATGAGATCCGGGTGAACCAAACTTCTTTCTCACCAAATTAAGACACTGCTGAAATCCAGCTACAAATGAGTGATATTCCTATGTCTCGGTCTTTTTCCTATTTACTGCTTCAGTGCATGTATGTTCATGAACTCTATCTAAATGCCAAGATAGATCTGTAAAGCTCTCAACTTCCCCTGTTGAATCTGGGCAAAAACAGACGTTCCAACTCATGCATGAAAGGTAAGTGACAAACCGCAGACCACTGCCTTAACTTTTCTGTTGTACTTTTGGATTTTTCTCTTTTGGTTTGCTTTTTATGCCTCCCCTTAGGGCTGTCTAGATATGGATGAATGTGCTACAGTCAAAGAAAGTAAAAACAGAGCAGGAAGAAAAGCTTGCTTGCTTACAGCAATTCACTTAATCACAAGATAAATGTATCTAAAAGCTATACACAGCATAAAAATACATCCTAAACCTCGGAATCACAGAAAACATATGAGTCCATTTGGCTCTTTTACTAAAAATGGTAATTTCTTTTTCCTAGCCAGAAGGCCTAGAGGCACATTGTACACTTAATGGGAAGTGTATTCAAACACCACTGTAAACAGAGAAAAAAGAAATGAGGGATGGTCACTTGCCTTGATTGTTTGCATTTCTTTACATTTTTTTAATGATGCCACATTTGTAAAATCACGCAGCTCTATTCCCTAAGAGCCTTCAGTCTAAGCCTCGGGAAATACGGGTTCACTTAACACTTATGCCAATGATACGGCGTAGAACTAGCCAATCCCCCACATTAGACCCTATCACTGGTGTAAGCAAGTCTGCAGGAGAGAGATGTTGCCCTCTCCCTGTTCAGAGGATCAAGTCAGAGTTGTAAGTCATACAACCAGTGCTGCAAAGGGGTATTTAGACTGAAGACTGTAAATTTGCTGGTGTTAATGCAGTTCTTGCGTACAGATCTAGACAATGTGAAAAAAGAGGATGCTTTCAGGTTATATCAGGAAAGGAAACACTGTCTGATTAGAAATGGTGCTATGTTCAAAAGGCCCAGAAAAATAGACAGGGAAGGAGCATGTTCAAAAGGCCTAGAAAAAGAGACAGGCAGGGAAAGCAAAATTGAAATAAATCATAATAAATAAAGAGCAATAAATAATAAATGAAGCTAAGCAATCCTAGCAGAGAGCAGGATGACAACTGGCAAATACACCTGATCTAGCGGCACATTAGTTAACCTGTGTTTTGGCAAAATTGTGTTAAAGCAGCGTAGAGTTCAGAGCCAGGCTGAAACAGGCTCAGATCAGTTAGCCCAAGCTGAATTCTTTGCTGGAGCTGGTAAGCAAACGAGTTATTTTAAAGTTGGCAGAGAGTTTATATGAATTTTAGTCATATGGCTGACCCCAGCAGACTTACTTAAGGGGATACCATGGCTCTACTAGACAGCCAGAGGGGTATAATCCAGATGTGAGTTATTCCATGCACAAATGCAGAAATCACTTCCATATGAAATCCCAGGTGGCTATCTTGCTTTCATTTCCCAGCTTGCTGTAGCTAGAGATGATCGGTTAATGTAAAGCCCAGATTTCATTTTTCACCATTCTTTTCACTGTTGTTCTCTGGAGACATTTCCTTCCTCATTTGTACAAATTAAACAGAGCAAATGTAATCTAATACTACAGCTGTCACCTTTCTGCACAAACAGAACACAAATTCTGGGCAGGGTGTCCCAGGCATGCACCACTGTGCAGGCACAGGTGCTGTACTCTGCTTTTATACTCTTTGGGAACATCAGCACTTTCTAGCTGATTTTGCCCTTTTTTTTTTTTTTTTTTTTTTTTTTTTTAAGAAACTTACATTCCCTCTCCTCTTCACTGGTCTTGGACTTCTCTTTATACGGTGAGAAGCTGGTACCACATGAACTTTTTTTGTTTGCACAGTTCCTACTGTACATACTCTTTAAGCTCTGTGATAGGACAGCTGTCATCTCATCCTCTGCAGCTTCATCTCCTATTTCATCCTGAAAGCTTCAAATATTTTCTTGCATTGATCCCCCACTTCTGTGGCAATGGAGGGCTTACTGAAGGTTTGTTTAGGATTTTAACTACACCTCCTGCCAATAACCACACACTTTTGTCCAATCATAGTCTCTTATTCTTCTCTTTTAGCCGCCTTTCAGCTTTCTCCTTTTAGCTCTTCTTTCGTTTTGTCTCTTTAAGCTCTTACAGCTTATGGGTATGTGGCTTCCCTTGTCTGTTTTCTTGATTCTCCATACATGAAGACTTTCAAAAGGGTTTAAGAGAGTTGGATCCCCACAACCTCTTAATTTCTACTGCTGATGAGTACCTAAGATTATCTTTTTTAGGCATTTTAGGGGGCACAGGGACACAGGGGCCTGCAATCCAGTGGACTACACAGCCACAAGGGAGCTGTCTTCCCCCACATCTAAAGAAATTTAGACACCTAAGGAAGGAGTATTAAAACCATTTTTAACACATGAGCTCTTGAGCTTCTGGTGTACAAGAAGCCTCTTCTCTAAACCTTCTGTCTTGCTAGGGTAGCAGCAAGAGAAGGGCAGAGTCACAGCATTTCTCTGATCTTCATCTGTGCTGCCCAAGCAGTTTGGCTTGCAGCATCCCAGCTTGGGACCTCTGCCTACACATACGCTGAAAAGAGAACATGTCCCTAGGGGTGCACCAACCTTCTAGAAAGCCGGAAGAGTCTTTCCATTGCAATCACTTTGACCAGAGCAGCAGACACTGGGGAACATCCTATGTCCACTTCATTTTCTATTTGCTGAAGGATGATGTGAGAAGGGACACAAGGCATTCTCACCATTGACATGGTGCTTTAAGTGTAAATACTAATTTTTGTGGAGGGGAGAACTCATGAGTTTAAAGGAAATGATTTCTAACTGCTAGTAATCTCATCTCCGTATAGCATAGACATGTTCCTGCAGGAGGCATCTCTAAAATCAGCTTGTGGCTACCAAAGCTATTAGATTCTTTTACTGAAGTAACTCTAGTTCTATGGTATTTGCAAGTCACGGATTTAGTCCTAATGATTTAACTTGGAAGAGCACCTTTTTTATGGCAGTAAGATACTTGCTTTCCTACACTTTGCTACCTGCCTTGTTGCAGGTAGCACTCCTAACAGGAGTCACTCTTGGCAGCACTGTGGACTAGTAAAAGTCACTAGTTTTCGGTGACTTTTTGTGCAATGCAGGGCATTGCCATTCTTGAGCAGATATATTCTGCCTTGCCAATCTATACTACACTGCATCTCAGCAAATTATTTATTCAGACTAGAATGACTAAAACACACTTCTTCCAAGCAGAACTTCTGTTCCCAGTGCCTTTCAAGAGGCATGATACCTAGAAAATACAACCTTTCCCTGTACTTCAAGGCTTACAGTACCTGAAAGGCACAGTCTGAGTCTTCAGAAGTCATGGAAAAGGTTTGGTACAAAGAGTTCATTTCTCATGAGGTAAAAAGGTGTACTCTGTTGATGACACTAGATAGCACTGCTGGTTATCTCCTTTACCTTCCCACAGAGCAGCATATGTACCATGGCTGTAGCTACAGCAAAGCGGCTAAGGGGAGGTTGCACAAATATCCTGTATGGAGCTGGGTGGCTTGGAAAGGATGAACCGCTCTGCTCACATCTTTGCCTTTCGGTATACATTGAATTTCTTTTCCTTAACTTTTGTTTTGTTTTAAAGTCTCATCCTAGCTTTCATTTTTTGGAATCACCTTCATTTTCAGGCACCTCAGGCATTTCCCTGGTATCTCTGAAGCTCCTTCTGAACTCCCAGTGACAGATAGAAAAATAATTATTTGAAAGACAGGCAACAGCAGCCACCTTCAAAATTTCTTCACTCTCAATAAATAGGATCCTTTCCCATCCTGACCCCATGGACACAAACACATCAGAAACCTTCTCAAAGGAGTCATGCTCCTGTACAGAACCATCTGTGTACTCTTCAAATGGGCCAAGACTGAAGGCAGTTTCTTACAAGAACTAGGGAGATCAAAGTTGGCAATAATATATTTTTCCTCAGTAAAATTAGTTACAGAAAATGATAATATCAATAATAACATAAGGCGATTAAACAAGCCACACTGTCAAGTTTGCTGAGAACAGAAGGTCTTAGCAAATGGCTGTCTACTAGACTTCAGACAATCATTCTCACCAACAACATTGTAAAAAAACAAGCTGTATCTTAAATCATTATAGTTGCATGATATCTACAGAGACTATTGGGAAACCTCCACATGCTGTGAACATCTGCCCTACTTAAAAACATAAAAGAGAAGCCTCCCAGCATCTCCTCAAACTGTCCTCAAACCCTTTAACAACGCTGGCTGATTCTTCCCATCTCACCATGGTCCTGTCACCAGCTTGTTCTCTCCTACTTACAGACTCAGGACTAGAGCCAGACAAGAAGCAACCATCCTCTCCTGAGACTACTTTGGGAATCTTGGACGTTTTTCTTGGGATGAATCCAAGATTTCCCAGGCTTTCAGGGACAGAGAGGGAAAGCCATCTCAAGAAAACTGGCTGCTCCTGACAGAAGTTTCAGTCTTAACAAGACAGCATTTTCTACCAGGAAGCAATACAGCTGAGGAATTTCCAATCCCAGCAACTCAGAGCTGCTGTGAATACTAAACTCCTCAGAAGAGGGGCCAGCAGTTAGTCCCACAAGGGGTATGTGTTGGGCACAAAAAAAAACAGGGCAGATACTGGCACCGTGGTCGCTCTTGCCTGCTCCTCTGCTCCTGGAGCAGTGGCCTTGACTGATGCAGCTCCCTTTTGTGCCAGGTGGACTGCTGCAAAGATGCTGGGTTACAGCTGCGTACAGCTGAGAGTGTATCTAGCACAAACAGTGCTCCCCATAGTGAAGCTATGATGGGGAGCATTTCCCAGACCTCAATTCCAGGACCCCCTGGAGGCCCACTTCATCTTGGGATGACACCAGGACATGCTCCCCAGCTCCTTGCCCTAGCTCTTGCCTGCTCTCCGGGCAATGTGGGAGCCCCGCAGGAGATCTCAATATGCCCTGTGCTTTGGAAGTTCCCTGAAGCCTACCGCAGCAGCAGTAGGTGAGCTGCCATGGCAGCCACGCTTGCACCTGATCAGTTAGTGCAGTTATTCTGTGGATTCCTTCCAAATTTATGTTGCATAAAGAAACAAGACCTCCACACAAGGAGGCTTAGCACAACAGGTATTATGGGATGGGCTAGACGCAGGAGACAACTCTGGGCAATCTACTGTAAGAAAAACATAATCCTGTACTTGCAGCCATTTTCTTTCTGCCCCATATTTGATTCAGTGTTACTTTGTTCTTGCTTATGGTACTCTGGTCCAGATCTGCCCTCAGTAATTTTGCAAACATTTGCGTGGCATTTGTAATGCACAAAATAAAATACGCTTTAGAACATACCAATGAAGGATTTATTCCAAGGAAGGGCTTCCTTATTTAACACTGGTAATCTCTCATGCTGTACTTGCTACAGGTTAGGGAAATTGAAAAGGCTATTGCTTCTGTGTATTTAAGTCTGTGGTTTTCCTATATTAGTGTATTGAAATCTTTGATTTGTGGGGTGGCAATAAAAGATGTGGAGAGAAAATCTCCCCTGGCAACATGTACTCTTGAAAGGCCCTTTCAAAGCAAACATTCCAGCAGTGAGAAATACTTCAGCACACTGCACTCGTCTCCTCCCTCCTTTCTTCACTGCCACCCCAGCCTACGCTCTTCGTATCGAAATAATTAATTTCTGTGTGCCCCATCTTACACTGTTTCTGGAAAGAAAGCATGTCACATCATCTTTGTGTATCTGGTGGAGAGAGACCTCACCATCAAAGGTTATAGTCTTTCACACAGGGCCATAAGTATTTTATGCTAATTTGCAGCCAAGTATTACCAGTTGGCTATAGAGCATTCAGGTTTGGGGGGAAAAAAACACTGTATGCAGAAGTACTCATTGCATCAAATGTCAACTAGATTGGAAGACAGTAAGCACGCTGGGCTCAGGCGATTAAAAACTCGCTTGGAAAATTGGTGCTTGCTGAGCCTTTGTAGAAAGGAATGAATTAAGAAGGAAAACAATAAGGAAGAGCATACATTAATTTTGCTCTGCAGTGGTTAATGTGTAATGTAAGAGACCTAAGGAAAGACTGTGTATCTTAAGGATTTACTTTTTCAGGAGAAAACCTATCAGTCAGTGGGGAGTATTGCAACTTAAATCTAAACAGTAAGCTCAGGAGAAGTAATCAGAAAAGAGCAAATAAATAAAGCATATAAATAGCAGATAGCATTTCCCGCTAGGAACTTACCATTTCTGACAATAAAGCTCAAGCAGAGAACTCCCCCTTGCTGGCAGTCCTGCTGGGCAATCTCCATTTGCTGCTCCCTGGGTAATGCCATTCCCCTGCTCGCTGCTTGGCTGTACTGGATATTTGTACAAGTAACTCAATAAAGGATTACCTCCCAGAAGGTCTATATTGTAGTAAGCGCTGTATAACTCTTACTCAGCTGCGAGATCTTTCGGGTAGGCACTGTGTCCACACCGCACGCACACAGGGTTGAGCACACTGTCAGCAATCCACAAGTAATAAATACATGCAACTCAAATAAATGCCCACATCTTCTTCAATAAAGTACACATTCATTTTACTGCCTTTTCTTGACACCTGCAGGAGTTCATGTATCTCTGCTCATTATTTCTCCGTTTATTACAGCATGTCCTTTCCTCTGGCTCATGACAGATTTCAGATCAGCTCTCAGGTGTAAGGAAGGTTTTATTGGCAAGCTGCAGGCAGGACGGCCTGCTCAGCCCGCACGACAGCACAGCGCTGCCTGGCAGCAGCGGGCTGGGACTCCCTTGGAAGGAGCTCCAGAGTTCATTAGCTGCTGACCACATCCTGCTAAAGTGTATTTTTAGAGGGTTTGATAGCCATATCCTGCAATGCTTCCCACAGGAGCAGCCTTTACTCTCACTCTGTAAATGGAGCTGTTTGCACAATCGTGGGGGCAAAGGCAGAACAAGCAAGAATGGTAATATCTGTAATGTATATATGTTGCATAGATTATAGAGAGCTAAACAGACAGAGCGGTCTAGCATCACCTCCTTTGCATTGCTGTTCCTTCACTGGTGAGAACCCATCTGCCAGCTCTGACTTTTATCCCCCGTTCTGAGTGGATCAGCCAAAAGCAGAGCATTTCACCTCTAAAAGTGCTGGGTTTTAACTAGCCTGCCCTCAGCTTCCAGGGAGCCAAATCACCCACGCGTCCGTCACTCGCCTGAGCACCGGGCCTCTCCGGGCTGAGGTTGACCGCTGGGTCTCGGCCGTCTCCCACGCGGCGGTGTCACTCTCGGCAATCTGGCAATCGCTGCCGCAGAGCTTTTCTCCGGGCACGTTTTAAAAGCAGAGCCTGTGCCCAGCTGCTGCGTCTCCCGCTCCAGACCTCTGCGGAGGCGGCAGCGGCGGCCGCTCGGCCAGCCCGGGGCTGCGCCCGGCCGCCCCGGAGCCCGGGGGCGGCGGCAGGAGGACACGTCAGGGTGAGGGATTGATAATGCTGCCATGAGGGATGACAGAATAAATCAAGGCCGTAAAAATGCCCACTTGGAGCTGTATTTTAAGAGTGTGGCAAAGATGCAGGGATAGAGGTTAAAAAGATGCAGAGCAGGCTCAGTGCCTGCTGCAAGCGCTTCACAGCACAGACTTTGTTTCCCCTGTCTCGCAACGGCAGATACCGAGCCCCTCTGCAGGTAAGTATGGGGGGAGCCTTTACATACATACACACATGCATCTATTTATGACCTCTGTAACTACACAGACAACTCTGCATGCTCCAGTATTTGCTGCCTCACAGTTTGCTGAGGGAACCTGTTCTTGAAGCACGCATGGGCTTTTGAATCCCAGCGGCCGTACTTGTACAACAAACCCAAGCTTCTAGCCATACAATTGTGCAGGAATCGGCATCAAATGTAAAATAAAAGTGTTGATCAACGGTCTAGAACAGAAGTGCTAAGATGGCCTAAGCTGCTATTTGTCTCCCTGGGCATGGACTGTAGATCTCAGAGACGGATTACGAGCACCAGCACTAGTGGCTGTTTGACCACTGATTATTTTAATAGAAACACATGGGAAATATGCTTGCTTGTTCCAGAACCACCAACCACTTCCTGCACTTTCCCTCAAGAGAAATGCATCAAAAGAGTAAAGTTAAGCAATCTCTATTAATAAAGTAGTTACTTGTTTTCATATTTAAATCACGGAAAAGCTGCCCAATTCCCCAGCAAGCATTGCAGAATTCCACATTTGCCCCACTGAAGGCCTGTAAAATGTAGAGGTAACGAGTGCAATACTAATGCATATTGAATAAAGGTAAACATTTAATACAAGTTTTAATTGCTACTTGACACTTGGTTTTTACCTGTACCATGCTCCAGTAGCCTGACTCTGGCTCACAAAAGCAATTTTTTACCACTCTAGCAATGAAAGGAAGCCTCATGCCTAGTGTTAGGCCTCTCTGAGCATTTTGGTGAATTGACCCTAGCAGAAATGTAAATCAGACCTTAATAATCCACAAAATGCTATAATCTGCCATTAACTAACCCCTAAGTTTGTGCTGCTGTTGCAGCTGAAAGGGGCTCGAGCGAGACTGCATAAAGCAATTGGAAGAGGATAAAAGCCACATCCCAGCAAGTAACTTCCATTCCTTGTGCTTCACGTACACATCATTTATAACATCATTTTGTTCTTTCATCCTTACTTTAATGAGTCATTCAACTCATTAATCCAGTAAATAGCTAATATTCTTTATGGCTCGATTTCCCCTCTCCACCCAGCATCCTGGATGCACCCCAGCCCTGATGCACAAAGGTACATGGCTGTCTAGCTAAATGCATTTCTCCTCCTGTTGCTGTTTCTATGAAGGAGATCAAAATAGTCCACGTCCTGATTTCCCATTCTGCACGATGAGAATGCAGAAACATTAATAATAATATAGCAAGAACAAAAATGCCTTCTACTACAGAGGAGAAGGGGAGCTGGTAGCTGTCAATGGTAGGTGCTTTTTATGTCAAATAAATTAACTGCACTTCAAAATGATGGTGGCGTCAGCTCCATCAGCTCCATCCTCAACTCCAATTACGTATCTCGAGGGAGTGCATCTTAGAACACGTTACCAAAACACAGGTGTGGATAAATTAAACCACAAAGACATAAACTCAAGCTGCATTCAAAATCTGACTGTGACCCACCGAGCCAGGGGAAGGCAGAGGCTCGGCAGTGGCGCGTGCCGCCTGCTGCCGAGCTGCCGCAGCTCCAGCGAGCCGCGGCAGCCGCACAGCTCTTCCAAAATAAGCCTGCACGTAGGTCGAAGGATTCAGCGTTTTGACACCACGTGGCACTTCAGCACCCCAAATGCCATTGCTTATTTAAATGGGGTGCTGTGCCATCCAAAAAGCATCATTTGCTGCCCAGTCCCACCTCTCCACTCTACCACATCAGTGAAGGGGGCGGAACGACTTATTTCTCACCCTTCAGCTGACCCTAATGGCAGTTTTAACTTTCACACGGAGCAAATTTTGCCCTCTGGAACACGTCTGTCACTCCAGCGCCTTTCACACAGCTGCGTGACTTTAACTGAGAGCACGTTTTGGCCCCAGGAGTTTAGACGGCAATGGCAAAGTGAATTAATTTGCCCAGCCAGAATGATAGCTCAAGAGGCATAAAAGCCTCAGAATCCATGAGGTTCATGCATCTTCAGTTAAAACATTTAAATGGCCTACTGCACTGAAGTTCGTACAGCAAAGTTCATTTCCTGCAGAACATGGAGAAAAGTCTCCAAGTTTGACATTTTCTCAAGACAGTTACTTACCGCTGTATTTGCTTTTGTTGAGCCTAGGCTGGGTTGTTTACTCTGCATCTCTTAGTATAAAATATTCAGAGTTTATCATGAGCGGCACGGCCGTTCAGGCTAATGATTGTTTCCCAGGACTGGGATCCGTGCCCTCTCCGAGCAGCCAAATGCTAAGCCACAGAATTGTTTTCTTCCTCTGAAGCAGCAGCTGGTCCCTTGGAAGACACCATAAGCATCTCCGCCGAAATCTGCGTAATTGCACATGTCGGCATGGTCTGTTCTTAACGGATCCTCTCCCAGACAAAACAGTTTTCTCAAGCTGGCTTTGAAGACTGTGTCTGTTTAAAAATAGCTTCAGGAAGATACACACATATATTTTGCTATAAACTGTGTACAATGTGCACTGTGTACAGAATATTAATTCTTCAATATGTGATTTTGTGAGATTGCCTCATTGGCATCCTTATGGCTATACATGGAGCTATTTTGTCTGCAAATATGATTCTCAACCCAAAGTTTTAGCTTGGCACAATCATAAAACGCTATAGATTTCAACCTGTTGCTATGTAACATGGTTCTTTTCTAAGATAAATCTTTAATATGCAGTAAGTGGCTATGTTACTCTTTTCTGATCATGCTTTGACTGGCTAGAAAACTAATTAGCAGAATCCGATGACCTGAATGTCAGAACCTCTGATATTTCAACAAAAAAACTCCTTAATTCAGCGGTCAATATATTGTAGAGAGATTTCCCATACTCTCCTGTCTATCTCTGATGACTCCTAAAGATGAACTTTGTAGGGGGGGCAGAAGGGATTTTTCTCTGGATAAAGCTAGAAACCATAACAAGATCCAGTTTACAAGTCTGATGCATTGCAAGCAGCTCAACAATATTTAATTATTGCTCTGTCTTAGGCATACCTGTCTACAGCTACAAAAGCCAAGATCCACTGCCTTGAACGGGTCTCCTGCCAATAAACTCTACTGAGATAGGAGCATCCCGACTGTCCCTGCTCTACTACGGGTGGGAGCTGAGACAGAGAGAGACCAGACAGCTTCACAGAGGAGTAAGGCAGAGATGTACAGCAGAACTGGTGAGTCCCGTGCAGGATCCCCAGCTGCTGCATAATCCTTCTGCTCAGCTGAGGAACACTACACTGCCATCAACACCTGGCTGTGTCAGGCATCGGGGGAGGCATTATCTCAGGGGATTTGTAATGGACTGCGGAGTCCATCACCTCCCGGCTCCCAAGGATGGATGCAGATGAAGCTGACAGTGACTTGAGGGTTGTTACCAGCTGATTTCCTGGAGCTGATGATGCTGATTCACTGGCACTAATCAGGTGAGATTAAAAGGACTGCATGGACATGGAGAGAGACTCACCAAATTAAGCATCTGCACTTCAAAAGCTTTCTAGTTGAACTGGCATCTGCTGCAGCCCCAGCCTGGCCACGTTCTGGGGAGAGACAGAGTGCTTAAGCCTCCAGGGCTCTCAATCTTGAACCACTGAGCAGCACTGAAGAAAAAAAAATCACTTTAAGAAATAAGATCTAGCTCAAAATGAATTGTGTAATAAACTGACTGGCACCAAAGTAAATCCATCACATAAACAAGTGAAGAGTATTTTCACTGCTTCCCCAAAGAGTTTGGGCTCCTGCAGTGAGCTAATCCCTGAGCAAGTGACCACAAAATAAAGATCTTAGGCAGTGCAGTAATCGGAGTTCAGAAATACGATAGATGGAGAAATAAGATTAGCTCCACTTCACGTACAAATACATTGCATTCTTGATCACATACTTTAATGGCAAAGCAGCTGCAGAACTTGCAAATTGCAAGCGCTGGCTGTTTTCAGAGCTCCTGCATAAATAGCTGTATTTAACTTCAGGCAGAAGCTGCTTTCTGTAAACTGTGCAAAGAACGTGTTGTGGGCCTGCAGCCAGGAAGTGTTCCCAGAAATTCAGTATCATCTTACTTAGATAACCACAGTATCCCTCCCTATTTTTTTCCTCTTTTAAACAACAAACAAACAGGTTAGCTAAAACAGAAGATCAATTAAATCTGGCTTAAGTTAGTCTGAACAATTTGCTTAGTGTCCAGAAAGTAGCCTGCTTTAACTCCAAGTCGCCCTACGACAAGTCAGAATAGGTGCACTGAAATTACAGGAGACACAAAGCAGTAAAGTGAGCACAAAGACGGGGCAAACCACGCAGGTGAGGCTGAATTCTGCCCCAGTGACGTGAAAGACCACACGGTAACAACCTGTGCATCCCGGAATCCTCTGGGCCCAACTCAATCTGTAAAGTCCTCGCAAAGGAGCCCAGCTGTACCAATACATACCTTCCACGTGGACATTTTAGTGTTTAGCCCAGACCAAGCTGGCATCTGCCACACAAGTACTTTCCCTGTCACTGAAAAACTACAAGGCTGGCAAACCCGCAGCCTCCAGGCCCTCACAAATAAGGAAGGTCACTTCATCTGCACTAATGCTGGGTTGCCACCCCGGAAAAGAGAGCTAAACATGTTCAGATAACATGTTCAGCATTCAGGATGCAGGGTTGGAAATACCGCTCTGGGTCCCGACTAACTCCGGCCAGGGACACCTCCAGGAACAGGGACGTCTGGAGCAGCTACGAGAGAAAGGCAGCAGAGCTTCTTGCCTTCGGTGGAAGGGCTCATTCCCAGATTCACCGCTTACCTTTATGCAGGTCGTAAAGACTGGGATGTGCAAAACATCTCCAGAGCTGTAACGCTGCCGGAGCTCTGCTCCAGGTGGCACGGCTGCAGAGCCCTGAAGCGGCTACTGTGCCGGGGTTAGAGATCGCTGGGCCCAGGGCTGTCCTGTAAGGTCCCCTCTCACCCATCTGTTTTTCCTCTGGAAGAGGGGGGAACCCTCCTCAGATTCATTCTACCCATTACCTTTCCTGCCTTTCTTACCCTATTCTTACTGCACATTAGATAAAGCCTCGCTGGCTGCTGCTAGGAAAATTAGGTCTTCTATTGTTTGAACATTAATTATAGAGAGTTCAGGATAAGGTTTGTGTTAGAAAAGTAAGGGGTAGGAATGCTTTGAGTTTGACTTCCATTAGAGTTAGACAGGAAATTACGAGGAGGTGAAGCACTTTCCTCCAGCAAGCTAACACGGAAAGCGCGTCCTCGCGCGGACGGGGTTCGTGGTGCGTTACTGAAGCGCTGCTGTTTTCAACACTTCGAGCCTGACTTTGCATGTGGGCAGAAACCAGCAGTGAGGCCCCTCGACCCCCTTCCGTTCAGCTGAGGGCCCTTTCTGCTGCCAAAAAAATAGGCTAAATTAGTCCGTGCTGTAACTCCATGGAAGCCATTTGAATTGCCGCAGAGTAATTGGCAAAATCAGTCAGTTCCTGCGTAACCTGCAGAGGGCAGGGGAACGGGACGAATCTAGGAACGAATTAACGGGGCAGCCGTCTCCCTCTCATTTGTACACTACCGAGATAAACATTTGGGCTGAGAAACTGTCCTCGTTATAATTTCCTCACTTGATGCTGCGTTGCAGGTAACTACCATGTAACTGTAATGCTGCCGGAGTTTTACTTCATGTGAAATTACTACGGGCCAGACTTTTAAAGGTACTTTTACAGGGATGAAAAAGGAGTGCATTGACCTCGCTTGGAGCATCTCAGCAGCTGTAGAGACTGGCTGTGCCAGAGACCCTCAGACTAGACTTCCCTCTATAACGTGACCATCTCTAGGTGCTCCCTCCATCACCACCATTGGTCTAACTCTTACTTCCCTCCGGCAACAACGCAGAGGCCAGCAGGGAGCAAGCGAGACCCACAGGAACAAGCCATCAAGACTTCAGCAGTGCTTTACACTTCCTGGCAGGACGGACGAGCAAAGGACCTGCCTGCCACGGTACAACTACTTTAATTTTTTTCCTTTAAAGTTTTCTCCACCACTTACAAAGACTGAGGCCCCATGGCACAGCATATAGAAAAGGTCCCTTTGTCACGCTTACAGCTCCTTTATCTCTCTGTTTTGCCCATCGCCAGCACAGCCAAATAATTTCTGCATAAATCTGATCAAGTTTCCACCGTTCCTTTCTTTCCAGTCTCATAACCCCATTTAGCACTAGTGTGCAGGAAGAGCGGGGACGCAGGAAGAAAAGTCCTTCAAATAACTCAATGGCAGAAGGCCAGTGAAGTTAGTGGGACTCCAGCAGAGATAAGGACTTTGTCCATTCAGAGTTAACAGCAGCACCAGCAACTGAAAGAAGGCAGGGGCTGGGAAAAGGATGTATTTTGCAGCCCTGTTTGCAGATAAGGAAGTGAGAGGAATGAGTGATTCACCCACAGTCACACAGGAAATCAGCAAGAGATATGGAAATTAATGCTGAGCAGCATTTAGTGCCTTAATCACAAAGCCAATCTTTTCCATCAAATGCCAACAGCATTAGCCATTCCTTCTCAATGACGGACTAAGCATGGGAGTTTCTCTGACTCAGAGCAACCTTTCCATTTAAAATTTTTAGAGGGTAGCCACTAGTTAAAATGGTCAGTCAATATTATAACCTATGCCCTGTGCACCAGCAAGAACATAAATAAAATAGTGGGAACTACAGTCCAACCAAGAAAGTTCACCTGTGAAACTCCTGTAAGGGCCAAGTCACACTAAGTTCTGAAAACGGAAGGACAAAAAGTAATGCATGTATTTTGTTATATTGATCACTAATTATATAGGCTTTGAAATATGTAGACGGAAATATTCTCTTGCTGGGAAGCTATTAAACTGTTAGGCTGGGGGAATATATTGCTTAGAATGGGAAAGATTCACACCCCTTGTCTACAAATAAATCACTTACACATCATCTATCTACTTGACTGTCTCTGAGTAGTATTTATATCAACATGGCATCTAGGTAGCTGTCCAGATAAACATGCAAACTAATACCTATGAAGAGATAATAGCCTGGACCAGAGTCTGTTTTATTTAAACTACCTTGAATTCATTATGGCTTAATTGAAAATAATGGTGTTACAGCAGTGATCAAAGAATTGTCTCATTAATCGTCTATTAAATCTTTATCTATTAAACAGAAATAAAAGGTTAAGAATGCAACACTTTCTGTTCTATCCAAAAGAATACGAATATCTCTCCAATTACAAAGAAACAATAAAGCCAGAATTAGCAGTGAAAAGAAGCTCAGGATTAGGCAATTACATCCAAAATGCCTGACAACTCTTATTAGAGGGTTTAGCAGTACGACCTACATAATAAAGGCAACACAAATCTGGAAGTGAAGTCAATACTGACTTTCCAAAGAGGCTTGTAAAGGGGGTATGCATTTTTCTGAAAAAATATAGGTACATAAACCCTGTACTAAATTTAATTTGAATAATTAATTGTAATGGATTCAATCTTGCAGCTAATATATATATTTCCAGTTAAAAAATTATGCCTGAGCAGCATTCAGTCTGATAGCCTCTCTCAGTAATTTAGGACTGAAATCCATTACAAGGATGCTGTAATTTTCACAAAAATAACATTATTCCCATTTTGAGACCTTTTATATCACCAGGATGAGACAAGATGAACTCAGTGAAGACCATGTTCAGACCTCTTGGTTTTGTTCATTAAATTAATACATTATAAAGTTAGTTTCAGGTCTGGAAAAAGAGTTCCAGAGGCATTCTCTGCTGTCAGGTAGTTTGATGCCCAGATAATATCACAAAACAGGCAAATGAAGTCCTGATTTATATCCAACTTAGTCGCTAAGAAAAGAATGGGAATATAGTGCAAATCTTGTAAAACCTGTGCAGAATTTTGGCCCGTGTCTTGGTCTGCTCTATCCAAAGCCCTTGAAAGGAATGGGAAGACACTCATCAACTTGAAGGTGCTTTGGAGCAGGTCTTTAATTCCACCTAAAAATACAACCTCCTTTGAAAAAGCAAAAAAGGAAGGTGGTCAGAGGGCAAGAGCTTTACTTTCTCAAAGTGTATAAATTCACAGCTGCAACTGGAAATCTTGTCTCTGCTCACAGAGGTCGTGTCAAGCCTTGTTTAGTTGCCAGCTCCAGTGGACCTTTTAAATTTGGGAACCAGAACAACTTCATGCCCAGCTTTGACAGTATATCCATATGGACAACTGCTTCTTGAACAAAACAGACTTTAAATGGGCAGTGCTTTGAAATGCAACTCTCCCTGAAGTCTGCAGATACTAATTTTAGTAGTGGAAGAGGAGGGGGAGTCCTTTTCCTGACCTTTCGCTATCTAGTTCATTCCAGTGTTCTCTAAATACAGAGAGTCACAGAAATATGAGAAACTCAATTAATACAAAGGTAAGTCCACGTAAACCATCTCTTAGATCTGCATCTGGTTTTCTGAATGGCAATAATAAAAAAGACAATCTCTGCAGTATGCTGACAATGTATAACTTGGTTCTTAAATTTACAATGTGAGCAACTCATTGTGACCTGATAAATAATAGCCACTATCAGATAAGAATAACCATATGGCTATTCAATCTGGTCAAAATTTATCGAGAGAGACTGTTCCTTCGAAAACCAAGTTAGCCATAAACAAAGATATTCATTCTTGTTCCTTCTGGTAAGGCCTTTCTTATGTTACCGGAAAAAGAAAATGGGATTTTTAGAGGGATTTTTAGTTGGAAGCAAGTAGACATTGCCTGGCTAAGGCTTTCACCCAAACAGAAACTGGTTTTGCCTTTCCTATAGCTACCGAGGATCAGGTGAGATCCTTCATTTAATGGTCTCGGAGAGAGGAAAGCTGCTACAAAATGTAAAGTTGCAAAACAAGTCATTGAACTGCAAAGGAATTTCTTTGTTGTTGGAACTGAAATGCAATGAGATTTTGTTTGTTTTAGAGGATGTAATTTATTCCAAAACAATGTAACAAGCTCATTCAGAATTGTCAAAAATAAGTGAATGTTTTGTACCAGCATACGGTTTTCAAAATAAATAACAGCTTTGTTGTATGCATTTCTTTAGCCAGTTAAGAGAATATGAAAAAATATCTGACAAAGTACAAGCTATCTATTAGCACCTTTTTAGTTTTTATCTACAAAGAGGTTACACTGATAAGTTAAAAGTACACAGGTCTAGCACGTGGGTTTCAAATGCAAGCTGAAGAGAACTTAGAAAAGTGATCAGAGCTGGAACGTATTCGGGCGCGATCCAATTAATAGATAGAATATCGGGAGGAGCTTGTTTCTTGAAAGCTACAGTGACAGTTTATAATAATATCTGCAGGTTATAGGTTTAAATAGGATGGGTATGCCAGCCTATTTTTATAGCATTTATATACAATATACTGTACTCTCCTGGAACAGAGGCAAAGAAACCATCATTCCTCATCTACTCTTTTAATCTTCGTGGGAGTTTAAAAAAAAAAAAAAAAAAAAAAAAAGTCGACATAAAAGATATTGTACTCATTTATGAAGTTCATTCAAAACCAAAAGAAAATCCCTAGCCCCAAACCACATAATAAACCAAATAAATCCATTAAAGATATTCAAAAATATCCTTTCTTAGCCTAAATAATAATGATGAGTTAAAAGCTGATAAAAAGTCATGAAATAGTGCCATAAGTCATAGAGTCAATGCCTTGATAAAGTCACATTAAAGCTATTTTCATCTCAGTGTTGGGGAGTGAGAACGAGCTGAACACATTATATTTGAAAGAAAAGCACTGTTTCAAAACTCCCAGATCTTGTTTTAAGAATTTTTGCAATATGGTTGTCGCTTTCTATTTCCATCCTGCTCCTCAAGATTTTGGTACAGTTCAGTATCTTTATTTATGAGAAAATCTTAACTGCAAAGCAGATGATGCAGTCAGAAGCCTGTAGGAAACTTTGCTACACACTGCTACAACCTAGTGCATTATTACTATTTAATAATGGATGCAGAAAAGCTGCACCGTAATAAAGATCCTTGTGTGGGGAGTTGACTTTTCCCAAGTGGGATGCCTCAGACAACACACTGCTCACCAGCGCGGGCTGGCCAGCGGAGGAGGACCAGGACCACACTCTCCACCTCCCCGGCCCTCTCTCCCACGCCGTATGGGGAGCTCCACATCAGGCTGTGGAAATGTGCTAAAGCTGCACCACCTCTGCAGACAAAACCCCGTGCTGCGCAGTGGAAACAACCCTCCGCTGTGGCAACCCCCAAGACTCCTAAAGACGGGTTCCCGTGAAAACTGGAATTCGGGCTAGGTGCCCATCAGGTGGTGGCAGAAGAAAAAAAGGTGAGAACGTCGTTCTTCTCCCCCTCGTTCAGCTGCCTTACCTTTAGGACTTCTTCATCGGCCGATCTGCACTCAGTGGACTCGGAAACATCGACCACTGCCCCATCCTCCTGCACGGCAACAACCTTGACTGGCACAGCCACCGTTTTCCCGGTCAGGATGGCTGTGTTAAGAACTTCTGTGTCCTGTATGCACACACAAACAAGGGATGGACGTTAGAGAAGCATGAAGACATAAGAATGCTGGTGGGGTCAGACTGATGGACCAAACGCTGCCTCCAGCAATGGCCAGGAACAGGCAGAAAAGCACATAGAGAGTGACCCGTCCTCACACACGCCCGTCGGATGCCTGGCAATCAGTGGTCTAATAACTTCTGGAGCCCAAAGTTGTGTCTAGCCCATCTTTTTGTTCTTAGCAGACATATGGATTTATTCTTTCTGAGCCCATTCATGGGTTTGGCTGCTCTGGCAATAAAATCCATAACGCAATCATGCAAGAGGGCACATCTGCAGCTTGGCAGAACCACAGCGTTGTTCAGGCACAATCTTCAGAGGGTGCCAGCAACTCTTCCCACCCGTATGTCCCAAATCACGTCAGTGATTTGGGAGGTGATAATCAAGCATTACAACAGCAGCATTTCTACCCTTACTGTTCCAGCTTAGGAGTTGTCAGTTAAACACTTTCCCTTTTCTGGGCTTAAAAACGTGATGAGAAAAGCTATGCCTGAGACGAGCTACTACAAACCAGGCAATACCATACACAAGTTTTCCAATCTTTCCCCATCAAAATCGCACCTAGAGATGTTTTACCCCATTTATCTCTACTCCTGATGAATTCGCAGCTCTGGCACACTAATGACTCCATTAACGCAGCCTTCCTCCGCATCTCCGTGCGGCTGCAGTTTGATTAATTACTCCAAATGAGTTGCTACAAGAGGTCCCTGCCTTGCGTAAGTAGCTGGGCAGATAAGAGGGGAAGAGTCTCCAAAGGCCTTCAGAGGAGCTTGCCTCTGCTCAAGCAGTACTTACTGCCAGGCCCAGAACTTGATACAAGCGTGTGGCGAGGAACCGTCTGTGCTTTCCTTCACAGAGGTTCAGCCTCAGCCTTCTAGCAGAGCCTGCAATAGGAAATACTGCTTTAAATCAATTTGCTTTTCATTTTTCAACTTCCATAAAACTAATTGCTTGTCAGCTGGAAGAAAAAAAAAGTTGCTTCCAACTAATCTAACTTTAAACTCCATGATTAGAATTGGTAGAAGAAGAAATGGATGTTAGTGAAAAATTTGACAGCAGCTTGCATAGGAATATATTCACTATCATTTGCTTCTGCCTGCTAGCTAGATTGATAGAAAATAATGGGCATTGACCACAAGCTACAGACAGCTGGAGAAGACCAATAAATAACTGCAACAAGGATGTATTATTAATCAATATTGGGAAACTTCTACAAAAAGTACCCTGAATTAAATGAGTTCAAGTACTAATACCACTAGGGCTAGCTAACTAATACAGTCTACTAGAGCTTTATAGGCACTCATATTCCAGAAAAGCACTTAAGCGTGTACTCGAGTCCGTTTCTGTTCAGAACAGCACTAAAAGTACACGCTCAACTTGACACTCAGACTTCACCGTGGTTTCAGCATGTGTTTAAGTGTTATCCTGGATGGAGATGCTTTTCTGAGCAGTACCTCATGAAATAAATATACCGTCTCTGTTCTGCTCTCCGCGAGGCACAAACCAGATGTTTCACACAGTAAACGGCTGTCTAGTTTTTGTTTATGCCGAACGGGCTCATTTATAACCAGCTGCCACCCGTGAGAGAGGGACACTGGGAGGGAGAGAGAGAAATACGTGGCCGAAGTGAAAGGCTCAAAGAACAACTGCAAAACCCTTTTACGGAGCTGGAGCTCAGAGCAAAACTAAGGAGAAAACGCACTGCCACGCAGAAGGAAAAGCTCAGAGGCCTCTCAGGCAGAGCGAGGTTGTGTAAGACAGATCGAGGCAAACCAAGGGCGCTGCATCCGCGAGTACGTCAGAAGAGGTAAGGTAGACTTATCAGGCCGACGGCAAGTACCCCACAAACCCTGAGCCACCGATCTGCTACAGGCGGACGCCACATACGTGGCTCGGACAACGTGGCTCGGTACCAAAATGCTCCCCAAAAGCCGCCTGGCAGCGTATGATTTCTGAACTGCTCTTCAGCAACAGACATTCTTCTTCAGGTCATCGGGGGAAACAGCGTTTTTGCCAGCGACACAAAAATTGCCACTAATTCCACTTCCAAAGCCGCTTTTGTTAGCACAGTACTAACTCGCGCGTGTCGGGGCAGGGGGCGTTCGCACCCAGCCACCGCTCAGCCGGGGGTGAAACCCTCCTGCTCGCCTCAGCAGAGCTCGGGTCAGGTGCGCACCAAGCCCAGGGTAACTTCTCCTTTGCTTCTGGCGCTGGCCCGCTGCGTCAGCCTGCGGGAGCCGCCCAGGCGGGACGCGGGACGAACGAGCCCCACGGCTCCCTTCCCGGCTCGCGAGCGCCGCCAGCCCCGCAGGGCAAGGCAACGTCGGCGGCGAGGCCGCGCTGCTCCCCGCGCGGGGAGGCACGGCGCGCCGGGCTGCGCGGGGACGCCCGCCCGCTCGGGGGGACGCCCGCCCGCTCGGGGGGACGCCCGGCTCCAGCACCGCCCTCCGCCTCCCCTCCTCTGCAGCACGCGCAGAAACCCGTGGGGCTCATTAGCCAGCGCGGCCTCACAAAAACGACGACTGTAAGCAATTCTGCCATAGAAATCAATATTTCAGATGCCTGGATCGAGCGCTACACAAGCTTAATAGGCTGCGTAAAGACCTTGCTAAGAGCTTGCTGTTTATAGACTGCAAAAATATATTTCCTCAGAAGAAGAAATATGAAGGCAGAACTGAACTGATTGACTGTCCATTAGATTTATAAACAAACTTTTTTTTTTTTTTTTTAATGCATCTTTAACAAGTAATAGCATTTCATCTGGATTCTGTTAGGCTTGTTTTATATTTCCGTGATAGGATTTACTGCAGAAAAAAAAAAAATGAATTTAGGATACCTGTGCTGGTTCTTACTGACAGCATCTGACACGCAGAAAGGGATAACAGGTCTGATTTACACGGGCAGGTCCTGCCCCACGGCACAGCCTCCCCAGAACACCTGCAGCAATGTCCAGGGACCACCAGCCCAAACCTCTAGCCCCAGACACTGCAAGGTCTCAGAGGAAAAAAACAGGAATCCCATTTTCCTATGGCTTTTGTGAAGGGTTTCAGTTGTGGTATCTTGTCCAAAACCTGGGATTCAAGCAGCCCAGGCGAGAGCTACACATTCGCATTGCGGGCTCTAGCCCTGAATAACAACTGTGTGCATGTTTATCTGCAGTTCCTTCTCTGTACCTGAATGCATTAGCACTTCAGCAGAGCTCTTCTTAATTACAACTGTAACCTGCTAATAGCATTTCTTTGTTGTCTGAAGGAATCTACTTCTTATCCAGCCTAGGCTAAATTAAAATTTAATACAACATCAGGTCGCAACAGAACTAGGAAGCAAATGACAGCTGTTTAATTAAAACCTAAAGCTGATTAGATGGCACTACTGAGAGAAATACTCAAGAGGAAGAGCAGAAAACTACTGAAACTCAAGGCCGGGATAATGGCTTTATTTAAATATGAATAAACCCTGTGCACAGCCCCTGTAAATGTTTGACAACTCATTGCTTTGGACAAATGGGGGGGAAATGCGAACGGGAGACGTGTCAAGAGTCGTGATAAAGCCGTGATTACCGACACTGCTATCAACCCCGTTCGGACAGGGATTACTGAGCAATGCCCGCAACGGGTACGCGCAAACCCCTTCTGGGGAGCCCAGGCACCAGGGTCCCATAATTCGGCTTCAAGCAGCACTGCCCCGGAGGATGAAGCTCTTCCCGCAGTGCTCGCGCAGCGTGGGCTGCCGAGGGGCTCTCCGAGCCAGCACCCTGCGCCCGGGGGGCAGCGCCCCACACCACGCACCCCGCGGCTGCCCTGCAACGCCCCGGCTGCCTCGCCAGCCTGCGGCTCTACTGCAGCCCACCTAGACGCCGCCGGCTCACAACAGTACCGTTTCTCCCCTTCCTGGTTAAAAAACAGAGAAATAAATTAAGCATCTTACAAGAACCATCCGGGGAGCCAGGACCCAGATGCAGGTTATCTACAGCCCAGCCTCGAGCCTCCGCTGCACCTTTCCTCCCTGCCGTCCCCACGGGAGCAGCCTGCATCCCTCTCCCTTCCACCCAGTCTGGCCCAGTTTGCTCTGATGGATATCACCCTTGCGATTAATGCGTAAGCTGGATGGGGTTTTTTAGAGGTTAACAAAACATGCTGCAGTACAGTAAACCCAATAAACACTCAATTGTAAATCAGGAGGGAAACCTAAAGCCAACCCTATTCTGCTGACAAATGTTACAGCTAAATGCCTTTTGGCATTTAGTTGAAATGACTGTCTTTAGCGAAGAAGGCATAGAGCTGAAACATTTGTCTGCAGAATTGCATTCCTTCATTATTATTTTTTTCCCCAGAGCATACCTCGTGAAAATACATTTGTAATATTGGAAGGAATCTTTAGGAAGCAGTTCTCCCGCCTAGTAATGGCATCTCTTAAAAAATGCAAATTACAGGGCAGATTGTGGCATGTGGGCTGGGCTGGGGATTTTTTTTTTATACAATAAATTATTCACCACCTTTTTCTTCAGATCAAAGAGCAAGGCAATACAAGTCCATTAAGCAAGCTTAATATATAAATTAGATGCTTTGCTGAAATTATTATAATCCAAAGCAATTCTCCTGTACTTTTTCCCCCACACAGCTGAATACTCTTTTAGGTTTCCAGTACATATTAATGAAGTCTGGTCGGAGGAAAGCTATTCATATTTGCCACAATTATATTGCTTGTGACTCACAGGTAGTATTTGCCATTTTGTCACCCAAAGGTGAGACTGGGCAATGGGTATTATATGTTTGTTAAACATTAGAAAACATTTACAACCTTCCAAAGTGCTCACATAGTTCTCAGCTCTAGTCTCCACGAATTCCAGCAGCCGGCAGAGCTGCAGGCCAGACCGGGCAGTCCTCACCCACCCACGATTTAACTGAAGCCATCAGAAGCTGCACCTGCAGGAGGCATCAAATCACAGACCCTTATAAAGGGCAGAATGGTGATTAAATCCATGTTCTGCAAACAGCCCTAATCATGTCAGTGGAGCCACCTGGGGAATCAGGTATCATTTACTAAGTTTTCAGGTGTCCCGAGTCAGGCCTGAAGGACAACCACACACGAGTCCTCCTGCCCTGACCATCACTCACGTCACTGAAAGGCCATCCCCGCTCCTCCCCAACCTCTCTCCGTCTCCGGCTGTTTCCTCGTTTCAGCTCTTTATAAAGCGTATCGTTCGCAGGAACGACCGGTTAGGACAGGCGCTGCGGGCTCTCGGGGCAGAGTGAAAGGTCATCCTTCAGCTGCTTTGTTCACCTGTAAAATAGCTTCACTTCAGATCGGGATCCCTACGAAGACTTGGCAGCTGCGTACGTCCCGCAGGAGAAACTAGTTACTGTGGTTTGAACCATACAGAGAGGTTCTTAATCACCGACTCTTACAGAATGCTGTAAGCAGCAACTACTGGGCTAACTGAATATTATTCTGATTGTACGTTACAGCGTGTGCTGCAAAAACAATTTGCTACAGCACAAATACGCGTTATACAGAGGCTCCGACGTGGAAACTTGTTTCCTAATGTTTCTCCTTGCTACAAATGCACCGAAGGAAGTTCTTTCCTTAGCACAGTGTACATGGCACACGCTACCAGCCAGAGTGGTAATTTTAGTTTGGATTTCATGGAGACTAAAGCTGAGATTTATGCCATCCCTATGGCTTTTTTTTTATGAAGGAAATTCAACTCATTTTGAGGTGGTTTGTGTAGGAAAAATAAGCGAAACCTGCTGCTGAAGGAGAATCCTGATTAGAAGCACAGACGCTGTCATATCTATGACCTGAGGCAGTTTTGTTTGATATTTTATAACTCAGAACAGATCTGTCCCCATCAAGCGAGGGTTCAGAACGCAGCCTGATGCACTTGGCAGGAGTAATTGCAGCCTGTCAGCCACTCTCTGCGCTTTCAGCTAAGCACCCCTGCCTTCTGCAGGAGCAGAGGACCTTTCCCAAGACTGGGCTCAGGCTATTTCACCTCAGCCCATTTTGTCCCAGTACAGTTTATTCTCCAAAGAAGCTTTGTCGAACACCATGATACCGCTGCTCCGAAGAGCACGCTCGAGGAATGGGGAATTTTCACAGCTGCAGAGCGGGTATCACGCATCTGATTTGTGTTGTCTGCAGAGCAAACAGACACAAAGATCTGGAGGCTTGGGTTTCAGCACCCTCAGGATACCAAGAAACAGCGGACCTAAAGTCAGCCTAAAACTTCATGGTAGATTATGCCCTCCAAGTCTACTAGAATTTACACACATCTATGTGGTACCTGAACCTTCACCTGGCAGACTTGTGTCAGGACTTCTCAACTGTATATAGCTCGTAACCATTTTTAAGCATATTTAGAATTTCAAAGTCCACCTATGTCTTTTTTTTTCCCTTGTATTCCAGAAAAACATTCTATGTTCTGTGGGTTAATAAAATCACAGGCCATCTCCAATTGAAATCAAACTGCTGAATTCAAGAGTATTCAAAATGGACAGAGATGTCTGCTCATATGCAATCCCATGAGCCTCGGTGCAACCCAAAACACAGTTAATTCTTTTTAAATGGCCACAAAACAGTCATCTCAACGCTCCTCCAAGGCATTGTTTTTTCCATAGAATAATTCAGAAGACCATGTTTTGTTCAGTGTAAAAACTATAGCTATTAGACTCGCTTGAGCATCAGCAGTAGTCAAGGACATAGTTTTCACAGCCAACCTGAAATTTTGTCCATGTATCTTTTTTCCACCAGTTTAAGAATATTCAGCAATATTTTAGATGACCATTTTGAAGCACTTTCAAATACTTCTCTGGTTTCTTTCCCACCCATTACAATTTCTTTCTTAGTGGGCTGGAGAGAGGCAGTTTTTGGAGGCAATTTTACGCCACCGGTGCAATGGGAGAGTTGGCAACTCACCAGCTTGAAAAGGCTTCAGCTTCACAAGTGCAAAACTACAGATATTGAAACATAAGGTTGCATATCACATGAGTTTACTGCTGCAATCTGTGTGCTCATCATCTACCCTGACTGCTACCTGGGCAGAAATCCATGTCCTTCTGTAATAACAGCTGTTTAATGTTATAATAAAATGCACAAATTAATATACAGCATGTCTACACACGACTTCACATCCTCTGCAGGATCGTCCTCTCACGGAGAGAGCATGAGTTTTCTTTCTGCTCTGCTTCAGACATGGTAACTTGCTTCGTTAGGCCATTCACAAAGTGGCTGTGGTTTAATAATACATTTTCATGAGCAGGATGAAGTATGTGGGAAAGTGACTGCAACGTTTTTCAAAGTCCTCTGAAATCCTCTGACAGACAACACTGCTGCCTCGAATACGCTAGAGGGAGATCAGGAGAACCGGATTTTCTATCTTTTCCCTCAGCACAATTCAAATATTGGTGTAAAGCCAGAGCTCATAATGTAGCAAATACATTTATTAAAGAACCAAATTTTCTGGACAGCACTAGGTGCATTTACTTATTAACTGTGTTTGAGAAGTGCATTATGGAGTTTAAAACGGAAAGGAGGTATGTCGGCGCTCACATCCATCGTCCTGCAAAGAGAGGATCTGGAGGAACATGGATTTGGCAGGAAAGACCTGTGCTTGTCCCAAAGGAGCAATTTTTTTTTCCTTGAAGATGGTCTGTCTTATCTGTAAGGCCCAGATTGCTGTACTTACCAACTTCACCTGTTCAAGCAATTTCATGGGTTTCAATTCGACCGCTCGCAAGCTGTAAAGCACACACAGCCGCGCTGCTGCAGGACTGGCTTTTCCAAGAGCAAACACCGTGGGAACAGCCCCTTTCCCAGCGCCTGCTCTCCCTCAGGAGGGCTCCTCTCCCCGTCCCGAGCGCCTACGCCAGGCGATCCACTCCCTGGCTGTTCTGGCTTTGCCCCGTATCTTAGGACGGTGTAAGTGACACTTTGGAAGTTTTACCTCTCTCCATTGCTTATTCAAAGGGCTCAGACGTCTAGTTCAGACATGATGGCTAGAAACAGTGGAGCAAAAGACTATCCCTTCCCGCTTTCAGAATTACAAACGTTGACAATTCTTACACTACTGCACGTTTCCTAGCGGCTAGCCGACCTGCCGGACGATACAGTGGTGCTCTTCATCTCCCTCCCCTCCTAAAGCTGCCCAAAGCTGTATTTGCTGTAGTGAAAATAAAAACCAGGAGAACATACCTGTAGCAGGTTCAGGCATCAGCCTTCACCATCCCCGCAAACTCAGAGCATCCTGGTGTTTTACCACTGGCGCGGGGAGCATCAGTCAGCTGTACGTTGCCCATCCTTACACTACCTTCGACTTCAGTCGAGTTTTCTCTTACAATTCCTCTAGCATTTGCTTTCCACTTAAACAAACAAACGTGTCAGAAGGTGCCTCCTGCACATGTTTAGAACTGCCTGGAAATGTTTCAGTCAAGTAAAAAATACTGTTTCTTGACACTCCCCCCCAAAAAAGCTTAAAAAAGACATTTTGAGCATATTTTCTTTTCAAAAAACTGAAATTAAATACTGTCATTTTTTTTTCAAATGAAAATACCAATTTCTTCATTTGAAGTGAGTTTTTGAGGATCTTCTAACTGACCTAAAGACTTTGGGGATTGTTTTCCCCTTCATATACTTCTTGTAGGCTTGATTTTTGCTCTTCATTTTAATTTTTCAGACTCTTCACTTTGTACCTATTCAAAAGCACTTGCTTGCTCCAACATGCTCCTATGTCTGATTGCTGCTTTTTCTGTTTTCTGTTCATTATAAAGAATGACCTCAACTTTATTCAAGCTCAGTAAGAAATGCTTTTTTTGTTGTTGTTGTTTTCCTGACTGAATGTTTCAGTGAGCTCTTGTGCTTCCTAGGTACTTCCTGAAGACTAAGACAGTATCGTCCATGTGTTTCAAAAGTTGAAACATTGCTTTTAGAACATCAGTATTTTTCCAGAGTCCGTGAGTTTTGGGGAAACATATTCCCTCAAACTGAAGAAGGCTGCAAGAAAGTGTGAGCAAGAAAACGCCTGATTCTGCACTCAGCTATACGCTCTGCACTGGCACAGGCGACAGGAATCATGTTAAAGATCATGAAGTTACACAAAGGTAAAAGTCCTGTGAAATCAGAATCAAACTGTTTCATTTGTCATCTTTTCCTTTACCTTTCATCTGTTCAAAAAATGACATATTGAACGTTCTATATAAATTACTACTTATAGTATCCTCTCTTTCCACAGCACTCTACAAAAACACTTCTCACCTCTGCAAAGGACAACAGAACGATTATCTCCATTTTACAGATAAAATAACTGAGGCACAAGAAATCCCACCAGGCCAGGTTGATACCAAATCCCTGTTGCCTGTGTGCTAGATCTATGCTTTATCTGCTAGGTTACACTCAAACTTTTTGTCTTAAAGCTGTTGATTCTAGACGTTAAACACAGATTTCCATGTCTTTCCTATTAAATGACTTTTTTTGCATAGCAAGTAAATGCTGAACGTGCAACATCTCGAACAGCTAGTTTATTGGTTAGTTAAGTGAAATTCAGCTGTGCTGCAAAAAAAACCCAGTATTTTTAAAGAAATATAGATAAGTACATAAAAAGCAACCAGTAACAGATGAAAGGAAGGAAAGAAAAACTCTGTCGCCTTAAGCGGAAAATGATAACGGCACACTAGCACACGCTCTAATGCCATAGAGGGTTGGAATTGCTCTAGAGAAAATTACAGAACGCCTCCTAATACGAAAATATTACAAGGTGCTCCATTTCCGGGGCTTCTGATGTCATCTCGCAAGTGCTTTGAAATGTGGCAAGACGATAGGAGACAAGGGGGACGACACTAATGTTTCCCGGGAACAGAAATGGAAAGCGACAGTATTATTGGTTTCCGATAGAAGCATTCTGCAAACAGACAAAGGTCTTCCGCTTGCTATTCTATGAAAGCGAGTATGAACCGAAACAGCACGTCTCTCCGATAAAGAATTTTCACAATGGTTCCTTGTCCTTACCCCTCAGCCCCCACGGTCTCTCCAAGCAGCCACTCCGAAGCAGCTTCACTTTTAGTTTAATTGTAAGGTATGTGGAAGGAGTGGCTGACTCAGTTTTCCATCTTCACAAAAGTCACTGAAGGACAGAAGGAAAGGTGAAAAAAGACCTTCTGTGTTTGCTTCCAAAACATTATCTTCATAATTACTCTTTAGAACTTATTAAGACATTATTCAACTCCAACTTTGCAACCTGTTCCTTTCAAACTTGCTACATTATGAATAAGGGGAAAAATACTGACCTTCCAGAAAGACGAACCATGTACTGCAAGGGAGGCAAGATATACGCCCACTGCAAGCATCTGGCTCTTCCCCCCAAAACTAACCGTTGCCTCCATTCCTGACATACCTGGAGGGAGGAAACCATCTCCCATTCGCTGCCATTTTACTTAACATGAGACACAAATGACCAGAAGGTCCAACTCACTTGCAAAGAGAATTTACATCGCCACTACTGAGCTGTTCAAATGGAACGAATATTTGCTATTCGCTCCTGTTAAGGAAATTTATCATGCTTAAAATTGGCTGTGTTAACCATTCACGCCTTCCTTTCCCTCTGGAAATGGGCATATTTCCAAATGACAGAATAGTAGTTCTTTTGCAGAACAGGTTTCAAACTCGTTACTGTTTTAAGATGGGAGGAAGAGCAGGTCTAACGCCATATTCCTTCTTGTGCTGCAGCTGGTGGTGTCCTCTGGCTGCCCAGTCATTGCTCCTGCTAAGCAGACAGATAAAGGTGCTTTTTTCAGAAGATGCAGTTTAAAAAAAGATACATTTTCCCAGCATTTTGACACATTATTTTAGCAAAGGAATGACAAAGGAGGAAAAACTTTTGCGTCTAGAGGCCATCATAAATATTCCAGCTCAAAAGAACTTTCATTCGAAAGCACCTCGGTACAATTCCCACATAGATGAGAGGAGGCTCTCCTCATCTCGCACTTCTCCTTGGCCCTTTCCTTTCTTACACCTCAGTGTATTTGGCCGTAGCCTCCCTTCCTGATGGGATCTCACCTCCTCAGTGGTAGAAACGGGCTTCAGCATGTACTTCCACAGGTGACAAATGGGATAAAAGCAACATATCCTGTTTTATTCCTCTTTCCAGTATTTTTAAAGTCCTATTTCAACCACCACCTGTGCCACAATTCTCTAGCCACCACCACAACATTTTTTCTGCTTTCCACATGTTTCTCTAAAAAAGGAGGGGCCCCGCATCTTACGTGAACTTAATGAGAAATTCCCTCTACGTGGTCTCAATATGTTCTTCACAGCTCTTTTACGGGTAGTGCCTTAGCAGTGAAATTGATGGTCACGTGCCAACTCAAGTGTGCTTGTGTTAAAACTACTCCATGAATGTGTCAACACAAAAACAAGAGTAAGAAGAAAAAGACAAGAAAGAGGCTTTGTCCTACACCTGGCCTTTTGCCTTGCATAGTCATTCAAATCCATCAAGTATGGTTCCCAAAGCCTGTCACAACCCTAGCAACGTTTTAAACACTCATTTTGCACAGGCAAAGTCTAATCAATTTAATGCAATGTGCTCCATATCTACAACAGTCTCTTTGTGTAACAAGACCTTCAAGCTACTCTCTCATTCCCATGGTGCTAAATGCATCTTAAAATATAAAGACTAGATTTAAACACTTTTTTTTTGAGAGAGAGCAAAACATGGATGTGTTGGAAGGAAACTCTTAATGAAGAAGCTGCTTCAGCAGAAACCACAAACCATGCTACAGTACCAGGAGTAGGTCATTAGAAGTGCATTGATGCCAGCAATTCTTCTGGCATAGAAATGCTACAAAAACAAAGCTCCTGACCCACCCTGTTACACTGAGAGAAGATTTTGGCATAACCCTGGTGGGAATATGCACCTATGCTGAGCCTGAGCCTTAAAGCCTGCTGGGTTGAAGAAAGTCCACATAGAGGCAATTACTGTGAACATGGTGATGAAAGAATCTCATTTACACCAGTGCAATTTCAAATTTTCTGGCAATAGAAAAGATCCAAAAATCTGGACAAACTGGATTTTAATACAAAATATGTGTTTTGATAGCTACATCTTTTTTGTTCCTTTGCTATGGTGCAACATTATCATTTTTCAAAAGCCCAAGAATTATTTGTGTCTGTTCCAGATGTCAGAAGAATCTTGTAACAAAAAGCAGAAAAAGACGATCAAAGTTTCACTCCACATCTCCACATTCTCCTGCTTCACTGTAGGTTAGTTTTGAAGGACGAATGTTTGTTCTTTTCATAGCCAACACGACACAAACCAAGCAAACAAATCCTGTCCTCTAAAGGCACATAATTGCAACAGCAACATCAAACATTTTTCTATTTGTTTCCCCTTTGTATTAAATGACACTGACATTTAATTTACTGCCAGAAAGTTACATTCTCCTAAGTGCAGGGGGAGCTGGAAGTTTAATGCTCTCTTTCCCTCTTCGTTAATGAAGTCAGTTGTACAAGTTGTTGCCGCCTTTGTTTTGGGCTTTTTTCCCCCCGATAATTTTTTAAGTGAACGCTGCTATTCACATCCAACGCGATCTGACAAGAGCTATTACAGAGAGCAGCTCAGCATAAAACTGCAACCTGATTTCTTCCTTATGACAGGCAGAAAGAGGGATGGGATCGAACAGGACGCGCGAGCCGCTCGGCAGGGCAGCACCGGGCAACGACGCGGCCAAGGAGCAACAGCGGCCTGAGACAGAGACGACCCTGGGTGGGAGAAGCAGAAGCATTTTGCACGGCTGCCGGATGCCAACGCTGTCTCCGGGCAGCCTCGGCTTGCAGCAGCTTCCCCCTCTGCAGCAGCATTTCTGTAATGTTTGGGTTTTTTTCCCTCTTTTGTTGGCCAAGAACCTTATAAATGGAGATTGGATGTGAGAATCCTTATTCCTGCATGCAATGTTATTCAGTCCAGAGGGGAATAAAGTTAAAATGTGGGAAAATTTAGAATCTATTAAGCTGTGCGTAGGTTGTTGCAGTCTGTATCTCACTAACTTTTATAATAACTCTTCCCACTTATTCTGCAGTCTCTTGTGGAAAACACAGCCAGAAACCCTGCATTTGATTAAAAAAAAAACATTGAAAACATTGACATGAAAGGTGGACTGGGATATTATACATAAAGGCTTTGCTATTTTCACATGCACAAGGATATTTAAAAAGGTTGCAAATTTTGTTTAGGTTTTATCTGCTCCTGGTGAAACGGACTGCAAGCGGATTTTTCTGACAGCGGTTGTGGGGAATTCATCTGCAATTCTACGGCCGCGAATACGCTGAAAACACGCCAGGTCCCAGGACTTCATTCATAAAATGTGACGAAATGAATTCAGATGGGGTGGGAGCAGCAGTGGCTTTCTTCTGTTGTGGTTTTCAGAGCGCATCCCTTGCGAGGACGCATCTCCCCGGGGCAGAGGCTCACTGACGCCCGCGGCAGCCACCTCGGCGGCGCCCGGAAAGGGGCTGGCACACCACATCCAGCTGCTCCAAGAGGTCCCACGGGCCCGGGGAAGGGAGATTGTTGTGCTCTGCAGCCGACCCTGAGCATCGCGCATCCAAATCATCCAGCGTCAGATGATGCTGGCTGCTGTGCCATCGCCACACTGACAGCAGCCAGGCATTTATCAGGGGCCAAAATGGTTTAGCTGGAAAGATGGTCACAGACTCATGCTCTGCTTCAGGTGTGGGTCTGCACATGTGTTGCCAGACAGATCAGCCTTAGTTACTTTCTGTAGCCCAGAAAGCAGCAGTAGAGAAGGGTGTTTGTCCCATCCTCACATAAACGTTGTTTTAGACCACCTCCAACAGAGACTTGCAGGATACTCTAGGCAGAGGCTCCCAGACCGCATGGACACATCAGCTAACGAAGAACACCATCGCTCACCTCTTCCACAAAGCATCCTGCAGGAAGCCTGCGCTTTTGGGGTTCAGCATCCTGCCCCACAGACCAGTCTCACTGGTGATTTCGATTAGTAATGCTCCCTGCCAAAGTTTATGTTTTAGAAACCATCTGCAAACCCCTTTGGTTGCTAAGATCAGCTCATCTATTGACAATGCATGTACCTCTCCACCACCCAGTGTCAGCCTGAAGACAGCTTTTCATTTCACAGAAGTTTTCTGACATGCCTTTCACTGAAGCTTAAAACTTTACCGTTATTATTCCGTCCACATGCCCACCAGGAATGGCCAGAACATTATTATATATTGAAAAAAAGTTCTGAATGATTAATTGAGTAGATTAACCTCCAAAACACTTGGACAGATGCAAGTCTGCGAGGCCAATATGCTGAAACAGCTGTTCTTAGATGTAAGGTAAATTTGCTCGCTTTGTTTTGCAGTGTGAATACTCTAGGCTTATTTCATATCTTACTAAATTTAATGCACATCTGGAGCATTGCCAACATTTCTGACAATAAGCCTGCATTTTTTTTTCCCCACAATATTAGCAACTTCAAAGATGTCAACTCATTTACTCAACAATGCGCTCAATAATAGACAAGCTTTCCGTCATCCTTAGGATTCACACACTCGCTCCGTGGGCTGCTGTCTGCAGCAAGATGCTCAAGGAATAGATGAATGAACGCGATCATTTTGAAGGCCCTCTTGCAACAGCACGTGCGTTCCTTAAATGGCAAGTTTACTCTGGTTCATAGCATTTTCTCCCCTCGTTTCCAAGGCAACTCAATACACAGACACATGCAGACATGCACGTGCATGTTATTAATATCATTTTCTGATGCGAGAAGTTTCTTCATTTATCAGTGAAAGGTTATCAGCTGTCAGCAGGGAACATCCAAGACACACTTCTCATGGAGTAATTCACATCAGGAAAACATTCAAGAAACCTTTCTCTTCCACTGTACAGTTTGAGCACATTTTGGAAACTTTTTGCATTGGGATCTCCTGTCTCTTCTACCCACATGAATCAGGAATCCAAGGCCCACCTCACACTATTCCTGTGCCTTCCCTCCACAGCGCAATGCATTCAGGCAAGCTCCTCCAAAGAAAAGGAAGATAACTTGGGAGCTTACTTGTACCTACAGGTCAAGTTGACAAAATTATGGCAATCTGCATTTAAGGAGAGGTTATACAGCTTCACGAGTCTTGGAAGAGCTGACGAGAGTAAGAGACTTGCACAGTCTCTTGCCCCGACACTTGGCACTGGGACACGGCTGGATCCGTTCTTGGCATTTCTAAACCTAACTCCTTGCAGAACAAGCAAGGCTCAGGCACAAAAATGATTTGTCATGCTCAGCACTCCACGCTAAATTGCATTTCTACCCTCTGATTCTCCATTGTAATCCTCTTTGGAATTTGCTTAATCATTGGGTTTTTAAGAGCTGGGAATCAGATACAGGCACTGACTAGTGAGTGAAAACCGCAAAAATAAAGTAAGAGTTTGACAAATTCTGCAGTTCATCTGAGGAGCGAGATGTGACAATGAAAGGAGGCAGCTGGAAATTGCGAAAGATGTTTTGAAAGAACTTGCTTGAATCACTGTTGTTTTATTGTTGTTTCCATCTATGATTTTTTTTCCCTTCGCATAACAAAAAGGCCTGCTGATCACCATTAATGCCTGCGGGGTTCGTACTTGTCATTCCCACACTGAACATCAGCATTTTGTTGGTGTCCAGAGTACATCAGACTTGGGACCAGGGTTGATTCTTGCATTTCTAAAAATCCTGTTAATCACAACAGAATGGTGGCGCAAACAAATCTGGTCTATCCTCGGGGGTCAACTGCCACTTCCAAACTAAAACCTGCTTGCAAAGTATGTCAGAGATAATTGCAATAATACTAAGTTAAATGGCAGTGCAAACTCATGGTGAGGCAAAATCAGGCAAAGAGTCTTACTCAAATTTCACTTCTACCAGATATGGATTTGGAGGGATATAAATGCGATTTACCTCTGAGCTGAAGAGTGGGCAATGATTCTGAAGTGGGGAATTAGGTAAGCTGAACTTTCTTCAATGTAAGGGCCAATTTAGAAATAGCTGTCTGTGATATATAGAGAAGACAGGGTAATTTCATTAACATCAATACAGAACCTCTTTTCCATACACGAATACATGATGCTGCTTGATACCAGTATTTGGGGCTATAGCTTCATAACTCTGGTCTGTTCTAAAGAGTATTGACAAATACCTGGAAGTTGCCTTACATCACCTCTTGTTTATAAATAGGTTTTAGAAAAAAGTAAAAACCTTAAGGATGCTATGGGAAAATGCCTAAATTCAGTGGGACATCCACATATCTCATACCGAGGAAACAGTTTATGAATACAACTCCCTCCATTCACGCACTTCCTAACTTTTCAAAGTCGCTGCTATTAACTTGCACAACATGCAGCCTTAATGATTTTAGGTCATATTTTATATTACACGGTTCTATTTATAAATGGTTTATAAGGGACTAATCAATATTTAATATACATTTTAAGTGTGTAACACACACAAGTAGCATGCATTAGGGAAGGTTTTAAGTACATCAACAGAGGAGACTATAAACATCTAGATGCTATGGCTTGTAAGTAACTTATCGGGCTGTGTGGATTCTGTAACAATTTTAATAGGAAGTTATCCAATTAATAAAAGTTCTCTTAATATCAGAGTCTTTCTAAACAATCTGGAAATGGAAACCTACCACATAAGGAGGCAATTCCGTGACCTATTCTGTGTGCAAGAAACAGGGAGAAAACTGTAGGTTTGTTTTTTAAATGCCACTCTCCCTCTGCAGGCTTGAAGAAATTCTGTAACATTTCCGATGCAAACACCATTACAGTGTCATTCTGGGATCTGGGCATTTTATCATACTTCCTTAGGGTTAAATTCTGCTCTAAGGCTCATAAATTTGAGTCTCACAGGAGCCACTGGAGCTGCTTGCTGTGCATATCTGTGTGTGTAGGAGGGCAGATTTTAGCCTTTTTATTTACCGTAACATTAATTAAATTATTGCAATTAAATATTGAATCAAATTGCATTAAGATAACATTAAGAACAGAAAGGACTGACACAATTATAGCTTGTATTAGGGTTAATGGGAGACACGTGGTTAGTTTTTAACGTACCCCTCTATAAAACATACCCCAAAGGATGCAGCTTGAATTGACACACACAAAAACAAATTTTATGCAAACAATTTTTTATGATGTCCTAATTTTTTACACCATTTCCCATCATTTGTGGGGGTTCGCTGCTGTTTTTTTCTTAAAGGCAAGTTAGCCTAAGTGAAATGGAGGAGCTTTATAAATGACAATTTCTCACCAACTCAGAGCAATTGATTACGCACCCCAAAGCTACTAATTGCAATTAGTCCCCAGAGCAGGTGATTGGATACCAAATACATTTGAGTTTGTGATTCTGTGTTGCTTTTCAATCTAATTCTCTGATTAACTGTAACAATAATAACAAAGATTTCTGCAAACAAGTCAAAGGATTAAAGTATATATACTTATACAAATATTCTTCACTACAAGACCCCCAAATCCCGCAGCTGATGTGCTATTGCCAAGAGCCCGCTCCCAGGTCCTCTTCCGAACGGCAGCGCCACGCCGCAAGCCCGAACCACGGCATCCGCCCCTGCGCAGGCTTCGCATCCCCGAGGAAGCGACAGGAACCCCCGAAAGCCTTGGGGATTTTTTGTTTTGGGTTTTTTTCTGCCCCTGCAGTAAAGGGGGGCGGACGGAGGGTTCTGCTCGGGCGCTGGCGGGAGGGCACTGCCACGCGCCGGGGAACGGGCGCGGAGAGCCGCGCGCTCCCCGTCGGGGTCGTACAGACAGTTAATGAAAATCACGGCTGGAGTGGAAAACCCGGCTGTTACTGCCTCAGACACCTCGCAGACTCTCTACAATTTAATGTTGGGGGGGGGGGTTGAGACTTTTACAGCAGAATTAAAAAATAAAAGATGTTTGCTTATCCCTTGATCAAATTAGCACAGAACTCTCTGTGCCTATATTTTCAACTGGAGGAAAACATTAGGGAGATTCAATATTTATGTAATGTTTTACAGCAGTTCAATAGAAAAATCCAATATAATTTCCCAATTAAAATCACCTGCTAGTTGATTAACATCCATTATTATTACCTCAAGCTGCTGTATAGTGAGGCTATCCACACAATAGCGTTAATGTGAGCATACATAGGTTAAACATTAGTAATTACTGTCTAGACAACTCACTGTTAGCTATAGCTGAGTGAATACAATGAATAATTTATTTGATGAATTTTGCATTCCTTTTCTTCTTTGTGAATTGTTCATGACCAGTTGGGAAAACTTGAAAATTATTTTATTTATTTATCAGAATATATAATTTCTAACCTGAGTACTTTTTCCACTAACTACAACTAGTTGAGCTTGCAGTTCAAAATTCACATTACAAGCTGCAGAGACCATAAGGTATTGGCTCTCTTTCTTGAGCACATAATCATGTAAGTAGCAGCCACAGTGCAAAGGTCTTTTACAGAGAAAAAACAAGTCTGCAATTCATTTTGTTATATAAGCCATCCAGTTAAGAAACCAGCTACGCAGCTTATAACCAACAACTAATCTAACATTTCAAATGGCACATTTGCAACTAAAAATAACTGATAAATATGAACGGACAACTGATAAACAGACCTGCCTGTCTTACAAGTACTTCTGCCTAAAACCTTTCAAAAATCCTTGTGCAGGCTCTTTCTAAGCTGCTCTAGATAAGGTCCCTGGGTACCTATGTGCGTTACAAACTACTAGAAAGGAGACTGCAGGAGGGACTGGACCCACTCCGGGCGCTGGAGGGGAGCGGAAAGGCTCCGAGGAGGGACAGGGAACCAGAGGTGAGGGGGCAAGTACAACATGCTCCCTTGGAGGCTGGAAGCCCCCAAGCAGAGGAAAAAAAAATAAGCAATTGTTTAGGTGGGGGAACACTGGATCTGGGTCAAAAAAAAAAAGAAAAAAAAAAAACAGATGCCGACCTCTCTCCGCAGCTTAGCAGGGGGCCCTGCCTGCGCCGCGCCGCAGCCCTCTCGCCCACCCGGCTGCGGTGACTCCGCCGCTCTCCTAACACCTTTCAGAAACCCAGTCCTGAAATGCTCGTGAGAAATCCCATCTCAAATTCTACAGGAGTGCTTTGCAGTACTTAAGACCCAGAACAGCACATTGCCTAGGGCTGGCGGGTTGTTTTTAACATAGACCGCTGCACCCTGGAAACTAGATTATATTACATGGTAAAAATTTCTAATTTTTGTCAGTGGAGTTAGATTCGAACTGGCAACCTAGAAGCAAGAAACTAAACAAGCATTACAACTCCTTACTCTGGCACAGAATTTATTAGCATATTTTTCCCTTTGAAATTGAATTTTAACTTGGTGAGCCTCAAAACAGAGGCTGAAACAACGAGTGTTTTTAACTCTGCAGGAGATCAAACGCGTTTGGACGTCCGTGCTCTAAGGAAGAAACGACACACTAACGAGAGACGGAGATCAAATACTCCATTTGTCACTTAAAGCTCTAGCAACGCGAAGTATGTCAGACCTGTGAACCCATGCTGGGCGTACCACCAGGTTGCGGCACCCAAACAGCCCTGCAATTTCTCCTTAGCTAACTTCAAACCCCATGGCTTCCCCTCCCTCCCAGGGCCGAGCCAACGCTACGTTATTCAGCTTGCTCCCAACGGCGAGGAAACGACACGGGGAGAAAGGTCCCCCAAGGAACGGGGATGAGCAAAGCGCTCTGACTGCTTTGCTCTTTCCTCCTCCGTGGCGATAATAAAAAGCAAATTTCCGCGTGATGCCAGCATCTCGTCCAGCTCGATGGATCCAGCTCCTCCCCCGGCTGCCCCGCCAGCGCGGCAGAAGCCTTCACCGCCCCCGAGCGAGGCGCGTCTGCAACGCCGGCTCCCGCTCGCGCTCGCAGCGCGGCCCCGGCTCCGTCCCGTGCTCGCCCCTGCAGCGCTGCTCCGACGAGCGACGAACGCCGCGTCGCCCTCCGGCTCCCCGCGCGGCCGAGGCGCGAAGCCGCCAGCTCGCGTGCTTCCGAACCGAGCGGCACGGAGGACTGCGAGCCTGTCCCAGGGCGCCGCGTTACGGGATCCTGAGTATCTCGATGACGCTGCAGCCCAACATCTTCAGCAAAGCTGGGGCACCTTTGCAAGAAACTTCTTTATGCACAATAGCTGCTTACAGACTATATTACAGCTTCTAAAGCTCCCTGATTGCTGTTCTGCTCCATCTCTATGATGCTATTTTAATTAAGTTAAAAAAATAGAAATCACATGTGAAATAATTACGGAGCCCAACTCTGATACGGAGGCTATGTAAAGCAGAAGCAACTACATTAAGGTCAATGCCAGCTTTGAGCAAGAGGTAGGTTAGGTACAAATGACTTCAAAAAAAAACAAAAAGAAAACTTTCAGTGGTACAATACATACGTAAGAAATACAGCACTGCATCTGCTTGGCAAGAACTCGGTTCTGCCTGCATAGTCTAAGAACTATACGCATCAGTCAAACGCGTACACACAATGCAAAATTAGTTCATGCAGAAGGGACTCGGCTCTCCATACGTCTTATAAACACAGGCTGACAATTAAACAGTCCTAACAGGACTTACTCTCCAGCTAGCAGAACAGTTCAAAAACAAATATCATTTTGTTCACGTGCTCCCATTATATTCATGGGCTGATTTAATTAACAGTGATTTCAATATCTCTGAGATTTCTTCTCTGTTTTACAAATGATGCCCTTTTGATGAGGGCTGTAGTTCAAATTACTGCCCAATCAGCTGTAGGCTGAGACCGGAATGCTAAGCTAATTGGTGATAAAACCAAAATGAGCATTCCAGAAAAAATCACAGACAAGTCAAATTACCGGCTAGTGGTAAAGGACCGAGAAGTTTGCTCATTTTAGGTAAGCCCTAACAGCTCTGTAGCTTCCTCCAGCATGCTGCGCTTCCCCGTTCTGGTGTTTTTAATGCATCTTCCTCTGTATGTTTGTTATTGGGAGCACTCACTCCTTGCAGGAATTTAGTTCCTGGGCATCCTTGGAAAGGGTTTCCCATGAACAGCAACTGTGCAGACGGCACAGACAGTCCCAGCCCCCCTGGCTGCAGGAATTTGTGGATATCCTCCTACCCCGTCTAGCAGGAGAGCACACAAACATTCCCAGTACAGCTGCACTTAGAAACATCTAACCGAAGATGCTACAGATATCTGTCAACCAGGCAAAGAGCCACTCTAAATTACAATTTCTTTGCAAAGACGTGGGCGTGCAGTGCAAAATCCAGGCATTAGTCTGATCTGCACCAGGAAGCCTCTCCAGAGCATCGCACTGCCAGGCAAGAGAGGAGGGCAGAAAGAGCAGGGGAGCGGGAACGCCCGCGCGCTGCGCGCCGGCGAGTCGGCACGGGAGCAGACGCAGCGCCGACGGGGAGCGAGGGGCCACGGCGGCGTGGTGCCGCACGTGCGGCGCCCCAGCCGGCGGGCGCGAGCGGGGGCGACGCTCCCTTCACCTCCGCCCAGGAAATCCCTGCCCGGGGCATCGTGAAAACTGCTCTCCAATGGGATGACACGAGGAAAAACCAAAGGCGGTCTGACACGCTTGCAGGCAGGTTTTCAGAGGAGAGACGCCGGGCTGGGGCAGAGCAGGAGCTCCCGCAGCACCGGCAATTCAGCCCCGTTCCCGGCGGCCAAGAGGGAGGGAGTTTATTTTAAAGAGATGAATACAGAAAGTCAGCTTGCAGGGCCAGGAAGAGCCTTCATCTCGCAGCTAATCATCAGCTCTCAACAAAACTGAAGACAACTAGCAATATGTGGTCAAATCACTGCAATTTGGCACGCTTCTGAGTAATTTCCAAGAGGGGGATTAGTGGCGAACGCTGCCTTCAGGACTGGGTCCCCAGGAGCCTGCAACAGGATCTGCGGCGCGCTCAGCTTCAGCATGCCCTGCCTCTTCATTAAGGGCTTGGACTCGAGTTGTAGCAAGTATCAGCAAGTGCATCTAATTTTATGAAAGAAAATTCTTGCCACACAGTGGAATAACATAGTGGTTTTACTCGAGCAGGCATAAAACACGAGTATGAAATCCCTCATATAATCTCTGGCTATTGTCATTCAATGTTTATCATCCAACACAGTTGAATACAGTTCTTATCTTTGATGGATGTGGCACACAATAGCTGTTTTCTTGAGAGCACCATAAATATTAAACGCATTCACAGAGCTTCTTAGGAATTGTCATGTCACATTGCTTACATGGAATCTTCCAAAATGCCACTATTCTTGTCCCGCCAATAGCAAAGTCTCTTTTGGTTGCTTTCATTCATTTTTATTTTCAGAATTAAATGATAGGAAATGTCTCATTGAGCAGAAAGAAAAGCAAAATGGATGGTACTGAGCAATTCTAAAACCTAGCTCAGATGCCCAGAATGAGAGCAAAAAAATGTATATCCTATAGTTCAGTCAAAATGGAAACACTTGGTGAAACGGAGGGGATATGGCCAGAATTTCATTTTTGGAAGAATTAAGCATTATTTAATCAAGTTTAATCAGATACATTAATTCTACATGGAAAAATGTTTTCTATTGTTTATTTTCAGGTAAAATTCTTCTCCTGGATCAAATTTAATAAAAATTTCAGAGGTTTGTATGTTGGCTGATATAGTTCAAGAAATCTTTTAAAATTTCATCTTTCTACATAAAATTCCCTCTGTGCTTGTTAAAACAGCCTTACAAAACAAAGCTATTAAATCCTCATAGCAATTAATTTCAAGATGGTAATAACTGCAGAAGATACTATCTCTGCTACAGATGCATAAAACACTACACTATGGGCATGTGAAATATAATAATACAAACGAAGAATTCCTTTTTTTCTTATCTGGCACTCTCTCCAAGGCACTTAATTTGCTTTGAGTTTAAAATCCTTCCAGCGTGGGATTTGAGGGAAGTTCAAGCTTCAGACTTGCTCCCATTAATCAACAGCAAAATTCACATTGACATCCTGGAGTCACAGATTTGGGATTTATTTTTAAAAAAGTTCTGATAATCCTCAGTATCTCTGGGATGAAGAACTATTCTTATTTTGAATATTGAATTTACTGTTAAATATTTTTTAAAATACAAAATCATCTTCTGTGGGGTTGATTTTCTATGTCAAATAAAATAGACATGTATCGTAAAATTTTGAAGGGAACTGGAAGGCCAAAAGCCAAAACGATTTCAAGTAGGAGAAATGCATTGAGTGCAGCAGATAAGCAGATACGGGCACGTCGCGGCTCTCCTCCCGCGGCTCCGCTGCACGGCGCACCCAGAGCCCAGCCCCGCTCTGCGTTCTTGCTCCTCCTAGAACAACCCAAATGTCGCGCTCAGCAACTCTCTTGCAGCCTGAGTTACGGAAACAGGCGTCTTCACGGACCGTTTTTCCTGGGTGTTCCTGTCAGCATGCTCGCTGGCAGCAGCCGGAGCGGCTATTCCTCAGCGTCCCATCTAAAAGAAGCCTTACTCGCGTGCGTACAGCCATCTGCGCTCCCCAGTGATCCACAACATCAGTCAACCATCAGTCAGTCAGCAGCTCACGCTTTGGGGGAGGAAACAAGATTTCTGAAGACACAGATTAAATACTTGCAGCATATACAGAAGTGTTTCAGGCAAAGCGGTTCCGAGCACTGGTGAAATCCTGACCGCTGGAAAAGCACTTCAGGACGATGACAGATGGGGAATTACAGTCCTGCTACCATCCAACGAAGGATTCGCAGCGCGTGTTCCTCAAACACCAGAGCTGCAAGTCACAGAGCCAACTGTCATCTTCCTAGATAAGAAGAGTACACCAAATATTCGTCTGTTATTAAGCCTATGGTTCCTCATGCCTTCAGCCTCGGCTGGAGCCTTCTTCCAAAAAAACACTTCAAATATCTCTCTGCAATGTCTTGTTCTTTACTTTGATTAAGTTCCTGGTTGCCTAGAAACTCTCAAAAAGACCTGGATTATTATTATTCTTTTTTTTTCTTTTTCTTCAACTTTTAGTTAGATAAGTTTAATCCAATCACATTTTTTGGTGGTAGAAACCTGGATGACAGGCTCAGAACTGCTGTTTATTTTTGTACCCCAGGAGTCAGACTCCACCGTTGATCTTGGTACTGACAGCTTCCCATAACTATGGAAATTTCAGACTATGTCTATTTTGATCAAGACGGAGAATTGTGAGAACTGTATCATCATTGCATGTAACGGATTTGTGTGTGCTACCGATTTGTATAAAAAGCAGGATATACCCTCTGCTTTGCCAGAACCCTATAGACATAGCACTGTTTTTATTGCTTCTTAATGAATTAAGCAAATACACTCTGTTTACGTGCAGAAGACATGCAGCACTACTGCAGCCCGAGAAGCCCCTCCTGAGGCAGAGGCAGGAGAGCAGAGAGCCAAGCAAAATGCCTTCCTTTGCGCTCAACAACATCAGTGCAAACAGCTTCACCACCTCTGCTACATCGTCGACATCCATCAAAACGCAGTGTCTTTCTCCTATGCTTTTTCCTCTGTATTAAATGTAGCGTATAAGTTGAGGATGCAGAAGAAGAAAGAGAATTTAGTTTACATCCTGCATCGTGCTATTTTTGAAGTGCTAACAAAAGTATAGAGCAACATGCAAACACACTGCCTTCAGTGAAGTCAACAATCAAGGTCAAAATTAAATCTTTTGGGTGAGAAGGTGTCATTATTACTAATATTTCCAGAACTGTTCTTCAGTGCTTTTAGACTTAATTCTCTTTTGCAAAAGAGATCCATTTTGGCTTCCATGGCAAGGTAATAGGAATAGAAAGATGTTGTAAATGCAATTTATGCTCACTTAAAAACAGGAATAAGCTGCCAGCAGAGTTACGCCCTTAGTTGCTATAAATTATGGTAACTCTGCTGTTCCCACTAATAATGGGACAACCATAACAATTTATAAGAGGTCAGAATACATCTTTATCACAACCCTTTCTATAAAAGAAAACAAGGTCCTTCGCTTTTTTATTCCTTCCTCAGTCCCCGAAACGCGCTGCCTGCAGTCCCAGGCATGGCTGAACGCTGCCTCGACGCGGCACACGCCGCCTCGCTCAGGCTCCAGCCGGCTGCCACGGGCAGAGCAGCAGCAAAGACCTCGAACAGCAAGAAATTAAAATGCAATACAGGTGGAAAACGCTAAGATGTTAAGAACTCTTCCTAGTCATCTGCTGCCTCTTCAGAGAGAAGAGCAATGCGTGACACCGGTTTAGGACGTTGGTTTCGTACCAATGGATCTTCTCTCACCTCAGCAAAGTCTCTTGTGCTTTTTTACACAAGGATGTAACAGAAGGTGGAGCAAGGCATCTAATTTTAGTCTAAGAAAATCCAACTGTGTAACAATATGGTAGACCTGCCTGAAACACGCCTGACACGTTAGACACTAACTAGACTCACAAATCTTACCCTGCATCAATGCCACAGAAAAAGAAAATAAAATCAGCCACAGCATTTATATTTATTAACTGTAATATCAAAAAATCAGATCCTGGTATTCAGTAACATCATCAAACAGTGGAACTGAGAAGAATTTCCAATGTGCTGTTGATACTCCATTTCATCACTTTGGTCTGAAAATGGATCACCTCTCTACTTGTAGGGACATTAGTGGCACATGTTAAAGTGTACATCGGAGGCTAGAAGAATCAGTTATTGGAGACATTAACTGCCAAAAAGAAAACAAAATAAGCCTCAGAGGAGCCGAACAGCTGACATTTTCATCTGACACTCGGCGCACCACGGACGGTTAAACGCAACAGCCGGAGCCAGGTCCTCCGAGGCAGCTGGGGACATATTTGCCTCTCTCTATCTTGCATTAGGACAGCGCAGGAAAGCTCCAGCCAGAAGCCGCCGTGCTACACCCACAATAACCACCTCAACACAGTGCTCAGTTCCATTCTTCATTTTCTGTAGGCAAATTTTCTCAGCATTTTTTTCTCTTAAAAGCTTATGGTAAAAAAAATAAGAAAAAATGAAATCTTCCTCCCCTTAAACCTCCATAAGTCAAATATTCTGGCTATTAAATAAACTTCAAATAAAAGGAGTAAATCCTTCCATCCATACATTTTTACCTGAATTAAATTGGCTTAAATAGTTATGCATAGCTTTAAATGATAAAACAGCATTTACATTCTCCAAAGCCACTCATCTGTGCTGTCATTAGTTCTTGACATTATAAATCCTACCTCTTTTCTTGCTGAAACAGTTTTCAGAGATATTAAGCAATATTATTGTGGGATTTTTAGAAATGTTTTAGAAAGCATTTTTTCGGAGTATGAAAAGTGACTCATAAATTATTCAGAAACAGGTAAAACTGAGCAACAGTGACTTAATTTCCATATAATTTTTCATTCTTATGAAGCTTGGCTTAGTTAGGTCTGATTAATTAGTGCTTGGAAAGTATTTTGAAAATACAAAATACTAAATAAATACTACATAATAATCGTATTACTAAAAGAAAAAAAAAGCTTGCTAATTTGCATAGAGTTTAAGGAGTTTAAGGAATTTGCATTTATTTCTTTCCCCTACGTAAGCAGGCCCATCAAAACACTTTTAGCTATACAGAAAATGGTCTTTCTAGCTGATACAGGACAATGTATCATAATGCACTTAATGTGACACAGTTCAAAAAATTAATTTAGAATTACTTGCAAAGTTGTATTTACAGGGAGACGTACATAGAGTGCTTTTTTTCATTTTCAAATCCAAATTCCCTTCTAATAAGTATCCACCTGTACAGCTTCTAGGATTAAAATAACAGTGCTCTAAACCACTGCAGACGCTGCTACAGTTTTGAGCTACATATTTTCTGAATTTTTTGTCCAAAATCTTTGAATTTCACTGACCACTCTACAGCAGTCTGAAAAAAGTAACTAAAGAAGGATCTAATATTCCCCTACATACATACACCTTGTCCCAATACACACATACTTTTACCTTTAAAGCAATATAAGAGGAGAATTACACTTAGGCCTACTAAGAAATCTTCTCAATGTGATTTTCTTGGTCACAAAGACTGAATTTCCCTGTCTAGATTTATCTATAGAAACAAAACGTTCAAGGAACAGCAGACAGATCTTTGGGGTAAACAGCTCAAGAACTTGACCTACCTGGTGGTTTATAAAAAACACTAGGTAGACTGGGTAGGGAAGGCCCAGAAGCACGTCCGATCATCTCAGCATACGTCGTCGATCACTGAATAGACGACAAAATAAACAGTCTGTTTCTAAAATGGTGTAAAATGCACGCAGCAACACCGTCTGGGATCAGCCCGTAGGAGAGGCTGGAAATGGTGCCAGGGATGCAGCGAGTGCTTTGCACTTCGGATTGATCCGGAACCGATGCTCTTGTCACCTGCTAAGAGGAAACAAGCCTGTGCTTGGGTCGGACAAAACCTGGGGACTATTTTAGGGGGAGAGGGGAGACACGGAGCGGGACAGGGACAGGCGCAGGCTGCAAGGTACAGTTGGTCCTCTTATGTCCTTTCCCATCTCAAAATATTCCTCAAATAAAACCGAACGCTTTTGCTTTTTCCCATAAGGCTTTGGCTGTACGGCACGCAGAACGCCGCTTCCTTTTCCACGCTCTTCTCAGCGGTCGGGAACGATGGAAATGACAGTATAGCTTAACTAGAGCATTCCCCACTACGTTTCTCTATAAAAAGAGCTCTAGGGCTGAAGCCTCTCAGCAGGCATCTGATTTACAGGCACAGACATAAGAACAACTCCATACAGAGTCAATCCTCTAAAGCAGCAGTGGGGTTATCACAGCTGTCGTCCAAATCAGCTCCTGAGACGAGTGTAGGTTACAGGCGATTGTGATCACCCACCTCGATATTTTCTCTTTTCCTTTGCCAGGTCAGTGAGGGATGGTCTGCATTCGCACTGCGTCCTCTCTGTGCGCCTTCCCCCTGCGTACGGTGTGTGCACAGCCCTTCAAGAAGTGGAGGTACAACATCCGAAAAGCAAATCCTAAATTATCAGACTGGGCTGTCTCAAACCAAATGGAGTTCCTTTGGAAATTCCTATGGAGTTGTTAAACTAGATGTTTCAATCAGAAGGAATTTGAGGATTTGGGGAGAACTGCATCAGATGATGCAGAAAGAGGACTTTTTTCCAGTAAAAATTTTGCTTGGTTTTCTCTCATTACACACAGAATCAAAGAATCACACAGCAGTTGAGGTTGGAAGGGACCTCTGGAGATCTTCTACTCCAACCCCCCTGCTCAGCAGGGTCACCTACAGCTCATTGGACAGGATTGCGTCCAGGTGGGTTTTGAATACCTCCACGAAGGAGATTCCACGACCTCTCTGGGCAACCTGTTCCAGTGCCCTGTCACCCTCACAGTAAATAAATTTTTCCTTCCTGTGGTTCAGTTCATGCCCATTGCGCCTCTTGTCTTGTTCCTGGGCACCACTGAAAAGAATCAAGTCTCATCCCCTTGACACCCTCCCTTCAGGTACTGGTAGACATAGATAAGATCCCCCCCCCCCCAGTCTTCTCTTCCCCAGGCTGAAGAGGCCTAGCTCTCACAGCCGTTCCTCAGAGGGCAGGTGCTCCAGCCCTCTGATCATCTTCATAGCCCTACGCTGGACTCTCTCCAGTAGCTCCATGTCTCTCTTGTACTGGGGAGCCCAGAACTGGACGCGGTGCTCGAGATGAGGCCTCACCAAGGCCAAGTAGTGGGGCAGGATCACCTCCCTCGACCTGCTGGCAACACTCTTCCTAATGCAGCCCAGGATACCATTGGCTTTCTTGGCCACAAGGGCACATTGCTGGCTTATGGTCAACTTGCAATCCACCAGCACTCCCAGGTCCTTCTCTGCAGAGCTGCTCTCCAGCAGGACAGCCCCCAGCTTGTCCTGGTGCCTAGGGTTATTTTTCCCTAGGTGCAGGACTCTGTACTTGCCCTTGTTGAACCTCAGGAGGTTCCTCTCCGCCCAGCTCTCCAGCTTGTCCAGGTCTCTCTGAATGGCAGCACAGCCCTCAGGTCTATCAGCCACTCCTCCCAGCTTGGTATCATCAGCAGACTTGGTGAGGAGGCACTTTGTCCCCTCATCCAGGTCATTGATGAATAAGTTGAACAAGACCAGCCCCAGGACTGAGCCCTGTGGGACGCCACTAGCTATAGGACTCCAACTAGACTCCATGCTGCTGATCACAGCTCCCTGAGCTCTACCATTGAGTGAGTTCTCAATCCACCTTGCTGTCTGCTTATCTAACCCACATTTCCTGATCTTGCCTACGAGGATGTTATGGGAGACAGTGCCAAAAGCCTTGCTGAAGTCAAGGTACGCAATGTCCACTGCTCTCCCCTCATCTACCCAATCAGTCATTCCATCAGAGAAGGCTATCAGATTGGTTAAGCAAGATTTCCCCTTACTGAATCCGTGCTGACTAGTTAAAATGTTTTATTTATTTAAATATTTAGTTTGGGACAGTTCCCAATACTCCAAGATTATATTTTAGTCTCTTCTTCCAAACCTCCTCCCCTCCACCAAAACAAACAAACAAAAAAAAATCCACAGCATTTTAACACTTACCAGTTACATAGAATAAAGCCAAAAACAGTTGGTTTTGTTACACTAAATATTTCTAATCTAATTGTGTATGCTAGAATGAACAATTTTTTGCATTTAAACTAGTAAGGTGTATTTTAAAATAAATGATTCTGCCAGACACTTTCAAACTTCTCTACGATGGAGGTAAACACAGAAATCCATCTAGATATCCAAAGGCTATCCAGAAGAAAAATGGATATAGATAGACTAACATTTATTGGATTTAAAAAATTAAGACGGTCTGGGAGTGTGGAGTTTGATTGGGCTGCATTCATCATATCCTTTTAGTTAAATTTACTTGAACAACAGCCCAGGAACATCATGAGTCAAAAAAACAGCATCCATCCTCTGGAAGCATTAATGTTTTTCCTGAACTTCCCATTAATCAATTCACACTCCAAATCTTAATGCTTTATTTCTGCTATAAATTATATCAGAACTTTCTGTGGATTTCAAACAAAGTTGGTTTTTAAGGTTTGGAGACGAAGTTCCCAAGTAATGCCATTTCTCCTTGTCAGGGATTTGCATTTAACTCCCTAGAGAATCAGGTCCTTTCTTACAAGTTAAGAAGTTTCCAGTCACTTCCTAATGTTCTTAAGGCTTTAAAAGTTCCGTTCCTTTTTCTCCACAGCTTACCATGATGTTCTTTCACTGAGTGTATGTCAGATGAGCTCACCTGAGAGCCCAGCTGACCGGGGGTGCCCTGGGCAGCGTTCAACCTGCAGCCCCTCCCTGGCCCTGCTTCCTTCTGTGCATCTCAAAACAGAGCTTATTAATGCGCTGCTGATTCGATACCAAAACACTAGCCAGAAAAAAAGCTGCTATATTAGTTCTTTATAGCAAGATTGCTAATAAATAGCTATTTTCTTGTTACATAACATGCAGAAATCAGCTATCTTTACTTAAAGACACACACCAGCAAAAAATAAAAAAAATCAAAATGCCTTTCAAGCTTGCTACAAAATGTAAACGTTACGAACATCAGATTTGATGTTAAAAGCTTCATAAACCCACTGAAGCAAGAAATCAGCTCTTTTCATCAGACTATTATTCAAATGTTTCCATGCAGTCTACCACACCTTCTTTATTTACAAGGGAAAAAACAGTTTAGTAGTGAGGAAAATGTCCCCATCACTATCTCAAGAATAACCACAACACAATGACAGAATAAATTATATGGGGGCTCTTTCTGTTTTCTACTGTTTGTTTAGAAGAGCAGCATGGGAAACCTAAGGAGGAACTCATGGTCAAATACAGCAAAAAACAGATATTCCAAACCATATGGGAGAGAATGTCTGTATAATTAAAGAACCAAAGTAGCCTACTGAAAGAGATCCGCAAGTTTAAGTTCAGCTTAAATCTCTTAATGAAAGTCACAAATATTTTGCAGGATTTCACACTGAATTTCTCTTCCAGCAAGAATATAAACTACTAAAGAATCCACCTCAATCTTCTTACTGGAAAGAAATCTCTCCTGTTCAGCTTTATGCCATACCCATGCTGGGATACAAGAACACCACACTGCACTTCTTCATTCAACTGTGGCTGTCATTAGCAGTGAACAGACATGAGATTTTGGTAAACCCATCAAAATACTCACTCTTGCATATCAAGGACCAGAGTTTGCCCTCATACCTTAAACTCTCCAAGAAAACATAAGTTTTCATCCATATTCAATGCTTACATTAAAACAGTGGACACACTGAGAAGGAACAACAAGTGATTTATGTTCAGTGAAAGAGCAAAGACATGGAAACTTAATGGTTTCCAGCCCCTTTTGTAGAGCTCTTAGGGAGAACAAAGGAGACAACAAAACCCTCTTTTTTACATAACCACATGCACTCGGAGGGAGACCGCCTTACTAGCACGCCAGGCAAATCTCGGAGAGCAAAGTTAAAATGCATTTAGTTCGGTCAGGAACACCTTTCACTGAACACAGGACGACGCATGCAGGAATTATTTTGCTCCAGGCCGAGCAACACAGTGCAGGACCTGCACTACGCAGCAACTGCTACATGAGGCAGCACAACAAACTGGCACGAGGGGAAGGAATGCAAACGCAAACTGTTGTTCTCACTGCTGCTGTCTTCAGTTCTGCTATCAGCCTAGGGCCAAGCCAGTCAAGGATGCTCACGTGCAGCAGCAAGGTAATAACCGCCGAGACCCTCACCTATAAACCGAGGCCTTGTGACACAGCATTTAAAATGTTCCAAAGAAGCATTTTTTCTTTCCTCTGCAGTTAGTTTATTATGATGAAGTGTCAAGAGATTAGATTAACTCCACCTCAAATTCAGAATCAGGTTTTGTCCAAGGATGTTTAGAGACAGTTTAAGTGGCCAATAGCTGCCATAACTGCAAAGACATGAAGTTAGCCTCTGGCAGAGACAACAGCAAAGCTCTGATCCAATATCTGCAATGGGCTTTTGGGTTGGACTTGCTTTCTTTTATACCTGTCGTGCTCTGCAGGGCCCGAACTCCATGCTAGCCTTTGAAACGGGCAGTGCTATGTGCAAGTCAGGTCACGCACCGCTTCCTGTCACTATTAGTTTGATTCACCATTACTATTTGATACTATTCGATCTACATGATTAGTTTTTTTCCCATCTCCTCTGGCCACACTGACTGCTTACACATTCAAAAAGAGCACTAGAAAAAAAAAATACTCTACAGACTTTTCCCCATATAATCTCTCTTCTGTTGCTGAGTATATCACTATCATTGGGCAGCCAGTAAGTGTAGGCTTTGGCAGTGGGAACTGAAATAAGACTCATTTAGGCCTTGTTTATCTTTACAAGCATCTTTGCTGCTGTCCTAGCAAGAGAAGGTAGTGGTTGTGCAGAGGAAAATGCCAGTATTTGTTGGTTGTATGGTAGAATAGAAAGATAACCAGCACATAACATTCATGAGAAAGCAAACACACATGGCCACAGTGTTTCTCAGGGAACTGGTGTAACATCCAGGCACTCAAATCTTATTTTTAGTTTTTTTTTTTTTTTTTTTTTAAAAAAAAGCAAGAGGGGGAGATGAGAAAAAAACGATTAACGCTTAGACATGTCTGGATCAAATTCACATAGCTACAGCAGTTACTCTAGTTTTATACCAGAATATCCCCAATGAAATCACAGAAGTTGTGTCAGCCTAAACCTCTAGTACTGAAAGGTCCATCCGGCGCAAAGGTAGCCCAAAGATTCTCCCTAAGGAAAACTGTATTTGCATTTTTCATACAAACCGTCAGCTTCAAGCTTTCTGCACAAGGATGCATTAAACCCTGAATAGAAAATACGGCCTACATCTAAGTCTTCAGCCAGTATTTCATCCCTTCGCTATAACTCCAGATGAACCTTTTATCAAAACGACACTTTGCAGCTCACTAAACTGTGATAGGCAAGTGCACGTGGGCACTTTGGGGAAAAACAAAGCAGAAAACAGTCCTGTTGTTTGGTTTAGCAATGAAGGTTCCCATACATGCACGCTAATTTATTTCAATGAAAATGTCCCAACTAATTGCAACATTTACCCTTAGAGCACATGCATGGCAGTCGCATCAGTACACCAGAAGACAATGGCTCCAGAGGAGCTATAACCATGTACCAGGCCAATAATCCACAAATGGTAAAGGATTTACACAAAAGACTCAAATGGTTTCCAAGGAGCCATTATGGCATATCAGGTAAATAAAATATTATTGAAATGTATTTTTTGCATTTAAATCACTTACAGCAGGTGCATAGGAAGTAGCACGTAATAAAATGGCTCACATTTCCTTGAATACTAACAAGAAGCAAAGGAAACATTTAGCAAAAAGAAGCAGCAGCAGGTTCTTACCATTGCAAGAGGCACTATTCCCACAAACATAGTTCGGCTGACAAAGATCTCTGAGACTACTAGTTCGCTTACGGAGTCATCTCGAGGGTATTCCACCTGCCAGGTAATTTGCTGGGCCCCTGTCAGGCTGCTACTGTTGTCGATCTCAAAGTCCATCTGCAGGATCTCATAGGAGGAGATGTTTGCTCTGGATAAAAAAGCAAAAACAAAATTTCACATAAATGAAAAATCTGCAGGATGTCAATAACAAAATACATTTTGATTCTTCTTTTCAACACAAGAATTACCATTAAATTCAATATGTGGACTTCAAGATACTAGCAAAAACCTAAATCAAATTATGCACTGGTCGACAGCTATACTTTATAGATAACACGACAGTACATCTTTTAGTTTCCTGAAACGCAGGCGTTAAACTCAGGCATTCATTCTATGTAATCACTGTGAGCTTACAGAATAAGCTGCAAACCTTGGGATGTGGTTTGCACAGATATTGCTGTATTATTTAATATAGCATTATTATAATTTTGTTGCTGCGAATACTGATGCTCTGAAACTACACAATACTTGGCCATTCCTTATGCTGTATCAGAAATGAGCTCTTGGGGCAGTGGGAGTGGGAAGTCTTTCAAACTCAAACTTGTCTTTACCTTTGTGGGGAAAAAAAAGGATTTGCACAAATTATACATGACCAAAAAATGTGTGTGTGGGGGGGTAGATTATCTTCATTTTCAATTCATAAAAATATTCTTCCCATCAGTGATGTGAACTTGCAATTGTATGGTGATCATTATATATTTTTCATCTAGCAATAAAAATTTAAAGGTAAAGGAATGGATGTAAATGCATAGCTTTCAGAGCTGTATTTACAAATTACTTCTGTGTCTTTTGTTAACAACACTTAGCACCCTCCTCCAGTCCAACACTACGTAAATATTAATAATTAATCCTCAGGTTAGAAAGACAGATATTCTTATCTTCAAGTTACAGAGCAGAAAACAGACACCAAGATTTACCCAACAGCACCCAGCATATCCACAGCTGAGACCTATTCAGAAAGCAAACTTTTGCTCATCCAGTGCTTCTCTTCCACAACAATTAGAGTTCTTTACAAAGCAGCACGCAAGTTCCTGCCCCATTTTTCAGACAGACACATCAGTGTGGGGACCTGATGCACCTTACAAAACAGGCAGAGGGAACAGCTGGAAAAGGCCGCTAACCTGGCTGCCGACTCAATTGCTTAATCTTTTTACATCAAAAGACAGCTGATGTGATCGCTGCTACTCAAGTTTCAGTGAACATGCTCATAAAATAGGTTAAAACCTGAACTTGCAGCATGTTAGCCGTTCTATAACGATTTGAATGTGCTGTTATTGCGTGCCCAAGGTAGCACGTGCCCTGAGCACCCAGGCACTGAGCGTGACCCTCCGTAATTTCACACTCTCGCGTCCCGTGGTACGTTATTCATGTGCCCATACCCTAAAGCAGTGACACCAAGAGCTCTGCTTTTAGGCAGTTTTAGTCTGCCACTGCAAAGAACAGAGACTTAAACATCCTTTTCTCTTCCCACAGAGGCAGAATCTGTTTTTTGCCATATGTTTTTGAAGGCACATTGTAAAGGAAAAAAATCAGAGCAAGAATTATTGATTTTCATGTTTTCTTTCTGACAACAAACAACGCAAACATATGCTCCCATGCCTGGAGGATAAATATTTTCCATGCTAACAGAAGATTATATCCACCTTCAGGCAAAACCAGAAGCTATTAATGCATCTTTTGGATGGCCAAGCAGACAATCAGCAAAAACTCTTTAAGACAAATTTTATTGCACAATACTAGGGCTGTAATTAGACAATTTCTGTAAAAAAAACATGACCACTGTGGGCATCGTAGTGGAGTACTCAATTTCATCATCTTCCATTCATCTCTTCCGGTGGCTTGTTTTATCTAATTATCAAATGAATTCGCTCACAACACAGCAATAAAATTCAGAGACAAGCTTTACACTAACTATGCATTTGGATCTTAGACCCATCAAGGTATGTTTGGATCTGCAGCTCAGCTTCAATCTGTTAAAGTCAGCAGTTGCCACGCACAAACGCTCAGGAGTAATTTCAAACTCTGAACAAAATCTCCAACGGGTGAGTTTGCTTTAGGTTCGTCACTTAAACAGTGTGTCAGGTAAGTCATGTATCATATACCACTGGACACTGGCACTGATTAAAGAAGGATCTATTTCTTTTCGTTTGGAGTTTCGGTGAAAGAGCTGGGCTTACTGTATTCTAATCAGCTTCTCATTTTTGGAGTTTCTCACCTGAGCATATAGCTTTAACAAACAAGCATCCGACTTTCTGGAATACTTTATCCACCAGCAGGCCCCCCAGTCACCTTCAGAACAGCAGGACACTGAATTCTCTCTAAAACTATGGTCTCTTTTTTTCCTCTTTAGGACAAAGCTTCAGCCTTCGAGCAATGCCAAGAGTCACAGTATCTGGGACAGAGAGTACCCCACGGACTAATCCACCTTTGTTCCGAGTCCTTACCCAGGTTACAGTGGTAACGAATCCATGATAACACTTAAAAAGTGATTTTTTTTTCTTCCTCAGACTAGAGCCTTTCTACTGGCCACTGCACCTCTTATTCTACAGAGACTTCTCTTTCAGCAGGAACACTGATACTATATTCATAAGTCTTACAGTCTTACAACACATTAACCATCCTTTATATTAGAGTTTGGGAAACAACCACCTTTTCCATGGGAATTGATGAAAGTTGCCAAAATAAAAACAGAGGAAAATCAAGTCAGAATCAAGAACCTAAAGGTAGCATTTACTTATGTCACGTCCATCGGCTGCTGACTCCACGTCACTATACTTGGCTCTGAATTTCTTTCTTGGCTCTGCAGCTTTCCACTACATCCCCTTCTATTTAAACAGTCATTCTGCCTCAGGATAACGAATCTTCAGCTTTTCCCTGGTCTGATATGTAGCTTATGGCTAATATGTGGGTCTTTGTGGTCAGTGATGATCTGTAAGTGTCTGGTAAAGACCAAATGCTACAAGCGGAACACCCACAGGCAGATAAGATGACAACTGTAACTCACGCTGTTATCAGCCATTAAATCCCACTAAAGCAAACTTTATCCTATAAAGATTTTTACGTTTTTTCTTGAGACTTACTCCTTTTTTATCTTAAGTAAGTTTGCACTATTGAGAAGAGTCAGATGGAATCTAAGGACTGCAAAGTGTTTCCCCTTTTCAAATCTTTCTTCTCTTTTTAGTTACATACTTTTTGTTGTCCAATAAAGTCTTTAAGTAGTTTAGAAGGACTTTGCCAAACCCTAGTTTAGAAGGGCAATAAAAAATAAGAAGTCAAAATTACTTTTATAAAAAAAGATTATTTCCTGCAAGCACAAGGAAAAGACCTTATAATTTTAGGCAGCTGGCATGCTTGCTAATAAGTCCATTTCTATGGAAATGAGTTCATAACTATTAATTTTGCCTGCTCCTGATCTATTCTTGATGAGCCTTTCAAATTTAGAAAAGCGCTTCATGATTCTCTCAATTTGGTAATTACTAACTCCCTTTGATGAATCCAGCCCAATGTTTCAGACATGAGACATTCATTAGACATTTTTCTTTCTGATGAGAGGAGAAAAAGAAACCATGGGCTTAGATTTATTTCCTCTCACAAATTCCAGCAAGTAGACCTTCCTCTTCAAATCACAATTTGCAATGCTAACTGCATATTTTTACGATACTGCCTCTGCTAGGTGCTAGAAGAACCCCAAACTCTGAGATTTTTGCACAGCTTCAAGTGCTCCTAAACACCTTGAGAGCCAATGAGAGCTCCTCCGTTACTGTATTCAGATGCTTTTTAAAGACACATGCTGTCACTGAATGCTTATTATCTATCATGTTACTTTGTTACATACATTCTGATTGATTTTTTTCCCTTGATCTGCCAGTGTATGCAAACAATAGGAAGAACATCTATATTTTAAATCTGAATGTAAAAAATCCAGTGTTGGACTTTGTTTCTCTACATTTATTACTTTACGAAGTATTAATATTGAACTGCACAGGCTGTTTTCAGACTTGCAGATTACTGTGAACATCCACCATAGCTCTAATGTTAGAAGTTTTAGTAAGCACTAGAAAATCACTTGGCAATGAAATATTACTGAATTAAATTTATTCTTAGCTTCAGTCTACACAAAACATTGAATTAGTGAATTATGTATTGGAGTGATACACAGTGATTGATGCTATGACGGCAGTGACAGATTAAATAGTTAGGAGTTAACTCAAATAAACAAATGACTATTATTAGCTATTAAGATAGATCTCCCTCGCTAACCAAACTGCAGAGCCTCCGCCGTGCATTTGCAGAGAGGATGAAACGTGCAGAATGCCACAGTGAAGGACGACAGCGAAGCCCGCTTTGCAGGCAGTCAGCTGGGGTGGAGGGCTGGCTGGCTCGCACCGCCGGTTCATCGACAATTTACTCGATAAAAGTCAGAACCTCCTATTAGTGCAGTTGGCTATTACAGGAAATCATGAGTTTCATTCATTCATGAAATAACATTTTCAGTAAATGGCAATCTGTTTATGAGACACACAGCAGTGTAAACAAAACTCCTAAAAAACGGAGCAGACACTAGGTAATTGAAAAATAATAAAATGTCTGATGCCATGTTGCTTGAGAATCTATCTTTTCAAGGCTAATAATGGTCAATTTTTACTCTCCTTGATGAATTCTCACCGAGTTCAATGAGAACATGATTCTATAAGCAAGGTACATTAGTTTACATAATATTTCAGTAATATAGATCTCATTCCTTTGATCTCAAGGGCATTAATTTCGTAAGTATAGTTTACTGAAGAGCAAACACAAGAGCAGACTTTTGGAAATGTTCAAAACCCTAATTTCCTGCTGAAGTGAAATGAAGTAGCAGACGGTTAAGACCTCTTGGGAAAAAGATCCAGATTAAAGGTCCTGCCCCTGAAGAAATTAAGATCCCAGCAGTCAAAGAAGAATGAAATCAGACCCAATAGCTTCTAACAGAGCAGCATCCAGCTCCTGAGCTACGACGATGTGCACATTCTCTGCCCTTAAATTTTGCTAGCTGCTGTTTTCCTGACTGCAGGCATTGGATACAGGAACTAACAGCAGATAAATGCCTTTAAAGCCAGGATGTCTTCTACCAGATACACCATCCTCAAGCACATGATCTACTGGAGACCAAGTTATGGGGTGAAACTCTGTACCTTGTGTTACACGTGAAGTCTGACTTGGCGATGACAACAGATGTTAAAATCTACTATCTAACCTCTTCTCTCCCAGCATGTATTTTTGTTTCATTACCCTGTAAAGGCACATCAAGACACAAAACTGCACACAAGCTTGGACACAGCCCAGCCGTGCTGCTCTCCCGGCTAGTTTGCCGAGAAGCGGGCCGTGCCCCAGGGAGCACTGGAGACGAGCCCGGCTGCAGCCCCACATTAACGAGCACCCCGCCGAGAGCTGCAGCGTGGACCAACGTCCCTGGAAGCCAGGGGAAACCACTTGGATGTCCTGAGTATTTCCACAGGCTTCTGCATCAACTTGAAAGTGTCCAGATGACACAGTGCCACTGGCCTCACTGCACAGCCCCACAGATTTTGTTCTGCAAGGGCTGCTGCACGGTCAGGGGGCGAGAGATGGGCACGAATGCCTCCGAAGAGCCCTGCTCACCCTTAGTGCTCAGCTCCATGCCCCAGCACGCACAGCGCAGAAATCTAAGGCAGAAGTCCTGCACATTCGATACACAATGGATGTCAGGTTGTAGGTAAATCTACAGGGTTATAGAGTTTGCTATGTTTCCCTCTCTGATGCATTTCAAAATCAAAAATTATAATTTGTTCTGTTGGCAAGTAGGGACCTAACTCTAATATCCAGTTTACCTGTACCAACCACAGGCTTTCTCAAACCACTCCTTAGTGCCTGATCTTGGTTTTCTTTCACCTCCCTATGAGTCCCTGCTCTTCACAAACACATGCGCTATGTACATGGATATATAGGATAAAGTCAAACTATTAAACCTATAAAGAATGGATGGATTGACCCAGCAGTTTTTAATAGTCCAATAAAAGCCATATAAAGAAGATGATCTTATTTTTGTTCAAAACACACCATCAAGACCAGATATTATTCATGTTATTTTTGCTTAGCCAACATTTTCCCACAACTGAAAACAATAAATCTAGAAAATGAGCAAACCTTTTAAGCCCTTCAGTTTCTTGCACTGCCAATTCACAACTGTGCTGCTCACTAACAACTTGCAATAACTTCTGCTTTATTTGATTTTATCAACATCATCATGACAACCCTGGAGATGACTGAGACAATTGCTTCAATTATTTTATTTGCTTCTATCTTAGTGACAGTGTACACAAATTCTTCTGGTAATAGAGTCCTTAGATACTATTTTAGTTAGCCTTTAACAAAATAGGACTTTTGGGACCAAATTCAATATGGGTGTAATTAGTGCGCTCCATGGGTAACTACATATCCCTGTGCACTAGGACTCCATTTATTCCTTTGTCTTGACTTTCCTCTTTTGAAACTACCTGCCATCTTTGGGGTTTAAAAGAGCATTTCAGTTGCACTGGAATATTTTTGACTACTATTTAGAACATCTTTATTGCTGTGCTGTGTATTTCTTAAAATAAAGCTTCTCTGCCAGGAGAAAGCATCTTGCTGGGGAATATAACAAATGCATCCAATAAGAAGTTGGGGCCAGGGCTTAACTGATGTTGGATGTAAATATAGAGGGAGCTATTTTTGTTTCGTTTTGTTTTGTTTTTTTAAAAAAAAAGATTTTATGATGAAAGATTTATGCTGAATTCTAACCAACTAATAAATATCACAGTCCAAATGATGCTTATAATTCTTCTTTAGCTATTCAGAAATCTTTACATATTTACATGCCATAATCACACGGTATATTTTCACACTGCTGTGCAAGCAGCTGAATTGCACCATAAAGTAGTGATGGATTTTTAAACAAACGATGATTGAAAATTCAAAATAATGAATTCAATGATATAAGAACTTCTTTGCAAGGCAGTAACTTACAGACGAAAAATTCCTCTCTTCAGAGGCTCTCGAAAGACCTTTAGAAGAACAAGAACACAACCTTGAGAGACACTTCATTACCACTGCCTGTGCTGCAGCTCTATCACCCAAGGCAAAGGTACCTTTAGCCATGCTGCACAAAAGTCAGTGTGGCAAACGCTTCACTTAAACTCAAATTAAACAGCATGAATGGCTAGGGTCAGCCAGAGCAGTGGAGACGTCAGTGGTGGAGACAGGGAATACACATCCCCGAAGTTACCTGCTGGAAATCCTTGCTGACACACTGCAAAGTGATGGGATAGACTCTTGGTCTGTCTATAATGCCACCACATGAGAGCCAAAGACATGTGTTGCCTGCAGGTAATTAAGCAGAAGAAAAAAGGCCAATCTCCCATCGAGCTTCTCCTCTATCACTAGACTAGGTTAGTGGCTACGAGGTCAGCGTAACTGAAGGTGCTTCATTCACAGTCTTGGTCTTCTCTAGCAGACTATGAAATGGAAGGTACGTTCAATAGTTTAATTTTCCTATATACTGCTGAAACCTCTTCCAAATTTATTGTGGGTGTCAGAAAGAGCGAGTCTAAGTGATAGCTCCTGAACTCAGAAGATTATGTAAGGTGCTTGGATCTTGTATTTAAGAGGTTCCCAACTGGAGAAAAGAGCTTGGGAAAGTGACCTGCAGGAATCCTGAGGACTCAAAGCACAATTCCAACAGAAAGCTTCATTGGTATTTTTAACACCTTTTGGTTTCTACATGCCTGTCATTAGCAGTAAGTGATCACACTCATTTATATACATCAAGCGCCTCAGGAAAAAAAAAATAAAAAGAGAAAAAAAAAAGACCTAGGAAAAAGTTACTAGCAACCCAGTTGCAGTTTTTATTTCAGAATCACAATTGAGGCTGACAGCTGGATCTCCCTGGGGAGAAAATTCAACCAGAGGGGATTTAAAGATGCAAACTCCCCACGCACTGGATTTATGAATGAGAGGACGGGAGACAAGCTGCAGACTGTGACACGAACATGCCTAATGTGCTAGAGGATACCCAAGAACAGTGACAAATGGTGCTCTACACTTGAGGATTTTAAAACCGTAATGCAACACCTTGAACTTAATCCTCTGTTTAATGGGCAGACAGTGAAAACAAGTAAATAACAGAATGCCAAGCAGTTAGCAAGGACAACGGAAAATTAAAAGAACAGGTTGTTTCTCTAGAGCTTGCTACAAGTGCACAGAGCTCATGAGTCCTCTGCATGAACTACTATAATACCACCTGCATGAAATAATTAAAGAACAAATCAAAATAGAAACATGGGCAAGAATTATTTTATTCCTCCTACATTCTGTTCAGATTTAAACATGATCAAGCACCTAATGAATTAGACTCAGCTTTCTTGGAACATAACGTACCTATGATCTGTCTCAGATAGAGAGATTATGTCTAGGGTGTCATGCGGCTAATTCACACTTCTGCTAAGAAAAGAATGGTCTTGACAGCATCCTCAAAGAACTTAGGGCAGAGATCTGTGTAGCACATTAACACAAATGGGACCTTCTCTCCCCTCACTTCCCTGGGACACAAGCTGTGCATAAAATCTTTTTATTTTGTAGTCCAATAATTATGAAAGAAATTGAGTTGAGATTTTCCTCTCACTGTTGATACTCACAGACCAGCAAGTAAAAACCTGAAAGCGGAACTGGAACATAGGCATCTGAGTTTTCCCATGTTTTAATTAAAGCACAAGATTAATTCATCCAGTTGACCAATATGGATTGGATCAGGGTCTGCATTTAGAGCATCAACAGAAAAGAGCCATCTACAGTACTTTTATGTGCCTTCTCCCTTCATTAGTGAAGATCAGTTTACAGTCTTGATCTCCTCTGATAAAACTAAAAGGGAGAGAGAATAACAAGTAGTTACAATGTAATGTTACTGCATGAAAAGCCTATTTTTGTCCCCCAGATGAATCCAAATTGTTCTAGAACTGCAAGTGACAAAAAGTAGAGGGGTGGATTTAATATTTCTCTTTTTAAAATTATTCCACAATTATTTTCTAATGGCATGAAAGTAAGGTCAACAAAATGGTCACCATACAGCACTGCTAGGTCACCTTCTCAAATGGTAATCATTATTTTGTCACACTTGCAAGACAATGATTTCCCAACACATGATGAATTCAAATTCAGTGACAGCTAATGGGATGCACTACGGACTGTTGAGATATTGCTCAGAGCTAAGGTCGTACCATGAATAAATGAGTATATGGCCATAAGCAAGTAATAAGTGAGGTTAATTCACTTAGGCTCTGAAAAAGAATAATTAAAAATGGAAAGGGGGAGAAGTGGTGTTCTATCCCATCTTTCCCCTCCTTTATTTGTATGATAAAATGTCCCCCCAGGACTTAACTTCAGTGAATTTCCTTGGAAATGAAGGTTTTAACACACTGAGGACTTCACCATTTCAGCCAAACCTCATTTACATCAGCACAATTCAGCAATAGGCCATGGAGACGGGTGCAGATCTGCCAAGAGAATTCAAGGGAATTGCTGCTTCTCGCAAGAAAAGAGGAGACAAACTCCACAACTGCGCTCTACGTATTTTGGTGCCCTGCTGATGAGGAGCAGAGGAGCAATGTTACAGAGCTTGGTGATGCTGGAGGCTGCCACCAACTTATCCCCATACTAGGGATAACTTACTGCCTCTGGCCTCAATTCAAACAGCTGAGCACATTTTTCAGTGGGGTCTACAAAAGTCTGCAAGGATCAGAAAAACCTATTTTCTCAAACCGGGGCTGTCTGAGCAGGATATGACCCGAGCAGAACCGTGCTCAGCAGGTACTAAAGGGAACCAGGCTCTGCTCATGCGCTTTGCACCGAGCCCACCCGTAAGCACCTCTTCCTCTCTGCCCCTCGGGGCCGCTGCCAGGGGTCATTGCCTCTTTCTGCAGTTCATCTTCTGCCTGGGGCCTCCTTAAAATCAGACGCTGTGAGGTGATGAAAACACTGGCTGGCTGGATGTGACGTTACACTGACTCCCTCATCACCCCCTGTGAGTGTCACAGGGCTTGCAACTTTTTTGCATTTTCCTCACTACAATTAAAAGCATTACCTAAGCAAAATAGCAGCTGCCATGAAGAACAAAAAGTCACATCAAAGGATTTTGAGGAAAGGATGGCAGTTTCCTGCAATTGCTGCAAATCATGCTAAACTGCGTAAAATATCTGGAGCCCTAACATTAGCGCTTAATGTAAAGAAAAATTTACAAAATCATCCTCTTTACATTCCTCTATTTTCTGAATCTTTTCAGGATTTCATAATTCCTTCCCTCCTCCTGTCCCCCCTCCCAGCTCTCTTCCTCCCCTTACAAGAATATGCTCAGCCCTGGAAAATTTTTAGCTGAAATCTTTAGATTTTGTTGAGTTCTGGCATTCTTCGAGACAGCTGTATTTACACCCATTGCTGGCGGGTAGTCATGCTGGAAGCAATTAGCTTTCATGCTGTTTCAATATCCCCTTTCAAAAACTTTGAGATCCCTCACTGCTATTGATTTAGATTAGGAAGCACTGCAGGGAGGGTTCATCCATATGCTCCGAGTTCCTTTAGCCTAATTCAAATGCAGCAACTTCAGCTCCCCACCTCCCAGTTCATCCCTCCACTGGTACATTCTCAGCACTCTTCCCCCAATGCTCAAAGTCTTTAAAAACCATCACTACAACACTCTAAGACAGCAACTTCCAACGCTGTTGGGTCCACAAAGGGTACAAGCAGCCAGCAGCCATCTCTCATTTATATCTGCAGGTTGCATTTGGGCATCTCCGTCGAGTTTAACAACACTTTCAAGTGCGTCCTTTATATTTACTAGGAGAAAATCTGTCACTGACAAAAAAAAAAAAAAAAAAAAAAAAGGAAAAAAAACATGGTATGATAAAACAGTAGCTAAATGTACACTGATTGCAGTAATTGCATCCATTCCTCTGTCGGAAAGTCTTGTATTGTATTTCTAATATGCACTGATAAGTGCATTCACAACATGATTAACTGCCTCGAGACAAGAATGGCTATTATGTTTAACAGACTGATTAGCAAGTGACAGAGCTGCAAACTGTACTCCTAGTAAATTAGCTGCTTTTAAATTACAGCAGCTTTTTCATTGTTCCATTTTTAAAATGCAACAGTTTGTTACACATATGCAACATAATTCCTAACCGACAATAAGTAATAGAAGATACTGAGCTTTTAACTTTTAATCTTCAGATCTCAATTAAAGCATTGCTCATTTTCCTTTTAATTGCAGTGAAATCTGCATCATGCATGGCACTCATTACGCCATCTCCTATCTTAAATGACTCTAAAAAAGTATCCCTAAGCACAGGGACAAGGATTCCAGTCCACCTCTTTAATAAGCCCTGCCTTAATTAAGCTATCTTTTCTGCTGGCCCTACACGCAGTCAGCTAAGACAGGATTTACTGTATTTCTCCCAGCATCTGATTCATTTCTTCTTCTTACTGCTGAGAGTGTCTTCCCCACAGACCATCATGAGCACCAGTAATCCTTGCAGCAAGGCAAGGAGATCTCAAACCCGAACGCAGTTCAAACCTGCCATTGCATAAGGCTGGCCACTGCCGTAACCAGGGCTGCTCATACCTCAAGTGAAATGAGCTCCTCATTAATTCCCTGTATTTTAAAACAGCAAATGGCAGGATTTAGGCACATAGTTGTGTGTTTCTGAAAATCCTGCTGTCAATTTTGTGTTCTGCTTTCATTGCCTGTTCGTATTTTTATCACTGTAACATATGAGAGCACTAGTCTTGGATTTGGGCCCTCTATTTCTTACAAACACAAAATATAAAGACAGTCTTGGCCATAGAGAACTTGCAATCCCACAAGATGGAGGGAGACAGAAAAGAGATATAACAATCTGCACCAACTGAAATTCATACAAAAAGCACAAATCCCTCAAGTATGAATTTATCTGGAGACTTTCAAGCTGAATGACATCATGTGCTTCAAGACGGTTTACTTACAACCTAAAGCTCAGTATAGCTTCTAAGGAGATAAAATAAATCAATTTGCTCTATCAGAGAATTTCATCAGATACAATACAGATGGCTCTGCTACCATGGTTAAAAATAACCTATACATTTTGAAATTAGCTCAAGGCATTTATCAAATGAGGAAACTGGTGAAGGAGGATGTTGTCTAGCTTGTACACAGCAGTGGGAATATCTGCCTAGCAATGTGGTGCTTTTATGAATATTATCTCATATGTTCATCATTTTATTTTGGAGAATCAACTGAACCGGGAGAATTCAGTTTCCCAAACCATTTACTTTTGCTAAATAGCAACGATTTGAGATTATTTATTGAATGTAGATAAGAGGGGAAAAATCCAAAGGGCAACTTGATCGTAGAACAGAGTGTGAAATACCTCCGTAACAAAGCTACCATAAAGTAAGCCTAGGATCCCCGCTGCTGCAGCCCAACACTTCACGCTAGATGAAAAAAAGATGATGGGAGTTAAACAGATGTCTCTATATTGTTTAATTCTAAATTAGCCCTCAGGGAGACTCCACCATAGAAGAGGCCCTGTAGATCTTGGCATCTTCCTGCATGGTCCTCAAATTGTCCACTTGCGTTTCCCAGCTAATCTGACCAAGAAGATAGAGTACAAAACACCTCACAGCCCTGCAAATAACGCCATTCAAGACTATACTCTGGAGAACAAAATTCATCTGTTTCTCAGCTTTCATCACTCTCCTCCTCACATTCCACCTCCAGAGGGAAAATCAGGTGTTGCTCTTTGCTAAGGTTTTGTTTGCTGAAGGATTTTCAGTAAGACTTTCAAAGGAGCTCTGCCCAGCTCTCGCACTAGAAGGAGAACCACAACAGCCAGGAGTCTCTCAAGAGAAGGGATGCAAAGCAAGCACGAATAGCTCAAAATAGGTATACCCAAAGAGGGAGGGTCGTTCACTGTGCTAGAAGGAAATTCCAGTTACTATGTTACCCCGCAAAAGGAAGAGAGAAAGCTCGTGCTTTTTTTTTTTTTTTTTTTTTTTTTTTTTAATACCAGGTATAACAAGCTCCCGGGTCAGCCAGAGCTTCGACATCCACTACCTAGGATTTTTCTTCATAATGAGCTTCCTAAAGAAGACCAAAAGGTTTTAAAACTCAAAGAGCTAGGTTTCATCACAGTAACACTTCAAATACATAACTTATTAAACAGAGAAAACTCAAAGAACCTAGACCACACAGAAGAGAAATAGAAAAAGGCTTGTACCCAACTCTCCCTGAGATCCTGACGTCACTGCAGGCTGGTCCTGCACTCTTGGTCCCAGCTCCCCCTGTGACTCTCCGAGCGGTGGCAAACCCTGCAGTCTCCAGGTAGATGCCCCTGCCTGTGCAGCCTGGCTGGCTGCTCCTGCTTTGCAGCACACCTCCGTGCTGGCCACAGGTGACCTGCGTGGGGCTATGAGCCCTATCTACCACCACCACTCCACGCTTTGGAAGGCTTTTTTTGCAGAGCACGTTTGGTGACACTCCATAATGACAACCTCTTGGTTCAGGGTCCAGGTCCTTGTACCATCTCTTTAGGTCAGAATAATGAAGTATGATCTATTAGTTATTTGACCAAAAAGTGCCTAGATAACTGCCTTAAGTAAATGCTCAACGCATCAGGCAGGACCACACAGGACACCAGATTCTCTGAAGTCAGTGTGAGCTTTATGGATGATTCAGTGCGAAAAAGATGAAGATCTGTTTGGACCTAAATGTAACTCCTTTTCCTGAGGAGGACCATAATTAAAAAAAAAAAAATCAAGATATAAATTCTGGCTAGAAGATCAAGTTCAAAGTTTAAAACCTCCTCTTCAAGTTAAATTAAAAAAACACAAGATACCATCAGAATTCATTAGATCTAGACTTTAGACATATTGCTTATTAAAATATATATTAGATGTTTCCTACTACTTCAATTTGTCAGCTGCAGCATGCTCAGATTTTGTTTTCAAGAGGATTACAACAGCACATCTAATTATGTGAATGCTTCTGCAGGTTATAATTGAAAATGAGATCAGTTCATAAACTGCTTTGATAAGAATTCAAACACGTACGAGGGGAGGAACGCGACTTCCATCCCTTCTGGTCTGCTGGCTCCTTGGTGGTGGCCTTGGAAACATTCCTGCCCTGCTCCGGCTCTCCCGGCGCTCAGCCTCCGGTGACTGCAAATACAAACTGAACTTCTCTTAGCGCAAAGGATGCGATTGACACCGACAACAAAACATATCCAGATCCAAAGGGTTTTCTCCCGCTTGCTGAGGCTGTTCGCAGCACCTGAATCCTGTATTGTGGGGCAAACTCAGTATTTGACAAAGATTTGGTCTGAAGGAGTGTTTTTTTGAAAAAAATACGTCTGATTTCAAAAATTACTTCTGAAAGACAAGAAAGCCTTGAGGGTGTCTTCCTCTGTTCATAAGCAGAGTATTGAATCTGGGCTGCAAGAGAGGAGGAAGCGCTACCACGTTTCTCGCAACGTGGTGTTGAACAGCGTTCTCAGGTTTCTGCGTTATAGTTGTTTTTAAATTGCTTTTAATACAGGAACATCAGGTTAATGAGTTTTATCCACTCTGACTGGAGGCACTGAAGCAGACGGTCCCTGAGTGCAAGTCTGTTTGTTTTCAAGCACAAAATAACTGCAAACATATTTATTTGGGGGTGAAGCAATGACATCTGCAGCCTAGGATTGTGGAACGACAACCTCAACCCTCCCACTGCTCCTCGCCTGGGCTCCAGGCGAGCCGAGCCGGCCGTAGGAGGAAGGTGCGGATTAATGACTTCCACAGCAAGACATGTATTTCTGCACATCATTTTGAGCAGAGGCAATGCACAAAACCAGAAAAACCTTTAAAACCATATCTGGGAGCAGTCTATATAACATTTTATTAGAACACTCATCTTTTCATCAAAATATCTTAATGCCTGGCTTCTCTACCAGGTGCAAGTGATTGCAGGAGTTGTTACTTTAAATTAAGTTAGAATAATTTCTAATTTGAGGTAGTTGACTCATGACTATTCCAAGGAGACCTACAAAGCAGAAGAAACAAGATAAAGGCTCTCGTTTGCCCTGTCACTGTACACAAAATCACATCAGTTTTCAGGTCCCTTGCATCCGCTCTGTACGAGCGCCCTGCACGTGGCTCGTGGTGCTGAGAACAAGGAGATCTTCACGGAACCCACCTCAGGTGGCAGCTGCGTTTGCTTGGAGTCCTCCCTCACCGGCTTTTTTGCCTCCTAGTGTTTTTGCTCATCTATCACCTTCTAAACAACGCGACGCATCGCGAGCTGCAGCCGAGGTGCCACGGGGTGGCATCCCTTCGGGAGCATGTGAGCCCCCGAGGGGCTCGCTCTGCTCCCAGCGCCCCTGGCCCCGCTCCAGGCGGTGATGGATCCCCGATACCCACATCCTCTCTGCGCTGCATAAAGAACAAGCCCTTGGGAAAGTCCTGCCTTGCACGTGTGCCCCATTGCAATAAGCTGCATAAATAATTTCTCCCGCTCTGTCCTCTCCTTTCAGAAAAAGCCAAGGGCTCGCTGTCCTGCACACATGACGTGACCTAGCTGGGACACGAGAGCCCCTGCAGCACCGGCCCACCGGCAAAGGGGGCATCACAGGTAAAAGGTAAATAATCCACCTCCGCGACAGCATGTTTTTTCCCCTCCATTTCAAGTCATATTTACAAAGCATCGAAAACCCCATTAGGAAGCTACTTCCAGTAATGAAAGAATCATGATAGGAGAAAGCCAGAAGAAGATCAATCACACAAATGTCTAGCGAATAACCCAGCAGGCCACAATGTTTCTTTGGAGATCTGCAAACAGCCAAGAGATGACAATACTCTAATTAAAACAGCGTGCTGCAAAATGTATCCAAAAGGCTTTCCTTACCATCCAGCTCCTGCTCAGAGAGTAGGCTCTGAAGAGAACATCAAGTTGCACTGGGAGTTGTTTCCGAAAAGAAAATACAGATAATGAGGCATCCCTAAAACTCTCCTGTTTTTTTCTTTTAATTTTAAATTGAGAGAACCATGTGAATAAAAGGGATGGTGTCTGAGGCAAGAGGACAGATGGTTCTGCTCCCAGAGCAGTGCACAAAAACAGGCTTATTAGAAGTCTTTTATTTTACTTATTTTTTTCTATTTACTCTTCTTTCTCTCTTTAGTCATCTATTCATCTATCCCTCAGAGTATTGAAAATTCAAGTCCTTGTTCTTCTCATTCACATTCAAATTCAAACACATATAAATGCACAGCACAGCCTTCAGTGCAGAAGTTTGAAGAGTTTTGTTGGGGATTTCAGGGGCTTTTTTCCCTTTTTCTTTTTCTTTCTTTCTTTCTTTTTTTTTTTTTTTTTTTTTTTTAACTGTATGACAAGCCAATTACAGAGGCTGAATCAGTACCTTCTAGATGAATACATAGGAAATGAGAGGAACGTGGCAACGGTGACACATTTCCAGCCTGAACTCCCTGGAACATGTGGTATATGCTATTATTTTATGTATAACGAGTAACTTGTAATGTGTTTATCTCATCAAGAAAACCACTTTTCCCCTCGCTTTTGGATTCTCTGGATGCTTAACGAAGCGCTTTCGCCTGTGATGAAGGCAAATGCATAAATAATCTCTTCAAAACGATTCCTGTGCTTTGGTCACGGTCTCTATAGTTGCACTCGCGTCCTTAGCTGCCAGGGAAAACAGCCAAACGAGGCCACCTGCCTCCAAGGCCGGCGGATGCAGGAGCCGCTCCATAAAGCGCGTAGGGCCCAGCGCTGGTTTCAGGCTTCAAAACGCGCCCGGAGTCACTTCCCGCGTGCCGAGCCCCCGACCGGCTAAGCCCTCCGGGGCCGCGCTCGCACGACGGCGCAGGTCGACGGCGCAGGTCGACGGCGGCCCGAGCGGGCGCCCGCCAGGAGCGCTCGCGGCAGGCCCGACGCCACGGGAGCGCGGGCCGGGCCCTGCGGCGCGCTTCGGCCCCCGAGTCCCAGCCCGCGAGGGAAAGAGCCGGGAACAAACTGCCCCGTGCCTGACTGACGTGGAAGCTCTCCTTAACCCGCCGGGATCATTGCTCCAGTCTCGAACAGCTGAGCGGCTGCTACCCACTGCACTATCAGTGCTAAAATCAGCACCCCAAAATGATGCTTTCCCCCCCATATATATAACAATTTCTACTGTTACATCTCATACTGTTACTTAACCTTGGAAAAAAAAATCAAATGCTTTGCAATTAAAAAAAAAAAAAAAGATTTAAAGCTAACAGTTCTTACAGTCGCCACAAAAAAATTTATGGAAAATGCATTTAATTATAACAATTAGGAAAATGTTTTGTTATATTTAAAAGGACAATTACCTTTCAGTATTTTAACAAATTCATGAATTAAAAATTTAGGGCAGCTTTGCCAGAGTAAATTTATTCGTATATATTACAAATAACACACACACGGTATTTTTAAACTAATCATGTCTTCTATCTGCATCTTTAACTAAATTGTAATAATTTTAATACAGGGGAAAACAGTACTCACACACATTCGTTTTAGTGCATTTATTTACTGTGGCCACCCCACGGGCCACAGGCAGCCAGGACTGAAGCATGTCGCTCTAGATCTGAATGCAGAAGCTTCCCTTGCTTGAACAAGACTGTTCTTCAATAAACAAGGATGCAGCACGCTAGAAATCGCTAGCTAAGGTCTAGTTTTTACTACATCGGTACCTGTACCACACAGGCCGAACATATGCAGAGCTGAACAAAATGCACGTAGAGCAAATCATTCTCTGTGCTAAAAAGTACGGCTGCAGCAACACATTTTGCTGGTGCCTGTATTTCACTCAGTTGTTGCAGTGAAGGAAAATAAAACCAATGAAAAAGTCCATTCTTGGTTTTAAAAGACTGCCAACATTTTTCAAATCATTTTTATCTCTCAGTTTGAATTCATTATGTTTCAAAATGGCTTTTAATTCTAAACTTAAAAATTGGAAACTTTGTATTTTAATTCGAAAAAAATGTTTTGAGCCACCAGAAATAACCATGTGATGTGAAACAAAAGAAAACAAAAGCCTATTTGGGCCTTGACTTCTTCAAAATTGACTTCACTTCCTGCCCACTTATCACCATTTCTAATAACGGGTTTGGAACTGCTGCCAGCAAACCAAGGAAGCAGTCATCACGCGGCCGGAGGAGGAGAGACCGCCGCCGCTCACCAGCACGCGGCTCGAAGCGGGCGAGCGAGGGGAAGAACCCGTGCGCGCCGCGGGAAGCCCTGCGGACGCCCGCAGGAGCCCTCCTACGTACGGGGCAGCTTCTCGCGGTGCCCGCCGCCCTGGTGCTCCCACGCGCGGCACCGCCACGCAACCCGCGCCAGAGCGGCGGCGGCGGGGAAGCCCTTCCAGAAGGCTTCGACCCGGAGCCCCAGAGAGCAGCGGCGCTGGTCGTGGGCTGCCGCGGCCCGGCGGCTCCCGCACGCAGCCATCGACTCCAGCAGTCGCTCCCTCTAGCCCGCGCGCGCCCCCGTCTCAAAGCTCTCAGGAGGGTTGCAGGCACTCCCGGCACCGCGGGAAGCAAAGGGGACGCGCAGAGCGGGAAGCACAGCGCTGAGAAAACTCACGGTACGCCACCCGCCCACAAACCCACCGACAGAAATCATTTGCAAAAGTTATAGGGCAGATCATTTCAAATGTCATATAATGGGGTCAAATCGCAAAAAAAAAAAAAAAGCCACGTGGACAATTCAAAAAAAGCAGAAGCAAAATGAATCATTGGCTACGAACTGTACATCCAGCTTAGGAAATTCTGTTAAATAACCCACTGTTATGTTTTGGTTTGTCACCTGTTACGAAACAAAACAGAATGAACATCTCTGCTGAAGAACAGATGTACGCTATTTAGGGTTCCATTCAGCAATGATTTTATATGGCTTGCAGGTGTAGGTCACTGGTGAAATATAGACCATGATCCCTGTTGTTTGAAAAATAGATCTCTATAAATAGTCTTATAAAACAGGAACTGTCTAGAAAATTGCCGCACTCATAAAATAAAATAAAATAAAAAAAGGGGGCCCATGCCTGTTACTCTGTTAAAATAAAGATGTTTCTGAGGGTTGTAAAGGGATACAAATTGCAACTGGAAGAAAATCTGAACCATAAGGACATTTAATACATAATTATTTAAGCAGAAGACCCTTAATGAGTTGCATAAACAGGCTCAATTTATAAACTCCGCTTCAAAATCTAGTAAGTTCAGTTTCTGGAAAAAATAATACTGGTCTTAGACTTGCAATGTATTTTAGCATACTTGCTTCTTCCTACCCATAAATTAGAGGAGGTGAAATCAGGAGGAAATGCAAACATCAGCCAGGGCAAAGAATCATGAAGAAGCACCTGAAGAGATTATATATCTAGGCAGTAAATAACTATCCACTTGGAAAAATAAAAATAAAGTGATACATTTCAGGAGAATCTGTGGAAAACATGTTACAATGCTGTCAAGAGGTTTGAGGAGTGGCAGAACTGATGAAGCTGAATTTCAGACTTGTATTTTAAAAAGTGTAAGATCCAGCTGAGACATTTCCTGACCTTGGCTTTCATAATAGTGCTCTTCTTGGTGGCTTCTCCCGCACGGAGACGATGCTGTGGCTTTTCTGCCAGAAGGAGCCCTAACACAAATCCTCTTCTCTATCCAGCAATTTTTATTTCATGAAACTTACTGCCATATGGTATCTTTGAAAATCCCACTCCTGTCAACTTTGTTTAAAAACAGGGCGCACACCTCTCCACCTCATTTCCTTAGGAAGCAAGCTAAAACCAAACCAACAGATGTAGATGATAGGAAAGATGAAACATGGTTTTCCAGCAGACTATGCCTACAAAAAAGTTGATGAAAGGTTTGCCCTACAAACAGGAAATGTTTGACAGTGCCGAACTGCAGCAATCTCTCTCCGGACAGGACTCAAGGGAGTATCACATCCCCTTGCAGCCCTGGGCCTACCGGCCACACTAGGCAAACTGCTGATACAGGCGAGGCAGTCCAGAAAAAGAAGTTAACTACTGCAGGGACCTACATGGAAATAGAATTAAAGAATGGTGTACAGGCAGACATTGAGGCAGGAATTTATCTGTACTCGATGTGTATAAACAAAAAGAGAAATGACTTGGTGTTAGACTGCAGAATTTGCACAAGATTGCAAGAGGAACTGCACCATTCCAGAGCCGAGAGAAGGCGGCGCAGCGTTGCCATCCTTACCAGATAGTCACACGGATGGCCAACAAATAAACACCCATGCAGTTCTCAGGAGGTGCAAGAGCTGCAGAATCTGGCCCCCTATGATGTGCTTAAAATCACACAGGAACTGTGGCAGAGCAAGAGCTACCTTCAAATATTGTTTTAACCTTTCTTCACCAGGACCATAAGAACTCCTGAATGTCATCTCCCAAAGCATGCACACGATGCCATGCAGAAAGCTGCCCACTCTGGCCTACTCCCTCCGTACTCAGGATGATGCATATGGTCTCTGTGGGTTAGTGTTAAGTCTCTTCTGTTGCAAGTGCAGCTTCACAGTAAAAAGAAAGTCTGAAGCCCATGTCAGTACATCTGCAGTCTGGCACCATTACGCCTTGTGGCTGCCAATTTGAGATTTTCATGGATGATACTGTTCAGCAACACCAGTGACCATCTGTTTCTTCCTCCTCCTCCTTTTCCTTCTCCTTTGCTTCCACTTAACTCACTCTTAAATGACCGAGATATCCTGGAAACAAAGGCAGATAGAAATCTGCAGTGGATTGTACAACATCTGCTGATTTAATTCCCAGGAACGTAAGGGAAGAAAATTGCAATGGGACTTTGAGTGAAGGTGTAATGCAGAGGATTAGTGGAGAAAAAGGAGCAGAGTGAAGTTAAAGTCATGGCAGTCGTGTGATTTGACAGACTGTTTCCCTGGGTGGCAGGTGGAAGAGCAAGGCCCCATAGAGGGTGTGTCAGAAGCAGGAATGATGTGACCGCAGAGTGTGTAACCAAAAATAAAGGCAAGCCGAACCCTGCTCATCTCTGCAGCTGCCTGCTACACAGGGAGGTGAACAGCAATGGAGACTAGTAGCTCCACTCAAGTGCAGTGTCTCACTGCTTTATGCATTCAGTGCTTTAAAACAAGTGATCATTTTGATGCTTTGGATTTAAATGCTTCCAGTCTACCTCTTCCCATGACAATGTACCAAAAAAGTGGAAACTTTCCTTCTATGGCTTTAGATTAACCAAGGAATGCCCTCACCTCCTAATACAAAATCAAATATAGGCTTTGCCTTAGGAAGAATACTGACATGTGATTTGACTTTATCAGGTGACTTCTGATTAAGGGAGATATTAAACAACAAGATCTTGCTCAGCATCCCAATGGTCACTGAAGGCCAAAGAACTGCACAAACAACCATTATTCAGGTGTTAGACCTAAGTGAGATAGTGAAGAGGAAACAAAAAAAAAAAGAACAAAACAAAACAAAAAGATGGCGACGCTTCCATTTTTCCATTTGCTAAACTGCTCCTTCCTGGAGGCACTGAACGCATCACTGCCCCATCCCAACTCATTTCAGCATCTCAAAATGGATTAAGAAACAGGCAGTGCTGCACAGAGGAATTAATACAGATTTTTCCTTTACCTTCAGCCTGTCCTCCACAAAGCCTGCCAGCAACACACTACTGTGCCAGTTAGTGATTAGGAGAGAGATTTTGGAAACGTAAGAAAAACCATGCCGAGTAAAACCAAAGGCACGTCCCTCTCCTCACTGGGACCCCAACAGTCCCTGGAGGCGGATGCCGCAGGGGCAGCAAGGTGTGCCCAAGCCCTTTGCCGGCTGGCAGCAGCCTACGGCAAAAGTCTGCGACTTTCCAAACAAAGTGCTGCCGGCATTTAAAATCAGCAAATGGATTTTCCTTCTGTGAATAATTCATTTTCTTTCGCAACCCCTGTAAACTTTTATCACCTACAACATCCTAGGGCAATGACTTCCACAGGCTTTGAAGTCTGTGAAGGAGCATCTCCTTTCATTTTGAACTGGCCAGCTGCTGGTCTCTTCACCTGAAGCCACCAATTCTTTTTTGGAAGAGACAGTACTTTCCCTTCTCACTTGATACAATGTTAAACTCTTCAGACCTGACCCATCCACACAGAGGTAGGCATGCTTTATGCCAGTGGATATATTCCCTTTTCTGTAGAAGAACACAGATGTTGCATTCCTAGATGCTAATTTAAATCTTTTTTTCTTAATTAAAATTACCTTCTGCATCATTAGTTTCATAACTGTCTACTATATTTAAGGTAATGTAGTTCATTGAAATTCCGTTGAAGAAAGTAGGTAAATAGCTTTAAGTAATAAATATTACAATGACATCCATTAAAATCAATTGAAATTATGTTATTTTGAAATAAAATGGTTAAAATAATGACTTCCTTCAAATTCAGAAAGCAGTCTGAGATTGCTTCTCTCTGTTTCTGCAAAGGAATGTTATTGTGTTATCTTCTGATGCAGAAGCATTTCAAGCAGTCATCCTGACAGTTTCAGGAGATGCAGCTAATGCCAGTGGGCCTCACATAAGGATGGGGAACTAAAAGGCTCTTGCATTCAAAGTCTTGCTTTGACTTTGCTCACCAAGATCCTAAGCTCACCAAGATCCTAATCTACATGTGCATTTGAGTCCACCAGCCAGCTTTTCAAATAGCCAGGTCTGCACCGACCTCAGTGAGGACCTATAGCAATACTTCTCTGGTGCCACCCTTATCTCCTACAAAAAAAGATTCTCTACCTGCTTGAAGGGTCTTTAATTTTTGCAACTGCAAAGATGACCTCCCAGGTTTCAAAGCAAGGCTAATACAGTGCTGACAAACAGCAACACATCTTGCAAAGATCTGGAGAATCCAAAAAGGAAAGATTTTTTTTCTAAAATAAGCTAATATTCTTAAAAAGAGGCATATACCTCCAGTCCCAAACTGCAGCAGTGAAAACCTGGAGTAGCAAGGACTGCCAAGTATTATGCAACCTGTAAGCATGGCATGACTGAGTAAGCCTTCAATCAAGCATTCACAAGAAGGGAATTCTAGTGCTCAGTGCAATGTAGTTTTAGAAGGAAATGGATGTTCTGTTGTGATATAACATAAATGAATATAAATGAATTAAACCTCTTTAACAGCTTCTCAACAATAACGCATATTAAATGCTTGGAAAAATTTCTCCAGGCAGCCGTGATTAAATAAATGTAAAATGCTTTCATATTAAAAGGGCATGATCCTGTGTCAGAAAGGAAAGGTTTTCTGCTTCCTTTTAACTCTAGTTTCAAAGCACGTACCTTCAGCACAGTAACATACTCTCAACAGGTCAGATTCAGCATCCAGTCTCCAACAGAGAAGCATAAAGAGCAACACAAAGTTCCTCAACAGTGAAATCAAAGCAGCACTAGTTGCCTCCATGCAGGGGAAGAGAGGCGCTATCAACTAGCACAGCTCCCAAGGTAGACAGGACTCGACAGGATGATGACATGGAGACAGGAGCTCCTAAAAAGAGCCAAATCCATAAATTCCTTATGTTGGTCAGTCGCTATTACAGCTGCATCCCTGGTGACTGGAGATAATACTCTCCCTTCACCCCAGCACGAACAGCTGCCTGAACCCAGCTGCAACGGTCAGGTGCAAGGGGAGGCGAAGATGCGTCATGCACATCAGTGCTTTAGCTGCAGAGGTCTCTATGTTAATGATTGGTTTAACAGTTATTTATGCACAAACAATCTCCCAAATATTCTCTGCAGAAACAATAGAGCAAACTAGACACAGACTTTCAACTGACTTGTCTCCCTGCCTCCCACATCCATATGAACGTAACAAGTTTGCACACCAAGTCATAGGCAACCGACCCATGCCTTCAAGCCAGCTAAAATACAACGCAGCTGCCTGGTTTCCTGCTGGCATGCAAAAAAAATTCTTCTACTGAGAAGCAGCACATCACAGAAACCTCACCTTGTCTGAAGCTCCCTTACCAAGCTGGCAGTCAGGAACGATGTTGTCAGGAGGTTCATGAGAGGTTGGCAGCTCTTCAGTTGAAGCATGGCCTGTTTAGTGGGCATATAAAACTTAAACCTTCCTATTGGCTTTGTTCAAAGGTGAAACACAAAGCAGACAATGGGATGCCACTTAGAGAGAGAACCAAATTCAGACTGGGAGAACCAGGCTTTCCTGCCTGTCCAGTCTGTCAAACCTTTGGTCTCAATTTTTCTGCAAAGCCTTCTGAAAAGTTCATGTTGTGATTACTACAATTCAGCCCCTGCTGGTGTTCCTCAGCAGCAAGTTGACATTTCTGTCTTCCTAGCAAACTCTATACCATCTCTCCCCATTTGCCTACTTTGTCTCCTTGTTGTTTTCTGCCTTGCATCATGTTCATGAAAGCCTGGTAGTATGGAAAATATTTTTTTTGTTTCTGCACCATGTCATTTATAATCCCTTCCTCTACAAGGTTTTGAAAACACTGTCTACTATAAATAATACTAACAATTCAAATTTGTTTTTACCAGCATATTTTTTTCCATCCTTTATGACTTCTTTTTATCTATTCTTTTCACTTGTCCTTCTAACTTTCAATTTTATCTATTCTTAGCTGTAATACGGTTTTAAGAAAAATATTGAATATTCTTTTAGATGAACCCAATCATCTCTGAGTCACCTCTAGAAATAGTAATTATCTCATGTTCTACACACACAAACATGCAAACGCTTCTTGTCCCCAGGTGCCTGACAGCATTTCAGTGGTTGTTGGGTCATGATTCTGGCTCCAGTAAAAATAGAACAAATTCTTGCTACAGTTGATTTTATATAAAGTATCTTCATAATCTCAAAAATAATTCCATTCCACGACTACAGTAAAGAAATCTGATTACCACACACTTAAATTAAACAGTCAGCGGAGTCTGCTACTTGGAAACAAGTGGAAGAAGTTTTACCAAAAGCTGATAATGGTCAGGTCGCCTGAGTGGGAGCTGTAAATGAGACTTATTAAAACCAGAGATTCAGGGAATGGAGGCTTGCAGAAAGATTAGAAACCATTTTAACTGCAGAGCTCTAAGTTTTGATTGGCAGATGTCACAAATTGTCAAGGACTGATACCACTGCAAACATCCTCAAGCTGTCCTTCCGGATAACATTAGACCACAAGAGCTTCACCTTCACTCTGCTCCAAGCAACAGTGATAATCTCAACATCGAGAACAGGGATTTCCCCAACAGCTCTTTTCCGGCATGAAAGGGAAAACTTCTCTCCATCTTTTAGGACAGTCAAGAAAATCAACTTTCTTGTTCCCCTTGGGATAGGGCAGAACAAACTGGCAGAGTCAAAGACTCAAGCAAGGTGAATGGTCTCCTTTCCCTCAGCCTCACCGTCAGGGCGTGCTGAGCCCTAATCGACTGACGCGGAGGACCAGCATGCTGCCGGCTGAAAAACCAGCAGGACCTCGTGGGCTTCTCTGCCTCCCTGAATGCTCACTTTCATGCTGGATCAGCGCTGCATGGGGCCTTCTCCAGTGCCTCTGCCTTTCTCAGGTTTTTGGCCTGTATAAATATATTTAATCCTAAACATACACAATTTTTTTTAAACAAATCTGTTTGCTTTTTTGTCACTCCCATACCGAGAAAATCAGCCAGCTCCGAGCACAGCGCCGCCAGTCGCAAGCTGCTGTTCACTTCACTTCATCAAGAAAACCAGAAGGCTGAATCTCCAAGAAAAACTAAATTTAAAAAATAAGCCAAAGTAAAAACAGTGTAATAACCCTGAGGCAGTTCTCACTTCTATGATCCCTCCTCCATCCTCATTACTAAACTGCTTTCGCCTGCATCTGCTGCCACTTGTCTCAGGTTTTAAACAAAAAACAGTTATAAGGCCTCCTCTCCTCTCAGGAAAGCAAAAGGACAGAGCTGGACTCTTCACAGATTCAATTCCACCACCCCTGAGTGCCAGGGAAATAAATATATGGTAACTCAGAGGCCTGGGACATAAATTCTGGCTTGGATTAGAACCCTGGGGGTAGTAAAGTGCTCTGCCCATTAAAACATAAATTACCGTCAGGGTATAGCTGATGAGAGGCTGGGGCTAATAGGAAGTGGTACTATATCAGAATTATAGGCATGCTCTTTGCAGTCTGACTGTGGGAATTTACTCCCCTCCCTAGCGTGCCTTGAGATGGCAGAAGAAAATTAAGGTAGGGTGGTTTGCATGGGAGTTCACACGTAAATTGTTATCATCCCCAAATACATCCATATCAATAATATATCTTCTTAATCCCATCAGCTATGATTCTGCAACACCTATCATCCCCAAACTCACACTCTTTAGGAAAAGGAAGGAATTTAATGTCATAATCACACTGTGAATTATGTAGCAACAGCATGCTGAGGTACCGTGATGGAAGACAGATGGACATTTCCCAGCATCAAGAAATGGCATAGCCCAAAGCAGCAAATCTGGGAACAAAACACAGGTCTCCTGAGTCTTACTCTCATAAAGGTCATGTCCAGGACCAGTAATGAACAAGAGCTTTAGAAAGGAGGCCTACTCTCCTACCAGCTCACTGGGGCAGAGCACAGAGGCAATTCCTCCTGTGGGGCTAGCTCTCACATCCTCACACTCAACCTCAGTGTACAGGTTGGCTCCTCCACTGCCTCTCGTAAGTGTTGACAGTTATATCAGTCTATAGGGAAGCATAGCCCAGAACTCATCACCAAATCTGGGCTTTCAAGATCACTCAATGTAGTGGTTACGAATTTCCTTTCAAAAATCTGAACCTGTAACATAACAGCTTTGAGTTTCCTCGGAAAACGAGGTCCCATGGAGCATGCAGAAACCCCTGCACTCTCTCAAAGACTCAGTGCCCAACAGCTTCCATACAGAAAACTACGCCGCCGCTGGGAGCAGATCCTTTCCCCCTCCACCATTACGTCCTATATTAGGTCCTATCTAGAAAAAGATGTGATCAGGATGAGACACCAGCTGCAACTCTCGCACTGCAAGTTTCACTATTGTAAAGCAAGGTGTTCACGTACACCTGAAAAGCTCGCTGCTTCATGTCTTCTCAGAGCTGAGATTTGAAATCAGGGAAGACTGCCTCCCAAGTAGGAGCTTTCAAAGAGGAGGTTTAATTTAGAGCAAAATTTTACAACTGCTCTTATGAAAAGGACTACAGTAAAGTTGTAACAGTGATAGAACTTAAATTGATAACGCAAATGTCACTGCAATATTTGCAGAGGACTTAACAGCAAACATGCACATGTTCCTGCTTTTACCTCACTGAGGATGGACATTATTAGGTCAACCTGTGAGATTGTTTTTCAGGGTATAAATGTCAATTAGTGCCTATCAGTCTTGCAAACGTATCTTCAGATCTTCTCATGAAAATCCTTTGTGTCCAGGAAGGCCTCTTGCCTTGGCTGCAAAGTTGGGGAATCGAGGCAAAAGGCAGTAATTTAACAATGCACCCAGGCTGCACTAAAGTCCTCAAAAGATACAGAAATTTAATCCAAATCATTTCAAATTTTGCATACAGTTTCAACCCAGAAACACCTTTTCAGGGAATTAAGGACAAACAATCAAGACAATATTAAAATGTTGGGAGGGATCAAAACTGACAGCTTATTTACGATCTACAGACATAATCATACTTCAAAGTTGCTATTTGCCAGCAGTACGTTCTTTAACTCCTGAACTTACCCTTTCCCTCGAATGCTTGGTTCCTAAGCAACACTAACTTGCACCTCTTATTTATGGTCTATCTATGCTATTCTTTACTCTCCATTCTACAACAGGGCTAAAAGATGCTATTGAGATACGGCTCCTGAAGGATGGCCGCTCGCTAGTTTGGAAAGTGCTGCCAGTGACACAAAGAAAGACCACACTTTGGTTCCGTTCCTATGATCTGCAACGCATGCCTCCAGAGCTGCCATGTACCTCCCCGGGCATTACTGAGAAAACAGGGTTCTTGACCCAGATACCTATTTTGAAAACAATGACTGAAACCAAAACAAATTAAATAACTATGTTTAGGAATAGAGAAACTGTACCCATAGCTGCTGTGAACAACCGTGGAGGAATCCTTTTAACGACAAGTTTGGCTCCTTGCAGGACATAACTAATGTTACTTGAAGTCTGCTGGAGACATGGATAGAGCAGAGTAACCACAAGTTAAAGCAGATTACAGTGAATTCTTTCCCCTCCACCCCACCCCCTGTCCCTAACACAGTGAACGTCCTATTCTCCATTATAAGTAAAGCAGAAATTCGGGACAGCATTGAAATGGCAGGCCTGCGCGACCTGCAACACAATCGGACTGTGCTTTCAAGCCATCTGAACTGAACAGCAATGGAAATGTTACACGGGTCCCAGGGTGCCCACTGAGCTGTGATTTGGTTTTTATTTATTGAAGACGACACTTGCATACACTGGGACAAAGTTATTTGTTGGCCTTAAATCATCCACGCAGCAACAACCGAAGTAAGCTTGCAGATATATCAAGAAGGGATTTAGGACTGAATATGGAAAGACAGGGCTGAATAAGCCAAAAGAACATGCGTGAAGATAAGTTTAAGAACTAGTGGTCCAGAAAGAGCAACATATTTTTAGAGTGGAAGAGTAATCTCGCCTCCAGCACTCCTATGGGCATCAAACAAAGATACTTTTCACTTTCCAAGCAGGCAGTCCTCCAGCCAGAAGGACCACATGACCTTGCAGGCCAGCAGACGTTGCATACTCAAGGGCAGGAAGATTTTCAGAGATCCTACTAGCCATGGAAGGACCCACCTCAATTTCAAGTTCTCCTACCTTAGAGGTTCTCCCTCTTTTTGGCATATTTTTCACACGCAATAGAGGAGTTTGGGCCACAGGAGCCTTGCATTTCCTTGGGGCTGCAGCTTGAGGTGTATCCTGCAAATGAAGTCTGCAGAAGGGGGAGGGCAGAGCAGGAGCACAGCCCCACTGCCTCCACACCAGCCAGCTGGGCAGGGGAGCAGACCCTGCCCCATCTCCATAGGAACAACCATGACAGCTGCATAAGCGATTTTTCACTTAAGAGGCCAAACCAAAAATACCCTGCCGTTTGTTACATAATGTCCCAAAACAAAGAAGTTTTAAAGTAGAAAATACTAGCATCACTTTGCATCAAATGAAGCACTTTAGCTAACCTGAAAGAAAGCACCATTTTGTTTTCTCCCATTTAAAAAGGCTTTAATCAAATACAAACCAGTTATTTAGTATCTATAACACAAAATCAAAAGATTTCCTTCAGGAACGATAGAAATAAAATGTTTATTGTCTCAATCCACCTAAAACTGCCTTTGCGGTCCCTAGATCCTACCTGTCTCTCACTGCAATGATATCGGCTCCCGAGAGCTTCATGAGCTCCTCTGCCTGCTGATGCTCAGCACGTGCCGTACCCGCGCCAGCCCCAGCGTCCAAGCCGGGGAACGGCCCCAGCCGACGCGGGCTCCCCTCCGTGTGCCACGTACTGCACTGTCCTGTTCGCCTGCTGCACTACACAAACTATCCTAGCCACCACGGAAGAACGAGAACAGTAAACGTTATTAAATTCCAAAGAGTGCAAATTATGCCCAGCCCAGATACCATGTCCTTGTCTTTAATCTGCACCCAGCATTTTGTAAAACTTAACTGTAAAGAATGCACTTGGAGTTAAAAGAAATTCTGAAATTCAGCAATATCCTATGATGATGCTCAGTTTATACCCTGGATGGGAGAGAAATTGTTGAGTCTGTTTGCTCGTGCCCTTGTGAAGTGGTTGCCCATATGTTCCTCACATTAGGAAGATATTTAATGTATGCCCTGGGCAAATAACAGCCTATGGTGCATCCGAAACAAACAGAGCCATCACCCAAAGGTGATACATATTTCTGGGGGGGGGGGGTTGTTTCTTTAAACTTTTCTTAAAAAAAAAAAAAAAGAAAAGAAAAAAAAACAGAAACAAGCAGCTAGTTACAGTAAATTAAAACGATATCTATCAAATCTCACTTATGGTAATATAAAGCTATTCCTGAACTTTAATTATTATGATGAACCGGTCTCCTGTGGCTTGTTCGTTTCACGCAGCTAAAAAAAAATGTTAACAGCCTTCTAATTATATCAGTTTTCTGTGTAAAAAAAAAATGGTTCACATTTATTACTCTGTCTAGGGAAGCTATGGATCATCTTGCCATTCACTTAATGCTTTTAATTTACATATCAGAAATACTAATAAGTGTGGTGTTATTAGATCATATTCCCTTTTGCTTCCAATCCAAGAAAATGGTCCATTTTGTTCAGCTACCACAATTAAATTAATTTATTTTTTCTAAGGCAGGGTTTTTGATAAGGGCTTTTATCAGAAGTTTGACTGCATTAAGCTTAATAGGACATCTCTCTCATTAAAACAAAATGCAAAAAGAAAACACGTTTCATTAAAATCACACAATGGCTTTGCCCACCCCCAGCCCCATTTTGGATTCATTAGCATTTTTAATACAAGATGTAATTGTGTCTTCCTCTTCAACAAGGGCCACAATCTGAGGCTCTGGATTTGTTTAAAATTCAGTAGTTACTTCAGTATCACTTTATGAGTCGCACTGCTGTATCTAGAGACAACCAAAGCAGAAATGCCTAAGAAGTTAGATTTGGCACAGTCTGGGTTTGCTATTGATTTACCCGTGGGCATTTCTCCTGGTGCTCACAGCACAGCTCCTAAGAATCTGCTTTTTACTCCTTAGAGCATTAACAATATATTTCAGTAGTATCCATTATATTTCATGGATTACGAACAGTTTCAGTACTATGCAAAAAGGTACGGTATAGCCCACTCCTAACAAAGTATCAGCTTGAAAAGGAACAGAGCTGCAGCCTGTAAAACCAACCTCTAAACACACCGAACCGGGAGAGCTTGTTCTTCTTTCCAATAGAAACAATCTCAGATGATCTTTGGGATCCTCCAAAAGGAAGAGGAAAATACAAATATTTCAAAAGACAAAAATTCTACCTTATTTTTCAAAATAACTGGATGTTAGAGAGAGACATTGAGGTTTCAACTTCTCACTGTTTCATCTGAATTTAACTCCCACTTCTAAACTGTTTCATTCAGGTAGACGTGGCATCCCCGAACATGCCTTTTTGTCAGATGCACTCTGCACTTCTGAAGCTCCCTTACCATCTCCGGGGATAACCTCAGGGGTCCACGTAATACTGACACTTGACCAAGAAGAGAGGAACACATCCTGATTTTGCTTGCATTCTGGATAGGGGAAGGAAAGAGAGTTTAATAAAGATTTGTGGAGCTGATCAAGCCAAATTAAGATTCTTTTGGACTGCTAAAACAGTGGGAAAGGGTTTCAGTGTAGATGAAATTTGAGCCTGTCATAGGTAAGTAGAAGATGCTTAAAAATTAGATAGATGCTACCCCTGGTAGGTAACAGACAGGCTCAGAAAAATAAAATGTACAGTGATCAATGCTGTATACACATCCCATCCATCATTGCCTGAATGGCTTTAGAGAGTGATTTTAGCCTAATAACACTATTTCAGTTAGGTTTGTTCTTTTGTTCTTTGCTTGGCACCTACTCAATTCTACTTCTCCGCCTTTTCATGAAGTTCCTAAAGTTGAAACTTTTGCTTATCCAGCTGTATTGCTATCTCATATCCTCTTTAAACAGATTTCTGCTTGCAGTTGAACAGACATTAGCTGCCGTAACAAAGCAGCAGTCCATATGCAAAGTTTGCACCATCCTGTCCTCTGCTTCAACTCAAAGCCAAAATGCCCATATGGCCTCTGGAAAAAAGAAGGGGGGAAAACAGTAAAATGTTTAGTTGGTTCTGCTGGAAAGAAAGGAGGAGTGTCAGTACAAAGAGTGGATTAATGCCTTAGCCTTGCAAAGCTTAAAGTCTGTCTTCTGCTGCACACCATGGAGGCTGGGAACTGAACAACAGCACGTGTTCTTCTGCCCCCTTCTCCAGGTCCAACCTCCTGTGATGAGAGACCTCCAAGACCTGCTAGGAACACAGACCACATGCCTCAGATCTGAGCAGCTCAGACATACCCAGTAAAGGCAAAATAGCACACTGAGATCATGACACTATTTATATAAGGGAAATTTTTTTAATCAAGCAGTTGTCAAAGCGTACACTTCATAAGCTGCTTAGGTGTCACATATTTAGGTAGAGGAGCTAAAAAATAGGGTTGTTTTTGGTGTTAAGATCAGTTTTAGGGAAGAACTCAAGTTTAAAATCAAATCAAGACTAGGTTTAATTTCATATTTAAATAGCTGTAAGCTGTATTCTTAAGATTATGGCCCAAAATAATGCAGAAATCTTAGAAAACACAAGCCCCCAGATCTCTGGGTATTTCTGCTCTTAGAGTAGGCCCAGGGATGGTACCTTTTTAAATGGTATACCTCTGAGAGTCACAGCATCAGAGATATTTAAAGCAGGATTGAAAATTACTGTGTCAGGTTCAGGGTTGCATTTGGGCAGGAGGACAGAGCAGCAGCAGCAACACAAATGATTGCACAGAGGAAGCAATCTGCCAGCCCCTGTGGAGAGTACCTAGAGCATATGTTCAGTGCAGCATGCAAACATCTTTGATTGTACCAGGCAGAGCAACAATACACTGGCTACACATTTTTAACAGTGGGAAGCAGGAGATTGTAGCATGAAGCTTCTCTAACTCCGCTGCTGCTGTCTGAGTTTATTATATTTATACATTTTATGGATCATCACTTCTGCAACTCTGAACGTACACCATGTAGATCAGAAGAATGGGAAATGTGCTGGGCATACAGTGGGGTCCTGGTGAGAAACAGGCTGGTTTATCTGCTTCTGCTGCCTTAGAGGTTGTTCCACGTCCGCAGTTTTATTCAAACTCTCCTGTCTGAGTGCCATCTGCACTTTCCGTCCTGCTGCTGCTTGCATTTGCTCCTGAGCTAGGCTGATTTCTGATGTCCTTCCTGCCTGCCCAAGGTTTCCTTGTACACAACCCTTGGCATTTCTTCGGGCAAAGCAGACAGAAATACCAGCATTCAATTTACTACTGTGCCCTTGTTGCCTTACCTACAGGGCTCCTAGACTCAATTCTCTCAAAATAGACTTGTGGACCAGTAAATGTCTCTAATATATACTGTTGCACAAACAATTGATTTTTCAAAGTGAGTATATCTGGAAAAAAAAATGTTGCAATATTTTTTCTGTTCAGGTCAATCAAAATTAAATTTTTTATATCAATCTTAGAAGGTCAGAGCCAGCACCTTTTGAAATGCATGTCAGGAAAATTTTAAAAGAAAACAATTGAAACAACAACAACAACAAAGATGATCAACACACCTCTTTTTCCAAGGTCTAGAAAGAAAAAATTGATCAAATTTTTACTTTTAGTTTGAATTATATAAATTTGTAAATAGTTTTCATTGACTCAAAACTTCACTTTCTTCAGTGAACAAATTAATTTTTGTCTGTCTATACCAATAACTATGGGTAAAGGAGAATAGATAAGATTAAGTTTCAAAAAAGGAAAAAAACAACAAGGCATGAGATGGCAAATTTCTCCACTCTCTCCAGCTCATAATAGACCATAGCATTTTCCAAGAGGCTGCCATACACTTTCTATGCCAACTTTGACAACCACAATAGCAAGAATATAAAGAAGCAAATCTGTCTCATTCACTTGCATTTTGAAATGAAAATTAATTTTCTAACCTTGAACAATCAATAGCTCTATATAATTGAAACAATGATGGAAATTTTGATCTAAAAAATGTAATTATCCAAACCACAATTTGGCCAGGACACAGGGAGTTACAGCCCCACTTCTGAGAAGAGAACACTGACTTCCCTTTTATCTTTAAGTATTATGGTCTTGCCACCGAGATCAAAAATTAGCACTAAACTAGTCTTTAATTCTCTGCTGCTCCTGAGAGGAAACACTTTTCCTGGTGCAAATCAAATCCCCTTTTTACCACTTATTCCACATATTTTCTGAATCTTAGCAAGATCTTAACCTAATCTATGTGACCGCAGGCTACAGCACTCCAACTACTACACTTAAATATTACTGTTTGTCATTCATCCACCCCAAAAACTGACATTTTAAGGAATTACCAGCTCCCAGTACAAGAAACCTAACTATACCCAGACAGCCGTAATCTGTGAACAACCTAGTTTTCCATGTTAATATGACCCTGCACGACACACAGCACTTCAGGTTTCACACCAGCTTGTTGGTGGAAAGCATCCGATCTCTTCAGAAGTGTAAGGTAGAAAAGAGACAACACATTTTGCCTAACTATGAAGCTACCATGCATAACTTAGATCAACATCCATAACTAAAATGAACAGAACCACCCATCTGATGTGAATTGCATACATTAATTGTAATCCCCTCCACTCTTTCTAATGTTTCTCTAGTCCAGCTCACTGTAATACCCCAAAGAAATGCAAATTAACTGTTCCTCTGAGTGCAAGTGAAAAGTGTACAGAAGAACTTTCATATTAACTACAAGCAATGGTCTTCAATATCCTCTCTTCCAGGCTCTTGATCTTTCAGATCTAGGATATCCTACATCTCCTGCTCCATCTACATACTCTTCACACTTTAATATTATCAAAGCTTAAAAGTTTTGTAAGAGTATGAAAAAGAGAGAATGGAACAATTATATAAAATGAGGAACAACTTCAAATAGATGAGTAACAAACCAGATTCCTCCCACTCATAGTAAAGGAAACTATAGAACATGCAATTGAACTTAAAAGCATCAATATTTTGATATTGAGTCTGAGAAACTGGCTGATCCAAGGTACCACTGAGGTCAAGAACTTAGAAATTTAATTAAAAGGTAATGACTAATTTCTGTAGCTGGAAAGATTTTGCTATTCTCTCCACGAGATTTGCTGAGTCTTCTTTGGCAAGTTCTAGCCATGATTTTGATGAAGCACAAAGAGGGCTCCCAGCTCAAATCAGCTGTTTAAGGATGATCTCCTGTGCAGTACAGACCATCAAAAATGAAGAACAAATTCTCAGACAAAGAGAGCATTAAACTATTGATTGGGGTGCATCAGTGCAGGGAGACTCTGGGCTCATAAGTATTTCGTAATAACGAAAATAAAAGTTGGCATGAAGAGAGAAAAAAGAACAAAAGCAAAACACACTTCCTCATCCTCAAAAACAAATAATACAGGATGACAAATTGATGAGGGACAATCTAGAAGAGACTTTTTAGAGCAGAGAGCAAGAGAGAAGCAGAGCTTTCAGCATAAGAAGGGAGACCTGAAGGTAAAAACAAGGAGCTACAGATTATTGCAGAAAGGGAGGAAAGACCACAGATACCTACAGGAATGAAGGTGATAGCAATACAGATGATTGCATGGCATCCTCCAGCACAGACTACAAGTAATTGCCACCATCTGAAATAGGAGTTTCCTGGACTGTCAGTGGGAGACCAGCATCTAAAGAAGAGCCTGCAGGCTTGTAATTGTAAAAGAAAATTTGATCTTAGAGCAGGCAGGATGGAAAAGCTGGGGAAGAAGCTAGAAAGGAACTGCAATTAATAACAGCAGATAAAGGATCTACTTCATGGGACACAGCACTGGCTAACACAACGCTCATTTAGCTGAGGGATCCAAGCCGTTGGCTTCAATTAAAATAAACTTGTGCGTTAAAGTTGCACTGAACTATTTATTAATTAGTATGCCCTAAATGTTCAGAGAAAGCTATTACTTAATCTGCATTATTCTCCTCTCCAATCTCCTTTAAATGAAAGGAGCTGATTGGACTGATGATAGGGTTGAGAAAAACAGACTCCTGTCATCTGAAGATGCCCAGTTACACAGTTTTCTACTAAAATTTCATCAAAAGCCAGCACAAAAGCAATGTCAATGACACAAGAGTAGAGCCAAATGCATCTGGCTTTACTGAGTATTATTGTAATATCAAGTGCCTAGCTCGGTTGTGTCTTTTGGAAACAAAAACAATCCTTTGTGATACTTTGGAAAGGTTCCTTCTCATCGGCATGTAACTCATGTAAAAAGGATGATTTAAAACAAAAGAAACATTATCTAATATTAGAAGTAACTGTTAGGAAGGCTCATTAATGCAATGCACTGATGCTACAGTCTCCCCAATTCTATTGCATACTTAAACTACAGTAATTAAACCATAGTTCCTCTGTGTTATTTAGCAAAGTAAATAATTACACCATGCCCCTGAGGTTTATTGTTAATTTGCAACATCAGGCAGAAACCCTTGCTGTCACTTCTGAACCTCCATTTTATGGGACCATACACCTATAGTGCTGTCCTGCTACTGCACTTAATGTCAAAACGACCACACTGACATTTTCTCCTTTGTGTTCCACATCAAGAATAATAGTCACTATACAACTTTATAAAATGTACATTTGTATCCAAGGCAGCCATCAAACATACTTTCTAGACAAGCCTTAAATAATCAAGGTCAGCTTATTTTCCAGGGTGGGAAAGCTAGCATTTTCCCTATACACCAAAAAGAGTCTGGATTCATTCACTTGCCACAATTTGACATTTTTTGTCCAGACACATAAATGCCAGCACAGCAAGACCACAGTCACTTCCAGCACTGCTCCTGCCTCAAAAGCACCGTTCCACCTGCGCTCCCGTCTCGGGCAGAGCCTCTGCCCTTGAGGTCCCAGGCTGCGGGACTGTCCCTGAGAGGAGAAATTCAGCCCTTCTGAGAATGCTCCTTTTCAGACATCCTGCTTATAGCTGCCCAAGCAACTTAACCAAAGAGGGCAGCGCAGAGGAAATACAAGAAGTAACGAGGAGATTTATTCAAAGCCATCACCACGCAGCAGGGGCACGAGTCCGCCCCGCCGGCCCCTAGAACGAGAGCAGGGCCTGGCAGGATTATAACTATATCCCAGCACAGGGACTGGGACCACTCGAGGGGATAGTCAGTCCAGTTTTACAGACTCAGGAAGCATCCAACATCCCTGCGCAGTTGGTAAGGATCAAAAGGGGAAACAAAAGCACAGTGCCCCAATAATCTCAAAATTCAGACAAAAGAAAATTGTGTTTATGTTTACTGCTACCCCAAAATAACAGAGCACTTACTGCCACACATCAGCAGGTAAAACTGGAAACAGGTGACAACCAGTCTGAAGGTAGCAGCTATCTGCTGCTAGGGAGAAAGATGTGGTTTGGCTTGTTGTCATGCTCCTCCCAGCGGCAGAAAGGAAAGACCTGTCTGCTACGCTACAGAACAGAGACTATTTTTCTTCTCTTTGGCCATTCCTACAGTGTCTTTTAGCTAAGAGCTGGGAAAGACTCATCACAATGCTCTACATGCCCTTGATGAATCAGGAAAAAGCTCTACAACACCCACAAATTTATTATTCCAGTGCCCTGGAAAGCCTACTACTGTGTGCCAAAGACAGCAATGGTAAAAGTGATGGAATAAAGATAGGGGAAAGAGACTCCAAAAGAAAGAAATTTTTTTTCCACTGAATAATGGTTTCCTCAGAAACTTCTAATATTCTGTAGCATCTACATCAGTATTTCATTCCTATATGCCAGCACAGGAGTTTTCACTTCACTTCCTCACAAAAGAGGTTCATAAGAAAAGCTCTGAAAAGCTGGGTTTTTACGCACACATACGTATAATAATACACCATGTTTAAAACTGCATATTTGCTCCAATACGATTTGGGAACTGCAATGCTGGGCCAGAGTCTCACCTAGCAGTTAAGTATTACGTTAACTAGCTAAATACAACAACCAACACGAACACACGTCAGTATTGCTCCCCCAACCTCAACTGGACTATGCTGATTTATATTTACTGCATTTCCAGCCTGTTTGGCTGATGTTATTGTTTCTCTGCTTTCACTTGCTTCCCAAGATGTCAGGATGACAGCCTGAATATTGTAGGCTTCCCTGCCTGTTGTCCTGATATTAAAGGACGGTTGGATTTCAACACAGCTAAGAGTACACTTCCACGATAAACGAAAAGACCCCACTACCATCCCTCTGTGCTGCTCCGGTGAAACCGAGATGCCTTGTAAGAATCTATTGTGCTCAAATACATACATACATACATACATACATATATATATATACACACATACACACACACACGATATGCAAAGAAAGGGACCCTTATATACATATATATAAAAATATATAAATATATATGAATATATATATATATATATATAAATATATATGAAAAAATCCTCTCTTGCAGTCTTCATGGTAAATAAACATCAGTAGCATTCTGGGTATTGTAGAGAACACATTAGAAGTGGTGAGATATACTTTGCCCATTAGAAAAAGAAATGTGGGTCAGAGTCCATCAAGGATTTGGAGATCCTTCAAAATGAAAGAAATGGAACTGTAAGATATTTTTATGTATATATTATGGCATGCCATCATTTCTTTTAGGAAATACATTCTGAAGTTGACATTCCAACATAAGTCAAGAGCTTCAGGATTTATTTTGGCTACAGAAAATATTACCACCTAAAAATTTGAGTCTAAAAGTAAACAGATATAGACTTCCTTGGCAGGTGACACTGAAAAAGGCACCATATAAAATCTGTAGGTTTCTACAACTGCTATAAATCTTCATGGTCTCTGTAAGGCTAATGGCAACATACCTGAGTTTGGCATCACTGATCAGACTTTGAGCTCAGAGCGATTCCTGAACACCAGACCTATACACCTCAGGGTACTGTGCTGACTTCTAATACATTTACTCAAACTGACAAATAATGACACTGTCCAAGCAGTCCAAAATTTGAATCTCATGAACTTCTGTGTCACTGCTGTCAAGACCTCTTTACTCCCTAGCAAAGAAGACCAGACCTAACAGAACACAGGTTGGCAAAAGACCATGAATAAGCTATTATTTATTTTATAGCATTAAGTTATTACATTCTTTCTTTCAAAGTTGGCATTTAATTTAATGAATCACTGTTCTTCATTGCTGATTTTTAATGTACTGCATCACATTTCTTCTGGTGTCTCAATCTCACTTCCTTTTGTTTTTCCTACTGGCATTTAATTTACTGAAACAAAAGAATTACTACTTCCTTCTTACGGCTAGACTATGATAATTCAATGTCCTCCACCGTGTTATTTTTAAGCAGCTGTTTATTTAGCCTCCAGTGAATTGCTACATGTATAACTCGACTTCATTGTGTACTGTGATTTGGAAGGTAAAATATTGTCACTATTATCATAGTCCAAGGTGCTAAATTGATTCAGAGACTTCCCAATACATAAGACAAGGCAGGACTGGAGGTGACCTACTGAATCAACCAGGCTATTCCCTAGCTATCACAGACAAGTACACTGTATTATCTCCGTTGTAAGCTCTGTTTTAACAGTGGTTGTTTACCTAGTTCCCCTCCTTGGGGAAGCTGTTCAGAAGCTCACCCCAATAGGCATGATGGCCATTGGACTGAAATGGTTTCACCTCTATGGCCAAAATATAGCACAAACCCCCCAGAAGCAATAAAATGGCTTTATAGTATAAAAACGTATTTGAATTCTGAACACTCATGGAGAAGGAAGACACTTCAAACTAACTTCAAAAGCTAATTCTTCTGTTTTTAGATGCAGAAAATGCGCCCCTTAAGATAAATCTCCAAAAAATACCAGCTCCAGCTATGTCCTATCTCAGGTAAAACCAGAGGCTATCAGAGAACTTGTGTGCGCACTGTTGGTACCACAAAAACAAACTTTACATTGACTTTTGTTCAAGGAAGGCTTGTAAATGCTCAGCCATAATGCCCAAGAGAATTAAGCGTAAGCTTGCAGGTAAGTTTGGGCATAAGCGCTTTCCTCAGCCGAGTCCTCCATCAAAACATGATTCCAGAATTCTTCCACCAAAAGCCCAATTCAAAAAAGAAACTAAAAATCAGTGGAAGCTTTTCCATTGGCTTTGCTGAGGTTTGGATTAGGCCCCTTAGGAGAGGAGGGCACACTGAGTTTGGCCACTCTTGGCTCCTAATGCAAACATACCTCCATCTCCAAAACTGACAACATCTCTTCTCCGAACCTCTGGATAGGATTATCTCTTCTCTCTCTCTAGGTTTTAAGTCTTTATCTCTTTTCTGAGAGAAGAAGTGCTACAGAGGAGGCAAACCTGGTCTTCCAGAGAGCTCTCCTCCCACCTTCACTGCAACTGACCTTTGCATAAATAATGCGAACTACAGCTCCTCTGAGCCTCGACTCTGCTCTAGCATTGCTCTAGTGTCCTTTGCATCGTAAATTCTTCTAAACCAGATTAGCTTATCAGGGCAGATATTTCTCTAATAGTTACTAGCTATTAGTTTCTCTAATCTAGTAATTTTCTAGTAGTATTTTTCTAGCTCATTTTTGATTTCATCTAAAGTTAGGAAAAGAGAGGAATTACATATGGAAGGGAGCAATTCTTCATCCCAGTAATTTTTAATAGGTAGGTTTTTTTAAGAAAAATAATCAGTTTCTCCCTTCATCAAGGTACAATTAAGCCAGCTGACTGGATTACAAAGTTTTGATCAAAGAAATCCTGCTTCCCTTGACTTTTCAGTTGATCCTTTCATGCTCGTCTTTAATGCTCTAAAATGTTGTTGCTACTATTAAAAATAAATAAATAAAAAGAGGCCTTCATGGGTTATAAACACAGTCCTTAGAGTCTTCTCTATAGCTGCCTCCATACTTCAGCCTCTAAGAGCTCTGCCCAGTAATGCCTACAGCGAAGGTCTTTTCCTGAGAAGCCCAACTAGGAGTCATTTCCACGGTACCTCTGGTCCTCTCTGCCTTTCTAATCTCTACTTCAGTCCTCTGAAGGGCAGTTTCTAGTTACCAGCAAGAGGAGGCAATGCCAGAGAAGTTCACAAACACTGCTGCATGCAGGCAGTAGCAGCATTCCCGTGGGCGATGTGCATGACGATAGCAACAGTAGGGCAGGGCATAAAATCTCACTTCTACAACAAAAACTGAGTATTCTCTATCTCAGTCATAAAAAAAACTTAATATGAAACTTGGTCTCTGAGGCCTGCAGATTACCTCCTTGCCTTTTACACCCTTCCTGTATATGCCAAGTGCCCAAATCCATTACCTTGACAACACTGTGCATCACTGTAATAGCACGAGTCAGACTTGTGATTTTTGTGACCACAACAAAAGCAGACTCCCATCGATTGGTGTGGGGCTACCTGTTCGAAACTATAATTCCAGCAGGATACTTGTTTTAAATCTTGTTACTCTCTACTTTGGATCTAGACAAACTTGCACATATACCAAAACCAGTGGCTTGTTTTATGGTCTCATTTTAAAGGGTTTGTCTGTATTCCAAGGCCCAGCAAACAAAACGGAACAAAACCCCTCCACAACAGGTTCCGTTCGGTGCTTCTTCCTCGTCCTTTATTTATCCAGCCTTACGAGGCTCAGTGCGGTGTTTGAAACATCCGTGTTTTCCAAATGAAGGTTGTGAGGTTCTGCTCTAGACTAAACTCTGGGTGTGCACGTACTTCACTTGTAAAAACCTTTTGATATACTTGGGCCTGGGCCAAAGGCTTAGGCTGGTGCAGGGAGGAAGGAAGGAAGGAGGGGGTAAACCAACAAAGCTGTATGTCAGGTTTTGTAGCGGAAAACGACAGATCCCAGCAGGTATTGATCCAAAGACAGGGATGACTGCTGGCTGGCACATGTTTAGCTGACAAGTCAAGAAAGTAAATCAGGTTACAATAGTGACAAAAATGACTGTCTCCACCAACGCATGGCAATATATCTTCTTTTATAATATACAAGAAGAAGGCTCAGATTTTTTCTGGTTGTGTCCTTCTCTTGCCACCATCCCCTTTGGATGAGCTGTGCTGTATCTAGCTTAGTGTATGGACACATGCTAGGGAGACACCTTGCTGAGTTTCTGTAGGCTACTCCAACGGTGAATTGGAGGAAGCATGTACAAAGTCACGTGAAATCCAGTCCTAATTGAATTTACTATCACCAGTGTGGGCTGTGCATTGACACATAGGGCATCAAGTAAGGCACAGGTTACCGGTTTTCACCTGGTACCTGCTCACAGTTCTCATACAGTTTTGCAAATACCAACATACAGTGCTAGACAGAAAACAAGTCCTGGCTCCTGATCTATCAACTCTGTAAGCCACTCACCTTTAGAGCAAATGCTAAAGCAGTAAGAGAGGTGATTTCTTCACTGTGTCTTAGTGCATATTAGGAAACAGCAGAAGAGGAGAAGATGCCAGCACCACTGAATACCAGTGACTACTGTATGTGTACCATGAGAAGAATCTTACACGACCCATCGAGGGCTTTATCTGTGAGGGGGCAGAGGGCTGCTGCTCAGGTATCTCTGGTGATCCCAAGTATTTCACAGCCATAAGCCTCCCATCTGTTCCCGAGAATGGGATGAAGGATCTAATTAAGGTGAGATTAACACAGTGGGTTTGAGGTAGCAGAGTATCTGCTGCAGAAAATTATCCCTCAGTAACTTGCTGGAGTTCTTCAAGCAGGTTAATACAATAGCAGAGAATCGTGAAAGGGAACGTAGTTTTCCACAAATTTTTGACAACTTTGCTTGTAAAAGAGTAGAGGTCCTATCCTTAGGGGATACAGAACTACAGCCTTAGTTTGGGAGAAAAAGGAAAAGTTAATCAAAGAAAGATACAAATTCACCATCACCCCAGTACTGTGGAATACTCGCTGATAAATGAGGAATGACGCACTACCAAGCGCTATCCCAAGAAAGGACCCATCTCAGGCAGGGCCTTGTGTCCTAGTCTACACAGCACATATTCTTCCTCCAGAGCAAGAAGATGCCAGTGACCAGGCTGTGCTGGACAAGCCAGCAGCCACCTCAGAGGTCGAGAGGCTCTTTGGTCAAACACCACAAGACGACCAACAGTGGCACAACTGAGGCAAAGCTGCAGGGGCCAATGCCAAGAAATAAACAGCCCTCGACTAAAGGGCGAAATGAATGACTTACGAAGATATGTAAGTATCAGAAGACATAAATAAAGGGCTAACGGGATTTTCTCCCACACTGCCACAAATGTCAACCAGAGTTAGTTGCATGGCTAAAAGAAAAAAAAAAAAAGCCCATGGGAGTTTATGTGCTTATTTAGGCGCAAGGAGAGGGCACCTATTTTACAGTGTTCTCCTGATCGCTCTAAGGCTCTCAAGTGAGACTCGCTTAGGTTCAGTCGAAGCTTTGCCGGGGAACTGAAGTCAATGCTTGTAGCTGGTGTTCTCCTTAGCTAAAGGCAAGGTCCAAGTCAGACTAAAATCCAGAGGTGCTGCTGTCCGTCCCTCTGAGCGATGCACACCATCCCCCCAACATACGATTTAACGCTCTCCGATTAGCAGCGTGTTTGTAAGTCCCTTGCAAAAAAGGCAGATGTTAACACTTCCACTTCATGGTTAGAAACTGAGACACAGAGCATAAGTGACTTGGCCAGAGTCACAGCGGGAGCATCTGGCTCGGCAGGGAGCTGAAGCCCAGCCACCCGAGCGCCAGGCGAACAGCCAAGCTCCTGGAACAGCTTCTGTCAGGAACAATTCCCACATGGAAATAAGCCATCAACACAAGGACAGCCTAATTACAGATAAAAAGGAACCTGCTCAGGACCAAAAAGGGGTAGCCACAAGCAATGCAGAGTTAACCCATTACAGGAGCACCCTACATCAAGAAAGCGGGGTCCTACCATCCCAAAGGGTTTCGGAAGGTGCCTGCAGCTCTAACTGCTGCTCCCGCGATGTGGGCTAAGGGCACTGCGCTAACCACGGCTCTGGTTTTGTGGCTTAGGAGGGTCTCTTGCAATGGCCAGGCAGCCCTTCTTTTCCATATCCCTTCTCCTGAAGCATCAGGTGTTTAGCTGGAGTCGCCTCCAGACAGAGCTCAGACCCGCCATGGCAAAGCTAACCCTGATGTTTCTCCACCCCCACCCCAGCCACGTCTTTCTGCCATTTTTCCACAAGTACTCTAGTTAACTCTAGTTAAATCCCCTCTGTGCTTTCCTCTAGAAGGGAGGATTTCAAAATTTGATTTGTTTTACTCACTAAGTACTCTCTGGTATTCCCAGTGGCTCCTTTAGCTGACAAGGCTTATCCTTGTCGCCACTTTGCTGTGTTTTATGGATAGGGGCCAGCAAAACCCAAGACGTCATTTAACACAGCACACAGTAGTCTTAACTCGGCACCGCTCAGCGCGTAGCACCGCTCCCTCCGCCGCAGCGTTACGCGCCGAGCGGTCCCTCTCGGCAGCCCACGCGCTCAGGGAGGGCCTTGGCTCCCCGCAGCAGCCGAAATTCCCGCGGCCCCTGCAGCTTCACGCGCAAGCGGCAAGACCCCCGCGCGCACGGGACACGGCCGGCACGGGAGTCAGCAAGCAGCTGATGGAAAGCAAATTCGCTCCACTTTGCACCGACCACAGCCTCTCCTGGGGCGACGGGCCGCGCTCTGCCCTTCCCCGCGAGCCCACCGGCACGACCGAGGCCACCTCGTCACGTCGCTGGAAGCCAGCGGGTGCTTCACCAGCGCAGACACAGAAAAAAAACAGAGGGAAACACAGAAATATAAGGAAAGGGAATCAGAATAAGATAAACACAGCGCTGCTGACCTCCTGCAGCAAAAAAAAGCGGGGCTGAAAACACACGCATCAGTGAATTACAAGACAATTCTTAAGCCCATTTTTATTCTCACATTTCTAGGTGAGAATATTTGCATCAGTGTAAGCACTTAACTTAAAGAATGAGAATTACCTTGAAAACAGTCCTTCTTTCCCAAAGCCTTTGAGTAAGTTCTCTGTGTTGGAAACTGCATTTTATTAATTTTGACACTCTGCTCTCTGCTGAGGTTTTGTTCAAGGAGAAAGGGAGGGTGTCTGACAAACTCAAGGTAGCCCTGACCTTGTGAGCCTCTGAGTGCAAATCCAAACAGGGGAAAAAAAAAAAACACTGCCGCTATCTTGCACTGTGAAAATGCAACTGGTTTACAGCATAACGGCTTGCTCCAGCTCCCGCTCAGGCTAGCAGGAGCTTTGTGACCGGCATCCTTAGAAGCAAAACCCCTCCAAGTAATTCCAACTTCCCACCAGCCTGCTGCTCAGAAGAATTTATGCTGGAATTAATCAAATTCAAAATATTTAAGTGAATTTCAGTTATGTTCAGGGTCATATGTAGAGTCCTTTAAAAAAATTAGGATCCTACTTTATTTTCACTAAAATTAATTTTCAAAGCATTTAACAAGGTGATAGTAAAATCTTTCCAAGTATCTCAGCTTCAAAATTCTGCGATGTATCATATTCATTAGCATCTGTCACATTATGCTGTGGGACAGAATTTACTCCATGAGTGACAGCATATTTTAAGTCACTACATGCAGGTGTGCGACAAACAAAATCAGTGTAATCATAAGCCTCAGAAAATGGCTTTTAATGTTATGTTTATATATATAATTCTGCTAAATTACCTGGGCAGGAATATAGATGTATTTTACCTTTATACAACTGCCTGGAAATCCTAAAATTGCATGTTTGAAAGTGGAGCTTTACCTACATTTTACTGTGAAGATACAATGCAAAACATAAAGATGGGGCAAGTAGCAAAGGGACATTCCAAATATCCGCAATAAAAGGCATCCAATGGTATAAAATCAACGATGGGAAAAGGTTTCAGATATTTTTAAGTAAAGAAATGATCAAGTGAACATATTCTCCTTCAGAAAGGGACATATAAGTATTAGCCACATCAAACTTTCTCTCACCTAGATCCTTTAAACTTTAATAGAAAGATTTTCAGAGTAGCCTGTGAGGAATTAGCTGGTTGACCTCTGTAAGAGCTACAGAAATCATCCCCAAGCACCTCGCTAAAAGAGTGTCTGCTCTGATAGCGGGATACAGAGCGTTTCATTGCTTGGTCACTAGTTCAAATCTCGCATAAACCAACGATGGCCGGGAGTCATTACCACTGGGACGCAGGTTGCTTCCTGATGCGAAAGGAGCTATGAATCTTCCTCTATTTTGCAGTATTACCCATATCATAGAAGTCCCTACCATAAGGGGGGGCTACGCAGCCCCCTTACCGCCAATCTCACGGACATTACACACAATCTCTCCGAGTTGGAGGATACGGGCTATTTTGTACTGCTTCTGTTTTGCATTATGGTCAGGGCACAGAGATTTTTAGTCCTTCGTGTAGACAGACACAAACCTTTAACAAGCATTAAAAGAAAAATAAAATCACATTTGCAACTAAAAATAAAATGCCATTTCATTTGGCAGCTGTGTAATAGTGATTTTATACAGTGCTGTTAAAAAGTAAAATTCAGATGGAAGAAACTGCTGACTGCTGCTAACCTGCAAAAATTTTAAGTTCTTTGAGGTGGGAACATGTCAATCTTTTATATGTCTGCAAAATGCCATGAACACCTATGGCATTCAATAAATCATAGAGAGAATGATACAAGCAAACAAGAGTTATAGGATCTTATCTTTTCAGCAGATTTTGCCCTATGGTTAAAGTAGCTTACAAAGCAATAACGAAATATTATCAGCAAAATAAAGTTTTAGCAGCTTTTTATTCTTAGAAGTATTTTGCTAGCACCATGTCAATAGAAGCAGAGCTTCATCAGGGACCAAAAAGTTCTGATTTGCATATGTTATCATGGAAAATGAGATTTTATTCTACTCGTGCTTTCAGAAACACTGAGCCATGCACAAGATCAGATCACAAAATTAAAACAATTTATTGTACTGGAAGTCTCTTCTGTTAGCTTTGGCCAAGTTCCCAGTTTAAGTGATTAGTGAAGCCACAGAAATACTAATTAGCAGTGCAGGGATCCTCGGAACGTACAGTGTTTGTGTTCATGGTGTATTAACAAGTAGACTGACCAAGCTCATCTTAAAATTACTGCCTACTCTATCATTAATTGCCAAGACAGGAAATCAAATGGCCACTTGCAAAGGACGATAATTTATGCTGAAAAACGTGGAACCCTACCACAGCATGCACTCCAATAGTGCCTAAAGCATGAAAAGCAAGAGCCCTCCTTTGTATCGCCAACATGAAAAAATCATTAATCAAACCTTGCACATTCATGAGCTCACCTTAAAGATTGCTCAAGTTTTTAAGTGTTCTCTCTTTGCTTTCTCATCTTTTGACTCTTAATTTTCCAGATTTTCTGTCAGTCATGAAAAGCAGAATTGCTTTTTTTCCTTTAAATACATGCTGAATCCTTCTTTTGAATCACTTGGCTTGAGGAGCCAGTGACTTAGAACATAAATATTTGGGGGCACACAATAAAAACTGCAAGAGTTGTCAAAATGTCTCACTGTTAAAATTTAACAAGCCTGCACTGTGCATCAGAGTACCAGCATTGTCCTAGTATTTCCTGGTAAGCGGAACTGCAGCCGCAAATAACGTCTGTGCATATAACCCACAAGGAGCCTAAGCACCACCAAAGTCATTCCTCTATAGCATTTTGAAAACTTAGAGGAGTCCAGCTGGTCACCCAAAGTCACCTCCAGAGCAGGGAATAACTCAATCTAAACAGTCCCAGAGTCTGGACTCCAGAACAGCCTTCATTGTATCAGATGCCATTTTGCACCTGTCTCGTCCAGAGACCTAATTAAAGCTCTATTCAAAAGAAAATTAAGTGAGGGACAACATGTGCAAATGAGTAAAGCTAGGCTGGCCCAGTCTAGGGGTATTTTGGGGGTATAATCTGTCTCCAGTGTTATACATTACCAGCACCAAGCATAATATTTGCAAATAGCAAAAACAGAATAAAACTTTCCATGGCTAGAAATCAACAGTTAGTCATCCAGGGAAAGGGTTTTCCTCCATGTCATCAGATGAAGAGTGGTTTCCAGCCCTTTGTCAAACATTAGCTGCTGGTATAAATTCAGTGGTTTCACTCTTGATCACCCAGAACTAAATGATGCTACATTCATTACAAACCCCCTGTAGCAGGAGAGCCTCAGGAAGAACACTTTCTGCTTGCAAAAACTGCTCAGCAAATGACAATCTAACTGGCAGCTCCACAGAAAAATGTCCAAAAAGCTCACTAAAAGGCTCCTCTCAGCCTGGGCCCTAATCCTGCCGTATCCCAATTGCAACACGCACTCCATACACCAGAAGGCATCTCCCACATAATGGTTTCACAACCTACACAGTCACCAGGAATAGAAAACTACATCAGATTTGAGCAATTAAGTTCTTCTGTGCTATATAAGCTGGAGAAGAATCATACGAAGAAAATCACACAGAAAATGAACAGAATGGATCACAGGCACCAGCATTAGCAGATAAAAGAATAGTTTCTTTTTTCATTCAATAATATATTTGGAGGAATAAAGCTTGTGCTTATAATGAAAAATGTAACAAACAGAACTACAAATAAACTTTCATTTAGCACTCATTTTATTACAGAGTTCCAAATTTAATTTAAAATTTACATTTTGTAGGAAATTTCTACCTAGGTCACAGACCTATCCTAGAATTTGGGGCCAATATGAGCCTTTAAATTGAATTTTATTTGGAAAAGAACAATTGGAGTTATGTGAAGTCAGGCACTCCCAAAACATTTTATTGTTGCATTTACACATGAGGTATTAGCGGAAAAAAGAGAATAAAGAATAAACTGGGGCTTTCGTGCGTTACTCTGCTTTGTTAAAAAAATTTAAAAAATCCTTATATAGAGAACTAAAAGGTACCTGAATCTAATCAACTCCTCACAGCAGGAATCCAGAAGTACCACTTACAGTGTACAGCAGACTGACATATAATCATGGCTGAAACAGAATTACAGCTCACATCAGTTCTGCTGATCTCCGCTGGAGTCTAGGGGCGGAGGGAGGAAGTCCAGCAGACATTCCCTCATCAAATAAACAAAACGTAAGGACTAACCGACAGCCAAACCAAAAGCTTCATGAATTCACTGAATCACAGGAGGCAAAAGCACAAATTGTCCCACTGCAGGTGATCAATTCCTTGTCCCCTTCAACTACTTCAAAGAAATCCTGCTCCCACCCTTCCAGTTCTCCAGCTCTTTATGCTACATATAAATGTATATATGTATGTATAGAACGGGTGTGGGGGGGGAGCCTGCAGAGAATTTTTTCCGTAAAACACAAAAAATGGAGCTCTCCAGTGTTTTTCAATTCTTGTGCAGTTATTTTCAGCTTCTAAGAATATACTTGGGTTTTTTGTCTTCACCAGTCTTTTTGGAACATGCATATGTTCAGCTGGCCTGAGGCAGCAATATAAGCAAAACAAGTAATCAGACATGAAAAGTTGCACTGACAAAACGGGAGGGGACAACGACGCTGTGTTTGACCTGTCCTGCTCCGCTGTTGAGCCCCCGGGAAGTCCCTGCAGGCGTGCAAGCCTTCGGGCCACCTCTGCTCCACGACGCGCCACGATGTGAGCCCCCTTTATCCAGCTGTCCTGACTATCCTGAGGAATCCAGGAACTACGGAGAAAAGCACTGTTGGTTGCCATCACCAACAGGATTAAAGTATTTTTTATATCATATATATGACAATCCTCTTCAGAGGCCAGAGACTGATATTACCCCTGATGATAGCATCATTTCATAAAGCTTTGGACACAGTCAATAGAAATGCTTTTGTGAGATGGTGAATATACTGTGATGAGGGCTTGAACTTCTCCTTTCCTGTCTCCTTGTAATGACTGAGAAAAATAGATGTTCTAGTGTGTAGTGAGGAACACAGCGTTCATATCTGTCTAGATCACATGCTGGATTAGGACAGTCAGGTCCTATTTCATGCAAGTAAACAAGTGGTAAGTTTTCAGTGTTACGGGCCACTGAGTAGCCCTCTGTCTAGTATCTAGATTACTTATGCAATTTAGAAGGAGCCCAGAATATCACTTAAAAGGAGGGGGGAATGAAATAAAGTCATACAAAACAAGGTTGGAAGCTGCTCTTCAGCTTAAAGAACTTCAGCCTAGGCTCTTTAACGAAGTCTCCAGATGTATGGACCTGAACCAAACAAACACTGAGACCTTCTGAGGACAGACAGTGTCCTACACATTCACTCAGTGCCCACCACAGCCAGTGCCAGAGACAGAAAAGAATATTTTGGAATATTGCCATATTGAAGACTAATGATTGATTAAAAACAACATAGATATTTTGACAATCAGCACTCAAAAATGTTTCACATATATAAAGGAGAGAAGGAGAGTAAGGATGGAAGTAGTTTTCCTTAGCAACTGTTTTTAAATTTATATTCTCATCATGTATAAAACTTGTCCTTCTGAAAACTACAGGATTCCACGATTCAGCTCTGAAGAGCCCAGGGGTGAAGGCACTCAACCTGCCAGGTGGGAAAACCACCCTTGTGCCTATGAGCTACCTGAGCTACTATTTTTCAACTGTTACATCTGCACTAAGCCAAAAGGAAATCCTTGTGAACATGTTCTCAGAAATTCTGGGTAGGTTATAAGGACAAGAGTCACCAAAGAGTCAATATTTGCCGAGGGTTGTCACTTAACTAAGCCATGTCATAAACCAAGGAAAAAGCTGTTGTAGTCCCAGAACAACAGTATCGGCTGATGTATCCTACAAATTCTTAACTCTTTAATGGTATCAAAAGAGAAGCAAAAAGTTTAAGAAACAAAGGCTTGGATTAATCGCACTCAATTTAATATTTCTCTAATTTAGATGTCTCCATCTGAGGTAGCCCAGTGGCTGTCCTACACGTGCGATGCAGAGAAAAGGCACTTCCCCTGTGCAGTTTTCTGGCCTGTTTTAGGTTATCTCCCTTGAGATGAATCACACCTGGGAGCACTTCAGCAGAACGCAGGTAAGTCAGATCCAACTATCTTCCACTGTTGACACCCAAAGGCATCATGTGATTCCCACTCTCAATGTCCAAGCGTGTACTATGCAAAATCTAATTTCACGTCACTATGTTAGTGTTGCACAGAATGAGGATCTACCGGAAGAAAGCTGGTGAAATTCAGAAATACAGAGAGGACAAAGGACTGCAAAACTGTAAAATACCCCCTCTCTCACGCTAGGTGTTTTGGAAGGCTCTTAAAAGAAGTTATCTTCTCCTACGATGTGTTTGGCCAGCAGGGAGTCTCTAGGTGTTGTTCACTGGATAAATAATTGTTTTCATTATTAAGGCAATTAAGGCATTCACAGTCAACATGTTCCATACTCATCACTATCATTTTCATTTAAAAAAAAAAAAAAAAAAAAAAAAAAAAGGAGTTAAAAAAAGATTATCTACTTTTCTTTTATGGCAAGGCTTGGGAGTGACAGATGATCCATCAGTTTATCTGCTGATTTTTAATGACAGCATTTTGCATTCATTATTCCCTACTTAAATTACTCTTTTAAAAAGAGGAATAACTTATTTCCTCCTCTTGTCACTAAAGAAATTAAACGGTACACCATTAAGAAGACTACTTATCTGACAAAAAGAAACATTAGCCATGCATTTAGAAAACCAGCTTGGAAAAAAAATTGTCTAAAAGGGAGACAGAAAATAGGAATGTCTGTCTCCAAATATCTCCACTATCTATTCACTGCTGAGATCAATAACTTCTAGAGTTAAACTTATGCACTGAAAACTCCTAAGAGACAAGTCAGAGTATTTCTTTCTGATTGTGCAGTGCTGAGCGCACCCTCAGCTAAAGAGCTAAAACATGTTAAGCGTCTCAGCGAGGCAGGACAGCCTTGTTCCTAGCTGACAGTAACAGGGATATTTGTTTGGGGAAGAGGGGATTTTCAGCAGGGCGGCACAGAAGGACTCAGGCTCAGCCCGGCAGCTGCGGGAGCGCGGTATCGGGAAGAGCACAGCACTCAGAGTCCTGCTGTCACAGACCAGCCTGACTGGACCTTGGCAAACGTCAGGGAGGATCAGTGTTTGCCTGTCCTTTGCTCAGGGCTGCTCACAGCCGAAGCACGGGATACGAAACCCCCCCCCAAAAAGCGCAGCATTTTTAGACGACACCCGCAGAAGAGCAAACCCCAGCAACAAAGCTCTCCTACAAGCAGCTCTCACTTCATGCAAATGGGGAGTGCCATGCCTCGCTAAGGTCTTGAGCCCCGCAGGCCCAAGAACTTTTAAGGACTCAAAACATACTCATTAATTAGACCAATAGAAAAAGGTATTTTTTGCAAGATCAAGCTATTGGCAGTTGGGTTTTAGGAAAGCTTTTTCGCTAAAGGTTTTGCAATTTGCCTTAATAACTGCAATATTTCACAGCAAACCTCTTAACAAGTATCCTGGGAAAATCCACACGGACCAAACTGTACAGAAAGAACAAGCAGAGTTAGCTTTCAAGTACCTGCGCGCAAGATCCCACAGGCAATATGTCCAAGTTTATTATAACACGGTGGCCTACATTTTCAGCGAGGGGCTAGGGGAACACAGCTCTCCTCGTACCACAGCCCCAGCCGTACGGCACGGTCCGGGGGAAAGCCGCTCCCAGTGTTTTGCCTCTGGAGAGGCCGAGAGCTCTCCTGACAACCAGGGCTTCCCGGCTGGTGCGTCGCAGCCCCCCGGCCCCCGGCGCTGCGTGCCCCCCGCATCCGCACGCTCTTCCGACGCCCCGGGGGCCGGGCAGCTCGCAGACGTGCCAGAGGCCCAGCTTACGGATTCATCCCACCAACGGATGCGTGAGCGCTCGTAGCTCAAATCCAGCTTACCATTCTCCTCAAGGAAATGCTGAGGTTTAAAAAGAAATTAAAAAAAAAAAAAGATCACGCGCTGACTCTCACAGAAGAATCAGCCGCTATCCAGTCAGTTTACTTCTATTCTATTCAAGTTACATTATTTGCTTCCAAAAAAAAGCAGTAAGTTACAGGCACAGGTGAGGAATATTTGGAGAAAAATGAGTGAAAAATACTAACTAAAACAAAAGTTAATTTCTGCAACGTTAATACTGGGATATTTTATAACGTACTTGGCACAGGGTAATCAAATAAATCAAAGAAAAATACTTAATATTTGCCTGTCTAGCAACAGCACCTCCTAACAACAAAATGAGTTTAAATTTTGGCTAAATGCCTAATAAGTGAGTTTTCAGTTTTTGTACTTTAATGCACTGGCTGTTAAGTAAGCAAGTCAACACATCTTGACTTGAATTCTAAATGCGCACTGGAGGCTCCGTTACCAGGCAAACTCCTAAATCGGTGAAGGTGGAAATTAAACATACCTCAGATACAGACTCCCCCATTTCACTTTCATTCATTAATTTCTTCCAGTCCTATTATATCAAAGACCAATCTTACTATGTACCTTGAATCTGTATAAAGTTGATGAAAGTAAGTTCCTAAGCAACATTTCTAACATACTGAGAAAGTTTCTGTATTACAGAACAGTTCAGCTGCTGATTTCTATAACATTTTCAAATGTGACACACTAATGCCTCTCATTATATATATATATATATATATATATATATATAAAAACATGGCTTACCATTAAGACTTATATTTTCAGCATAGCGCTGTCTCCAGTTGCTAACTCTGAGTACCTCCTTTATCATTATAACCAGCATCAACAGAAACGAGGTAGGTACTTAAAACCAAGTACGTACTTAAGTGGCACCCTACATAATGATGCTTTTCTGAACCTAGACTTAAGTTTGCCAAAAGAATAAATTTTTTAAATTGAGTATATTAGTCAAGTGAAATATTTACAGAAGAATCAGCTTGTGCCTTTGTGGCATAAAGCTTCTGATAGCCTCTTCTCCTTCCCTCTAGACTCTCTGTAAGGCTCATCGTGACCTTCCCATCGTATAGGTGAGGTTAGACATCCGAGGTGCTGCATGGAAACCTGGAGATGTGCAGAACTCACATGCATAAGATGAACTCTGGCAAAGAACTGTGCTTCCTTGCTACTTAGATCAGTGTACACCTCATCTGAGGTTTCCCCTAAGTCCAAGTTATCAAGGGAGAAGAAAAATATTATGACTAAATTACAAAAACAACCCCCCCAAATCCTGCATTTTCACTCTTGTTCCTTGAGTCAGAGGATCTATTAAGAGAGCGGCGGGTTCAGCAGCCGTGCTTACTTGGGCTTTAGCACTCAGTCTTGAGATGTCAGCTGAGCATATCTGGAATGTGCGCGTGTATCTCCGTGGCAGCGGAGTAAAGCTTCAGAAACTTTCCAGAACTGTACAGATTTTTGTCTTGGGCCTCCAATAGTAACTCATGTGCAATCATCCACAGGAACACTAATACATATTGCATAGGAAATAGCAGACAGCAGGTTGGTATAGATTCAGAGAAGCCCATTGACTCTTGAATATGTCATCACTCCCTTTGGCATCCAATATGGGAAAAGCATGAAAGCGCCAATGGATGAATAACTATTTCAGCAGTCACTCACTCACTCAGCATGCATTTGAAATTTGCTCACAGCCTCCCTGCTATATTCTTGCAGTCCTAATTACACAGACTACCCTACCCTGAAATTAAACTTTGCCAACTGTTACATCAATATTAAGATTCACATGTAGGAATGATGTACCCAAAATGAAGCTAATTAGGTCAAATTAAAAAGCAAGACTTGTTTCAGAATGATTTGGCCTATCTTTCAAAAGAAATATCACTCAAAGTGGTTGGATTTAGTCCGATCTGAAGCCTTCAGTCCTCAGCAACGCCAGTAACTTTTGTATCAGCTTCTGTGGACCAGTCTTATGAAAAGCTTATGCCACTTCTTGGCACATTCATTGCTGCACCGAAGAAGAAACTAATAGGCCAGCGAGTTCCAGTGATCATCTTTTTTTAATCATTAACATAAAATATATTCAAAAACAAAGTCAGAAATTAAAAAATAGCTTCTATTTTCCTAAACTGTCAATACAGAGAAAGGAGATCAAATTCAAAAAGGCTTAAAGGCTCAAATTTTTCCTGTCTAATTCCTGTAGAAAGGTACGAATCAGCCTTTTGGGAAAAACATTTTCATCCACAAACATGGGTAATAAACATCTATGAAGAGAATTCAGGGAATCAGAATTGGCTCTTCTGAGGCAAGAATCAAAATCAGGGAGTGCATGACCAGTTGGCCAAACATGCATATGGTCCCTTTCTCGTGCTACAGCCCTCTACTTGTCAGAATTTTCTTGCCATTACTTCTGAAAAGGTAGAGGATGGGATACAAGAAGAGTTTCTCAGTACACTTCTTTCTACACCTAAGAAACTTTGTTGTCTTCTCAGTTTGAGTTACACAATTCCTCTGTCCCTTACTGAGGGGATACCCTACATATAGCCCAAGTTTGATGCTTCTCATAACATTAAACCTATCCTCTACAAAGACTGCTCGCAATCAGAAGCTTTTCTACCTAATGAGGGCACGCCAGCATATTTACCAAGGTACAACTGAGCCTTCTAAGCAATATGCAACTTTTGTAAGCTAAAAAGTGATTTTTCTCATTCAGTGTATGCCTATTGGATAAACACAAATACATTACACTGGTGGAAGGAATTTTATGGCATATTTCTCTGGATTTACATAGAGTATTTTATTGGCATAGCAAGTTAACAGACCTTTACCTAACATTAGTTTTCTAAGCCATCTTCATGCTTCTATTTACACAGTATCATCTTACCCCACTTCACAAATTCTGAATTCTTCCCAAAAGAAGTTAAACATTTTTCAAATTTTACAAGACAACAGTGCATTTACCTTGTAGGGGCTCCTTACTGCATTGCTCAACAGCTCTTCTCACCTACCAAAGGTATATTTGTTCAAAAAGTTATCCTTGGGCCATAATAAAGGTACCGCCAACACAGCAAGGGTGGAATAAGAAGAGTCACTGAGTTACTATCTTCTCGCACAGGTGAACTGGGGCTAGGAAGCAATTATCTGGACTACCAGTTGGTAATCCTTGTGACCCATCTCTACTGGGGACTTTGCCAAAGCAGCAGTGAGCCTAACTGTGTAAGAAGAAGAAACAACCATCTGAAAAAGCTGGCAGGCCAGGAGAGGATTCATGTGGTTACTGGGCTATTAGGCTCCCTACAGGAGAGGGATAGACAATTTCATTGTTCCTGGCCTTGAATGAAAAAAACTCCAGAAATTATGTATTCCCATTTGATCCTAGAACTATAGCTTTCTACACTAAAGTGGTCCTCCATACTGCTGTTAATTTATCTATTGTTTTTATATCCTCTCTAAGCTACTATGGGACTTCGGTGCTTTTATTTTACAGAAGCATTTCCAAGGAAGCTTGCATTCTTTTATACATAGAGGCATACATGTAAAGAATAAAGGTTAGTTAAAATTCTTGTAACTCAGGTTTTCTTTGTGATTCTGTTGAGTCATTTATGCTTGAAAACGCACGTGGATGCTTCTCACTGGAACACTCTTTGCACAAAGAACAGACGCTGTCGCTCATAATACGGGTCACAGCCTTAAAACTTGTGCATTAAGGATAAAACTCTCTCCGCCAACAGCTCGAGAGACATTGCTGCCTTGGGGTCTAGCCAAAGGCCAGAGAACGAACCCCTGCAGGAACTGTAGGCCATTTCCATTCTACGTTCAAAGCACACCTCTTTGCCCATGACACCTCTGACCTAAGCAAAACAAGTGCATAAGAACCGGGGGGAACACCCAAGCCGGTACGTGATGCTGCACACGGCTTTCCCCGCGTGACAGAACAGATGTTACCCGGCGGCTTCCCCAGTGTTAGGATGTCCTGGCCCTGAATCTGGGAGCTTGCTGTCATCCTTTCTCTGAGGAGCAGCTCTGGCCCCTGCGTCAACAACGCTGGCAAGCAGGCGCTTGTGAACAACATGTAAATCCTGCCCCAGCTCGGCCCTTCCCAAGCCCGTTTCCTCCCACAGCGCGATCCCATTTTCTCCGGGGTCTTTGCTGAACACTCTCTGACTTGTTCCCACACCTTAAGCCTTTTTTTTCTTTTCATTTCAAGCAAAAGGATTATGCATCGCCCTGTGTTTCTGTGCTCCCTCTGCTCCTTTTACTCATTCACTTTTCTTTGGTACTGTGTGAACTCAATGGCGTGCGGCCCACTGCCTTTCCATGGGCCTAAAACAAGGCAGAACAAGGCCGGCTGTCTACAGCAGTTACTGCTCTTTTGTGTAGGAGCGACACACAAAATTGATCTTCTGCCAGCCAACTGCTGCTGCTGATGGCACTTTACACGCTCAATGTCCTGGGGCCAAGCAAGTTCCTCTGGCAATAAACACATCCGCAAGTGTTTCCCTGCATGTCCTGCTGCCTTCCGCACTGTAGTTAACAGCACGCTGCTGTGTGCTGCAGCAAGGTGCAGCCACCCATACCTATAGGCTGATTTACCTTACAGAAGCACCCAAACTCCTCCTCCTAGCTTCAGCACACCGTGCACCGTGCCAAGAGCCAGCCAAGCTGCTGAAGGAGCTGATCAAGCAACCTGGAGAGGTTCTGGAGACAGTGGGAACCTCTCATGCCGCTTGGATGCGGCATGGGGCCCAAATTAAAAAGCTATTCTGGAGTATAGAGCGATGGGGGATTCAGGGCAGAAACACCTCCACAGCACCATGAGAAGCAGCCCAAAGCTGGTAGAGCCATGGCTGAAGCTAGGAAGCCCCCTCGGAGCGACACAGGATCCAGGGAGAGAGCGTGCTTACCGCCCTTGGTCAGCTGGGGGGCTGGAATACCTAGTGGGAAAAATGGCATTTCCAACAAAAAAGTGATTACAGCAAATCAAGGCTGTTGGTCAAGATGAGAAGTAAGAGGAAAGAATCTCAGTTCTTATTTTTGAGGCATACCCAGAGCTTTAAAAACAAAACCAAGTAATACAACATTTTTGCTCAGTTGACCATCAGCTCCAATAACATGTATTCACATTTGCTAAATACAGGCACACATCTTAACTGGCAGACAACTTTATGTATTCCTTTTGAGTGATATTTATAGCTCGAGAAATATTCCCAAGCACAAAAACCAAAGAAGTGAATTATTTCAAAATCAGAGGATTTATTTACATACCTAAAAATGCATGAAATAGCAGATTCTAACTTTTTTTTGATTTAAAGACATAGCTATCTCTATATATATACACACACACACAATTATGATTTCATAAAGTCATTCAAATTATTTGAATTCTGTCAGCACATTTTAAAGCAGTAAAGAAATGGAATGATCACTATGGACTCATCTTACTATCCCAGTTTAAAGTTAGATGACTTCAAATGCCAGATAGTGGAGCTAGCCTGCATCAATTAAAAAACACACATTTACAGGCCACAAAATAAATTCATCTTGATGAAAAAATTGCTCTGAAGATTTAACCCTCTCTATTTCTGCATTCTGAGTCTCCCTCATACAAAGTTTAACTTAGGCAGTGACCTGAGAAACAGAAGCTGTATTACAAATAGGGAGATAAAATAATCCCAGTATGAGAAGAACCAGTTTGGTCTCAGTAGCACTCTACTCAGCACTGCAAGTAAGATCATTTTTGTTAACTTTGCTAGCTAATATAAACACAACCTTTCTGATTAAAGCACTAGTTTGTCAGAGAATCACACTCTCCTCACCTAGGTAAAAAAACTGATACAATATAGCAACAGTTTTCCTGAGCAAGGAAAATGATCCTTCATAGCGTCCCTTTTAAAGCCAAGTTGTGACTTCATGTTTTAAGTATTTGTATTTGTGACCTCTCATCACTCGGGAGCCACAGGTTCAAGTCTCACTAAGATTTTGTTCTTTCCTTCAGCTTTGCAGGGGCAAAACCGAGCATCACGAAATAGGTCGTATTGTGGGGCCTTTCACCAGAGGCTTTAGAAATCCAGCTTCCCCTCGCCAACAATTTGAAATAATCTAGTCCTATGAAATGCTGAATTACTCTAGCAAAGTCCTGATACCCCATTCCTCTGCGTGTCGGCCTTGAGCGATGGGCCAAAACCAGACCATGTTCTCGGAGCATTTTTTCCAAGGTCTCTTGCACTGGCCCTTCTGCAGCACAATTTGTGGCTACATTCCCAGCGTGCTTGCAGATAGCTCTGAGGTGCAAAGCAAAAAAAATTGCAAAGCTCAATCCATCTTCTTATGAATAGAGTGGAAAAAACATCCATGGTCTTTACAAGAACAGGATCGGTTTTTTGGATGCTACAAAGGATTTATGTCTGGCACACTACCAAATTTTGGCCTTCTATGTATTTCAAAAGTATTTTTTCAACAATTTGACATACAGCTGTGGACCTCAGGATAAGATACCAATCCTTCAGACACAGTTATTCTGTGTGGGAGGCTGAAACCATACAATTTTTATCTAAGTCCACCAGCCTTGACTCCCTCTGCTCCTTGCAAGAAGCGCTCTGCACTCCTCGCAGATACTCAAATCCCTTCCTACGGAACGAAGTACCTGATCCCAGCAGTCTCCCTAATGCAATGGTGTTTGGGCTTGAAGGAGAAACTGTGTATTTTTGAAACAAAGCAGCCTTTTGATTCAGCGAGCCCTACCAGGAGCGGATTCAAAGAGTCCTGCTCCACAGAGAGAATACGAGAGAGAACGGACACACACGGCAGCAATCAATCACCGTGCTCAACACGCTTCCGCAGAGTCCTTTGAGATGACAGCAGTAAGGGCAAAGTGAGACTCCACACAGATCAGGATGGGTGTGTGCATGCACACTTGTCTGCACATATTTAAAATAAATCTCTTCTTTTCATGCTCTTTGTACAACTGCATTATCAAAAAGAGGTTTCAAATACAAGCTTACGAGACTACTAAAGAGGTGAATTTATAAATGTATTCCTAAGAAAACACACTCTGGAAAGCTTTAATCTATGAGTTGTGACAACCTTGGACAAAATGAATTTTTAATAGAATATAATGTAAACTGCCTGAAACATTGTGATAAGAATTTTTTTAAAAAAAATATTGCACAAAAAAGGCACGATGCACTCTGCATGAAAGGAGGAAAGGTCTTAATTTAAAACATTTTAATGAACACTCAATTTGCACGAGGAAATGTGAGAAATGGAGATGAAAAACTCATGATAACGATAACACTGCCAAGAGGAGAAGGAGAAAGATTAGAAAAGCAAGCAAATTTGAAAAGGCTCCAGAAGATAACACTAGCTAAAAGGAACGAAGGCTGGATCACGAACGCGTTACACTCGAAAGCTGCTGTTGTCCTTGCAGGCAACATCTGACTCGAGGGCCCTGTGGGGCTCTTATCGGCATCGCGCACGCGGGAAGAGCGAGCAGCTCACGCGCGAGCCGCACAGACCCGATCTCTGCGCTAAGGGCATCGCGGATAGCCACCGAGATTTCGGCAAGCACTGCTCCGACCCGCGGGGTTCCTCGCTTTGCCTGACCCTCCCCGGCGGCAGCGAGGAGCCGGCGGTGCTCGCAGACGGCGGCAAACTCAGCAGCCTCTTCCTCCGCGCAGGCTCGCTGCCTCCTCCGGGCTCGGAGGCTCAGTCCCAGTTGCCCCCACCAGCGCAACGCCGCCAAGTCAGCAGAATTCAGAGGACTTCCAAGAGAGAAAACTGGCTCCCCCGAGGGAGGAACTATTCTGTTTACTAATAGCCTCTGCTCGACAACGAAGGAGATTGATCCTGCGCTCCCACTCATACATAAACTGCCCTTAATGAAGCTACTTGAATTACTGAAAGGCGGAACGGATGAATCTGGTTTAGTGACAGTTTTACTGTGTTGACCTTAACAGAAGCAAGTTCAAGTCCCTACTGATTTAAACAGCACAGGAGAATCCCCACATAAACTTTTAATGTTCTTCAAAGGAAATAAGAGTGCCACCATTATGACCAAAAAAAGCAAATTAAAATAAAGATCAAAGTTAAATATTTACTCTAAGCCCTACAATATTTGCAAATCTGGAAGTGATCTGTCAGCAGTTTCTATTTGCATACTTTAATTACTCCAAAAATATTAAAACTAATCTCACAAAGGAAAGGGTCGAAGTATTAATTAACTTGAGATTCGTTGCTTTTGTGCAATTTAGCAGTTCAACACAAAGCAAAAAACGGTTTTAATAAAAATTAAGTTACTGTAACAGGTATAATTTCATGGATTAGTGAAACCACACAGAAGGCAGTAAGTTTCAGTGTTCTCTCTATTCTCTGTCTAACTACAAAAAAATCGTAACTTAGTTTCTGCAGACAGATCCCTCTGCAGCACCAAACAATCTTAAAGCTTCCCTTAACCTCAGCATTTCACTTCCGAACTGACGGCTTTCCACACTGCTCCGAACAGATCCGAGCTCACTGCGGCTGGAGCGGAAAAGCCGGCCCAGGGCGCTCCGCTGCGAGCGGACACCGCGCGAGCCGCCAGATCGGCGGCCGGGGGCAGTGCAGCGCGAGACCTCGCTGCCGGGCTCCCCCGCTAACGGGACGCACTGCCTTCTGTAACCGCTGTTTGAGGAACTGGGAAATCTTGCTGAAAGACCAAGGATTCGGAGACAGAGCAGACAGCGCCGAACGCAGCTGCCAGCGCTCTGAATTATCTCGATAACGGCCTGTGAAACCCCAGCAAAAAAACGAGGAAGGTCGCTAGAATTTCCTACAACCACAAATTCAAACTTACAACTTTTATAAATGTGTTTAGGAAACAAGAGGAGACTTTTCCTTTCTTTGTTTTAACGGAGAGGAATTCAGTGAAGCAGCTAATGAACTGAAATGTTTTCCCGACGCTTCATGCCAGAAAGCTCTGTACCCCTTGACTTAGCTAGAGACACAGAGCCTGGGAATCACTTCCCTTCACTTCACGCATTTACAGTACAAATGTTTGCGTCCGAGTTGGTCACCTCCAGCCTCTGCATCTTCACCGGGGAGAAACAGGCACTTTCTGCTTGCTGTTCACAGGCCTGCTTCACCTTAGCAGTGCCTCTGTCTCCCAGTCGCTACGAAGGAACCCACAGTAAATAGCTTGCACCTCAACACAGGTATCGCTCGTATTCAGAATTAAGTGGCATTAATTTGTTCCTCTAACACCGCTTCAGAAACCAAAAAGGAAACCAAGTGGAAGCTCACTTTGCACTACCAGACTTCAGCAACAATCCTCCCAGGTCTACACTATCAGTAAGCTACCAACCCTATTTTTCCTCTCTTAAAGGAGCTTTCAGAAAAGGATGCATGCAGAAGGAAGACTCCTGAAATCAAAGTTTTGACATAAAGTTTTGTCATTTCCTAATTATGATACAATTTCAGACTAAATGTATGCACAATGTACTTTAAGTGTAGAGTAACTGCACGATAATAGAGAGAAATTGCTTGTATTGAAAAATACATAATTCTGACTAACAATGCAAATTTCTCATTACTTTTCATATAGCTTGCTGGAGCATTACCGCAATAAATGTACACAGCATTCAGGAGACATTTCATCGACACTCATAGGTGCTTTGCAGCAATAACGCACAACACTTAATAGCTATTACCTTTATAGCTTTTCGAATAAAGGAGACAGCACTGTCTCATATTGCTCTCTCTTATTTTTCATACTTTTCTATTTTAATCCATTTCTTTTTGTTAGTTCTTTGGCAACAGGAATTCTCTCACTGCCTGAAGGTGCAAGAAAAGCAAACATGAGCCAGGACCAGTTGGCTGCCTCCAGTTTAATTAGATCATCTACTTCTGAAGCTCAGAAGTGAAACGTAAGAAAAGAAAGCTCTTCCAAGGAAGCACAGAAGGATCATACACCACTGCTCAAAGGGTAACACCATTTATCAGAGGAGCCAATGTGCGTCTTGCATGGCAGTTCAGCGAGAGTAAGCGCCCCGAAGCGCTTGGCTGCCTACCTGCTCTCCGCGGTTGGATCGTTGTGCACGCACGTGATAATGGCCGTGGTCCTCTCGCTGTCCGTCTCCTCCTGGATCCCCCACTGGTCTGCATCACTGACTCTGACATCCGTTATCTTCACACCTGGGGCCGTCTTAATTCTGTTGGGAAACAATGGGAATTGCTTTAGTTACGGGCTTCATAAAAATAAATCCATAGAGGGAAAAACTGGGAAGATGAAATACTCCCTCTTGCATCAATAGACTGATACATTGCAACTCTAAGTCACATTGCTTTCAAAATATAAATCTGGTCCCGTTATTTTAAAGAGATGAAGTATGAGTTTCATTATGTGCAAAGCCAGTTAATTTTCAGCTTGAACAATGTGGAGAGAATAAGAATGTTTTCTGCTTCAGTGGCACCAGTTTGACATAAATGAAAAAGATGTGACTAAGCATAAGTTGATTTAATTTGTTGTGTCTGTCCTGCAATATAAGACTGAAAACCAGAGCACTGTGGTATAAAATAGATCCTTCTGCTTGTCAACCTTTGCGAGCAAGGTCCCTCTACGTACTGGGGAGAGGCCCATATGGAGGAAGCATGCTCTGTTGCTTGAAGACCACAACACAGGGAGGGAAAGGAATATGTTGTCATAGACCCTGGACTGAGGGACAGAAACAATTTTGCAGTTGCATAGGGGTCTATCTTGTTTCCTAATTGTTACATGATTGTAAAATCCTGCTGCCGAAATTCATATGATGTCCACATGGAAGACCTTAACTTCTTAAGCATGGATAGAGTCTAAAAGCAGGTCAGTACATGGCAAATGTTTTCACCATTTGTTTAAACAAACAATTTCTTTTCCATTTGTTAAAAAATAGTAAGTTCATGCTGTGGTGGAGCTCTGCATAGGAATAGATTGCCAAGGAATGGGAAACAAACTGCCTTAATAGCAGCTTGAGTCCTAAAACAAGGCTGGGATTTCTACAGGAGAGCTGCAAACATGCCTGGAGAACAATTTGGCTGAAAGCAACTGCTGTAGCGCTGCCTCCACCACTACTGTGACTTAATTAATTAAAAGCAAAGCCAAGAGGGACCTCTTAATTGTATGGTGGAATAAAACAGCACTGCTGAGACTTGAAGCGTTACTTAACAGTTAATTGTGACAGATTTGCCCCGATGCCTCGTGGCCAGTTGGTGCTCCATTACACTGTTAAAAATTTCCTTTCAATTCTAGCTGAATTCATGGTTTTGGATCAAAGCGCCTGGAAAACTCAATGGGTGGTCTTCTCCTCTGAGATGGAATTAATTCACCCTGCTTTTATGATGCCCTTATTCTTCCCTGTAAGGCTTCATTGACTTGGTGGACCAAATTCATGCCTGGCATAACCAATCCAAAAAGGAAAGGTTTCCTGTAGGGAGAGAATTTTACTTGATATTTTCCTAATTGTTTCCTTCATGTTTCTCCACTGACGTTCATATGTTCAAACAACGTGCCACAAAGCTTATGTGCCCCCTTCTTATCATCTCTTCTTTTTTCCGATGAATTCATTTATTTTGTACTAACTACACTGGACCAAATCCTTCCTGCAAGGCCTCGCTTTTCTCTTACAAGCATCTACACAGCTTCCTTTCAGACCGACTTGTTATTTACCGTGAGACAGACTCAGGCCTTCAAGCAAAGGATTCAATGTTTCATTTTGTTTTTTAAGACTTAGTCAGTAACTTGAAAAAAAAGTATTTGAGCATGATAAAAAAAACAACTTTTTAAGTTTTCTCATTCCCATATAAAATTCTATATTTTGACAAATTTGTTTCCCCACCATCCCCTCAATTTCCCAAGTTTTTCTTGACAAAGTCGTCAAACCTCTACCCTAAAATTCCAACCAAGTCAAGGCCTTGACTAATTAAAGGTATTTCAGTAGAAGATGCAGGGGGGGAGAGGATAGCTGGATTTCATCCATGATTTTAGGATTCATCAGTCTTTTTCCATCTGCCAGAAGCTTAATATGTCCTCCTACACAGCTCTTGCACTACAAGGACATTAACTCCACAGCATTTACTTTCCTTTACTCTGTTCTGTATCTACCAGGTCAGTTTACCCAAGAGGATGCAAATCAACCACCCCAGGTCACTGCCACATGGGAGCAGACTTTAACCCCTCCAGGTCCAGCATTCAGCTCCCTCCTCCACAGATGCTGAAGCTACTGCTTCCCTTCACCTCCATCCACTGGTCCCCCTAAAGACTACAGGTAGGGATGAAACAGCCTCAAATATTTGCATCTATCCATGTGCTCACAAACACCCACCCTGCCCTGCTCCTCCTATCCAGCCCCGAGGTACCTCAAGCATTTTTACCCCATCTGCCTGGAAGAGAGAGCATGGTTTATTCAAGGGAACATTTCAATTAGAGGAAGGAGATGCGCAACCAGAGTTTCCAGAGGTCAAATGTGTACAGGTCCTGCAGAGATGTGCTGACCTCTGCCATCACCACCCTGGACTGTTCCCAACCGTTCCCAAACATGCCGTACCCTCGAACGCCAGCACACCTCCTGGACTAACCCACGGGCTAGCATCTATCCCTCCCAGCCAGAAAGCTTTGCAGTTTCTTCTCTTGAGGCTGAATACAGCTACGACACTGGCTTTGCCCATCTTGCCAGCAGATGCGGCTCTCCTGGTGCCCGTCCTCTTCGCTCACCACTTGGCTCCTCCTTCAGGGCACTGTCCCTTAACAGGAGGCCTTCTGGTTTTTGGCAATGTTGTCTTGGTGCCTGTGCCTACAGATTTCCCTTGCTGAATATTTACTGTCTTGCTGGGTTAGCATCAAGTGAACATCACATACTCTGCTTCCCAGCTACATTTTCCAAAAACATCTCAGAACACTGCATTTTAGGAAAACTTCCAGTCTAATCTCCTGCAATGCATCTGCTCTGGTGGGCTGAGACGAGATGTCATTTTGCATTTTTGGATATCAGGAGAGCCAGGAAGGCTGAAAGAAGGAAGAAACTGAATTCAGCTTCTCACTTAGAAAAAGTCAAGAAATTCAAATCAAACCAGCCTTACATATGGAAGGCTCAAATCTACTATTCTTCAGATAAGTGATTCACATCTTCAAAACTATCTCCAGGCTCCACAGTCACAGAAAATGTTATAAGTGTTGATGAATCAGACGCTATGAAAAAGAATAGGAAATTCCTAGCAGAGCTGACATTAACTCAGAAAGGATGGTGACCGATTCCTGTGTGAGTGCAAGAGCTGGGTATACCGCCCTGCTCAGTGCCAGGTTTCCTTTATATGCTTAGGTGGATCACTTTTTTTCTACCTCCCTTTCCCAAATATAAAATATTGGAAGTGCTGCTCTTCCATCTCCTAGGGAGTTGTAAGGATAAATATAACTGAATAAAAAAAAAATCAACTGACAAAAACTGTGCCATTTCTGAGCTCGAAAACATCATAATGATCCTACTGAAGTATTTCACAGAAATATGATCAAAAAAGTAACTGTTACCACTAAGATGGCTTAAATTCTCTTTTTTAAGTAAAAGCTAATTATGAAATAAGTTATGAAATAAAAAAGAAAAGGGAGAACAAAACGTACCTTTCCAGTCCATGCCAGTCAACAGGAAATTTGGCAAAACTGACACGTTTCAAAAATACTCTTTTCTGACAAAACACAGTTTTCAGACAGAAAACCATCCAGTTAAGAGACACACGTCCTCTTTTCAAACATCATAAATTAAGCATAATTCTGATAATGCAACTAGCAGAGACGTAACCGGGACAGATGACCAGGGATTGAGCTCACCCCAAGTGTGCCTGCCGCAGCCCACGTCCTTGCTCTGCTCATGATTTATTCCTCGCACTCGCCTCCCCGGGGAGGAGGAAGCCCAGCAGAAGTGTGACATCCACACGCCCGGCCTTTCGTGCTGCTTCTGCCCAGAGGATCTTAAAAGAAGGTAGCCACGGTAGGGAGGGAAATGTCAAAGCTTTTTGGAGCAAGGAATCAATAAAATAACTGCTTCCCGAGTGAATTTAGTCCTATTCTCCAGCTATAAATGCAGAATAGAGGGAGCTCATTTCAATTTAGACTTCAGAATATATTTGGTATCCCCGGCAGTGTTATTTTCCTGAGCAGCATCTTCCATTTACTGGGGAATATAAAGCTGGAAATGCGATAAACTGAATGGAGTGGCAAAGTAGAAGTGTCCCCAGTTTGCCAGCTTGCAACAAGAATAAACTATTCTAAAATGCAATCCCAGTCTTAAATGCATCCGACCCTACGAATTCTGCAGCCCTAAACCTTTTCTCTCAATTGCAACAAGAAAAGGAAAAGAGAAGGTACAAGCAATCACCAGGGCTGGGACAGTAGCTTCCGGGCTGCAAGGGGGATTTAAACAGCCCAGCACTTAAAGGAAGTGGTGCAGGGACTTCCACTGCCTCCCATTCGATTAACCACAAAAACTGAAAGGTAATGCTTGCTTTTAATACCCCAGCAGCAGTAATTGGAAAGGAAAATCTTCACCAAAAGAACTTTAAAACGGAAACAGAAGGAAAAGATATGTAAGCAAATAAACCAGGAATGTGCTCACAGCAGAGGGAACATGCTCAAACTGATGAGAAAGGAAACTTTTTCAGAGCTATTTCTGAAAATAGCTCCTCTCATCTCCTCCCCCCTCCTCCTCCTCCTCCCTGTAAAGGGGGAAAACATGATCTGAACTAAATTCACTCTGAGTGAAGTACTAATAATAATGGTTATGATAATAAATTTCAATTGTAATTTCCAAGCATCCCAGTATTCAGCCTTCAGCATAGGTTTTTAGTTCAATTAAAAATATATTTATATCCTTCCCTTACAGGAAATCCAAGCTGTAGGCCAGTTCAGTATCTTGCCTAAAATTACACAGTCTCCGCAGAGCAAGAATTTGGACCAATATATCCCAAATCCCAAGCTTACACTTTGGCTAGACACCCCTTACTTATCTTTAAGACTAGACTGGAGCAAAGTCTAGTAATTCTGAGTCCTTACACAGCATTTTACATATTTGAAGAATTGCACAAACAGCAAGCAATTAGTTCTGAATAAGGTCCCTGGGGAGTTGCTAGTTAAAATACATGTGTTTTAAGCTACATTAAGCCAAGCACTATAAAATAAAATAATCACTGAATTCAGACATAACATCTAGGGAATCTGGGGTTATGGGCAAGTCAAGCAACTTTTCCCTGTGTAAGAAGGGAAGAGCAAGGAGGAAATAAGTGAAGTTTGCTGGGAGGTATAAGGAGAAGGGAGTATGTGATTCATAGATGCCACATCCAAATGTATTAATGGCACTTGGAGGGAGACGCAGAGCGTCAGCACTCACGGGCAGTGAGGGGACAGAAAGCAAAACAGCTCAGGAAACCCTGCCGAAGCAGATGGAGGGCTGGGGGGGACCAGCGCTCCCCAGCAGGGACGGTCGCACCCTCCGGCTTGTCCCCGAAAGCTCCCCAGGCAGCGCTGTCTACGGAGAATCCAGCAGCAAAAGGGAAACGCGGAGACCCAGCCACAGTCACCCATGAAACACGTGCCAGAACCAGGAATTAAACTCAGAGCCACCAGGACGCGTTTTCATACCTTCGGCATAAAATCGCCCTGCTCTCTCCCGTCCTGACTGCAGACCCACTCGTATCAGCCAGCAGGCCCCATGGCACCCCGGCAAGCCGCATCATGTCTGGAGCTGTGGGAAAATTTGTTTTCTGATGCTATTTATTTACAGTGAAAGGAGAGTGTCTCACCTCTGAGATGATCATCCTGCACAGGTCCGCCCTGTCAGGGAAGCTGGGATGTACTGCAAGTCGTGGCATCTGGCCCTAAATCTTCACAAGCTAAGCAAGTATTTATTTTCTATAAAGTACTCTTCTAAGAACTTCATTTATTTTTGTTCTTTCATATTTTAACAGACTTGTCACAGTTTTATGTTCAAACCAGTTCCCCATCAAATTCTCCTTAGAATAGCAACACTAGACCAGCTGTGTTTGTCTCAGTGCTTCACCGTAAGTATTTTTCTAAGTATGTAAAATACACACCAAGATAATACAAAGACCCAGGGATAAACCAAGCCCTCACCCAAAGGGCATGAGTGTAGAAGCACAAATAAATCATGCGGGTAAAATCATATAATCATATCAGTAAAACAAGCAGCCTGCAAAGCCCGATGGAGAGCTGAAGATAGACGGCAGACAGACGGCAATGCAGAGCAGAGGGCAACTGCAATGCACCAACTAACAGGAAACCCCAAGAAAAAGGATTTGAATAATGACATCGGGGGGAATAAAATAAACACGACCTGGGGATATTCCCAGTGGCTCCATTCTGCCCTCCTGTCCCGGCCTTACCGCGTCGCACTGAAACGCCTCCACGCTGCAGGGCCAAAAGCTTTCCGCGCTGCCACCGGCCTCGGGAAATGCCCTTGCTGCGGCTCATCACCTCAGCGCTCCCTCACGTTTAAACCTTATCAGGAAATTTGCCTTCCCTCCCTCCCTCCGGTATACCTCAATTTCTCTCTGCATCTGCTATTTTTATATAACCTTTCGCAGATGTCTTATTCGACCCTGTCGAGCATTTGGGGATGCAGTTGCAACGAAGGCCCTTATTACTGGTTTACATCTGAGCATCCCTATCCGGGGCGCACGGAACGAAGCCAGCGCCAGAACACCGGGCACGAAAAGGCAGGACAGAAGAGGGGCAGAGACCAGCGTAACGCAAGGCAGGAGCAAAGTTGCTCAAGTAAATACGACGGCTGACAGAAATGAAAAGACCAGTGGCTCAGCAAATAGAAAAACCACTTGTAGCTGGGAGGGGAGTAATGCTAAAGGTGCAGAATGATACGACTACCACTCTCCCACCCTAAGAGGTAAAGCTATCAACCTATTTTTTTCAGCCCACCAAGTGTTTCAAAATATGCTAAGCATCATGCTCACTAGCATATTGGATTTTGAATAAAGCGTAAACAGGATTTTAATTTGGATGCTGACAGTAAAGCACTTTCCATGTGATAAATTAACTATTAAGGAAGATAAATTAACACAACCCACCCTTGACTATCATGGCTTATGATTCTGAGGAAGCATTTACAGAACCTTGATCAAAATAAGGCAGGATGAAAAACAGAAGGAGGTGATGCAGAGAGTATTTTATCAAAATTCCTCTCTTCTCCTTTTGAGTGTAAGTATAACTTGTATATATATAAAAAAAAAAAAGCACAGTAGATTTTTTCAAGAGCCCCGTTTTTCCTAAAAATTTCTAAATGTTTCAGTGGAGATTCTCGGCTTGTCTCAATCATCAGAAATTGATTAATTTTCTGGCCATTTTTAAATTTTGAAGTTAAATTTTAAACCTGTGAATCAAGGTCAGAAAAAGAGGTTTCACCTCTTATGAACTTTTTGGAAGGTGAAGGTGCCTCAGAAATGTTTCCTGGATAGAAGATTATATTCACAACATGAGCAAAGAGGATGCAAACACCTTTAAAGCAATCTAACATTATCTTGTATTTCCATAGTCAGTAGAAAATTCCCAATTTTTGCCACTTTCTTTGTAAGGGAAAGAAGAAATTTTAAAATTTTATCTTTATGTTAGGGCAGAAATTCCATTTTTTTAATCAGCTCTTCCTCTACTCCGTAAGCAAATAGAGCTTAAACAAAAAAGTCAGCAAAATACAGCGGAAAGACATCCTGAATGGCTTGAAATTAAAGCTATTAATTTTATACTTATTTATTCCAGTCACAAACCAGACCTGTTTATATAGGTTTGCAACACTGCTAGAGAAAACTGAGAAGCTCTGAAGTCTTACGCAGTACAAGATCAAAATGCCACGTCCCGCAGTGAATGCTGTTTTCTTTAAAATGTGCCAACAGAGGAATTTTGTCATTCCAGGAGAAGAACGGGTGCCAGGCACCGGAGCAGGAGACCTTGCTCTAATTCCATCGGCTCAGTCTGTTAACCAGGTAACTGTATGGGGAACTTCAAAATGGGAATAAGGATGTTTACTCACCTTGGCAAGAAATTCATCCATGGAGAAAAAAATTACTACTACTGCGGAGACACTGCGCGTTTGTGCAGTTAATCTTTGTGCACATACTGCATCTCAATATATTTCTGTAATTTCCCAGTGGGTCCTAAAAACTGTGGATCAAAGAGTTCCTTAGCAATTGGCATTTTTCTTAATAAAAGTACTGCCAACTCTAGGGTTTCTCATTTTCAGTCCACCTGAAAACATCATTGGGCCTTTGACATACAAATGACTTTAATTATATTATAAGCAAATGTAGCTCTAGCCTGTGCTGAAACTCAATCAAACCCTTCACACCAAGAGAACAGGTTGATGCCCGGCTCACCGATCCCAGCTTCCCACTAACAGGGCTCCCGTGACTCCTGCCATGCCAGCGCTGGGAGGTGGAGCAGGTCCTGTCCTTTGACTGCCTACAGGGCAAAAAACACTGCTCACAATTTGCAAATAAACACACAGTTCCTAATATTTGCCTTACACTTTACCCTTTCAAAGTATTCAATAAACATTAAATAAGCAATAACTAACAGTTATTACTACTGATCAAAAGGAGACAGCAAGTGTACCTGCAGCTCTACATGGTCCTCACACTACCAAACCACCTCATAATATCCCTTTCTCGTTAGCGTGCAAAACCAGCTGACAGCTCTGCTCCACGGAAGAGTGTTCCCTCTCCCACTGCTTCAGTTCAGTTAGTTGAGGTATGACGTGCTGATCATTATTCAAAGAGCTCAAGAGTGCCTGCTGTCTTGCCCCCCTTCGACATCTCCCAGAATCAAAGTACGTGCCCTCTTTTGTCCAGCACAACAATCTGTGGCGTACCTTCTCCGTAGAGAAAAGAGCTAAAATGCTGGAGTGGTTTTCTGTAACACAGGTCTACAGAACAAAAATCAAAGTCCGCTCAGTCTGTTCAACCTTTCTCTGGAAGATCTAAAACACTGACTCTACATCCTTTACCTCAAAACCCATGCAATGCTATAATAGATAAAACTGTTCCTTAAAGTCTGGAAGAAGAGGAAAGAATGCATTACAGAGTCTGAAGGTGTCCAAAGTATTTGAACTTGGAATTCTTGCAATCATGCAGAAACACAGCTTTGAAAACCATAATGAAAAAAATCAAAGCAAGTCAGAGGTTTCCTCCTGCAAAGGCAAAGATACTTACTGGTTTTCTTTTATTGAAAGGCTCCCTTCAGAAATCAGCACTGCAAAAATGTTTGCAGCCTGAATAAGTTCAGTCCTCACAAGAGACAGAGAATCTTTGTGAAGGTGTCATTTTTCCACCTTTACAAGTAAACGAAAACCTGAAGGTCATGGTTCCTGCAAGCATCTAAACAACAACAGAGTTAAAACTCCCCATCTCTTCCTGCAAAACTAGATAATGAGCTCCACAGCATTGTTTTGCTCAGAGCTGGATGGGGTTTTCTAGTATTTAAGACAGTTCATCGCTCTGCTGCTAAATTTGCTTGCTATCTCAGATAGATACATTTCATATGAGGAAAATGTCTACTAAATATAGTTCAAACTAATATAATTAATAATTATCTTTTACCAAGCATCCAGGCGTACAACTTAGGACAGAAACTTTTCTGAGATGTTGCTGAGTACTACAATAAACCTTTGGGACTGTTGATGGCATTACCCTCCAGCTGCAGTGGAAGTGCAGGGCAGCTCGTGCTTGCAAATTATTAAATTCAGAGAGACAAAAAAGAGGCCAGCAGTAACCATCCTGTGGCTAATCTAGAGAGAGTGTATGCAGTCCGGCCCACCAAAGGCCGAAAGAAAGTGCACTGCAGAAGTGCCCTGCACGCTCTGAATGAGGTCTTCTCAATACTCATACAGGCGATACTCCTCTTTCAGGGGTTTCAAAGGTACAGGGGAGAAGACCAACAAACAACGATGGGCAAAGGGCAGCACAATATATGCCTCTTCCTCTTCGGAGATGACACTAAAAGCAAGAGGTCATTCAGGAAAGGTCATCTTTTGCTTAAAACCACACTATCCAGAACATGGAATAGGGCACATTTTTTGAAAAGGGTAAACTCAACTAACTTCTACCAAAACCAGTCCCAACCCTTGGCACTTCCCACAACTGTTTGACTGCATGAGATGGTCTATTACGGATTTTTCATACATTTTTCATGCTTGCTCAGTACTCTGCATGATCAGGCAACAAAGCAAGTGTTGTTAATTAGGAACAACACCTAAGTGCTTTGGAGGAGACAAGGATCTGAGAACAAAGGGGAAGGGGTTAGAGGGATGAGAAAAAGAGCACATGGGAGAAAATCCTTCCAGAATTAAAAAGGCCACAGGAACTTTGCCTGAACTAGCAGTTGTTGTTTTTATTGGATTATTTTATGGGGTTTTATGTTGTTTAATCGAAGAAAGAAAATGGATGCCATAAAGTATGCACAGCTAACTGGGGCTACAGAGTACATTGCTGAATATTGCCAGTAATGCCATTTCCCCTTTACTGTCAAAAAATAAAAATATCATTCTTTACATCCCTGTCGCATGGAACAGCGGTCCTCTCGTGCTTGCCAATCAATCATCGTGGTGTGCACCTTTACCTTGAGCAGTATGTGCTAGGATGGTGAATAAGGAAAGCTCAGGAAACAATCTCTCTCTACATAGGATAGATTGCAATTTCCAGTATAGCTCAGATCAGTACTTTTGTTGAAAGGGCAGCACCATGTATTACACCAAAACAAGCATGTTTCTGCAGCTAGTGAAACCTTAGTGAGCATTACGATTATGTGGTTTGTACTCCAGGCACCAGTGACCACCAAGCAGGCTAATAATGTTTGAATTCTGGCTGGGACAAACCAAGGACTTTTTTTGCTGTTTTTTTTTCATTCTGTTTTTTTTACTATAAGGTTTTTCTTCAGCTGCAAACAAGCTTACAAGATTCTCCAAGACACTTCACAGAAAAGTTATCAATCTCCAGGTTGTGTTGCTCAAGCAAGCACTAGTGAGCCCTTTGGTTACTGTCCCAACAGGCCTTCGTCTTTGAAAGCCCCAGTTTGGTTTCTACGTGTGGTACTTCTGAGAACCTTTCTTGAAGGGTCTCTGCAGGAAGATCTAGCTGTTCCCCATCGACTCTTAAGACCCCTATGAATCTCAGCAGGCTTTGAAAGGATTGACTTAACACAAGTCCAAAGCTTTGTCCCTTCTCCGAGCAAAGCAGATCATGCAGCAGAGCCTAGCTGGGTCTGTAATCAAGCACAAGAAATTGCAGAGGAAGTCCCTCAAAGAGGAACAGTGCCAAAGTACTGGCTCTCTGGCTTTGTCTGCTATATTTCTAATGGGAAAATGGGGAGACCACTTTTCGCCTCTGAAACCTCAAGTCCCAGCCTCCACTCTACAAATCTGGCCACTATCATTCCAAAAGCTGTGCCAGATCCTGGCAGATCTAATGCCTGAGATGGCCAAAGAGGTCAGGAGGATGCAGCCCTACAAAAAAATCTGTTGTTCCCAGTGCTACTGCAGCTCAGCGTGCTTATCCAGCCTTGCAAAACTGTCATGAAAATTTACCAGCCATGGCACAAAAATTGCTTGCCGTTTACCACAATGATTGATGATAATGCAAGAAACTAATGGCATTTTACTTGCTTGTCAAAAGAAATTACTCACTCTGGGCCCATAGGATTGGGGTAGGATTCTTTAATCCTTGCAGCATTTTTTAAATTAAGCTCTAGTGTTTGCAGGGCTGAAGACCAGTCAGTCAGACAGCAATCTACTTCAGGATGAATTCAAACATGATATAGCACATGGGCAGAGTGGTAAGGCAAAGAAATAAAATAAAGGGAGCCACATACCATGCTTCTGGCTTCAAAATAAAGGGCTACAATTTCAGGCGGTCAAACTCATCCCCAGATCTTTACTCTCTAAGGAAGACCTAGATCCTGGCACTGTCCATGTAATGAAGAGTTGGGGAACTAACAGGACAAAAACGCTGTAATTGCTATGAGAGGCAACTGATTTACGTGGTGCAGCAAGGAAGGGAGAAGCTTGAAGGGCTGTTAGGTCCTCTGCTGCTCCCCTCTTCATCCTGCCCTCCTCTCCCAGAACTCCTTGCTTAGCTGTGATTAAACCCTTCACATTCCTGGAGGCAGCTAAGGAGATGGCTGCAGGTACGTGGCTCTGGAGGCAAGGATGGCAGGGAAGGGTCTCTGCTGCATCCCCCCTCCGCTGGCCACCGGGAGCAAGATGCCACCACCCGCACCTCCCAGCAAGGCATGTGCTGGAGCCAGAGACCCATTCCTTGTGTCCAGCTGACCTTCTCTACATGTCCAGCTGATTTTCATGAATGAAATCAGTCCAGCACAGCTCACGTACCCCAGACTAACTGCGCATGCTGTAGAGTGTTACCCACTCCTGTACAGTGGTTCTCAGCTGCTGATGGATATTCAGCAGGTCTGCATACACAGGAGAGCAGAGGGGCTCATCCAGTTCCTAAATCAGTACAGTTGATATGATGCCATCTCCTTCCCAACACTAATACTAAACTATTTAACACTTTCCCTTCATCATTGAGACTGGCCTGTTTCTCACCAGGCCTAGGCTGTTCTGGTTTTGTCTGCCCCACCATGGATGACAGATCCCTGTCATAGTTCAGCTGCAACGTTCTTCATTGCCAGCATGAGTTACTTCACTAGTTTGGGGGCAGAGGACATTTATTTACTAGCAGGCAGGTCAAGGGGCTTCAGTGTCCTTTACTGGGAATTCATACGCCGTAGCACAACGGAGCTCCAGCCCCCGGCACTGCCTCAGAGAACTTCAGTGAGGGTAAGGGACATCACACGGCGCCTCTGCGCGTAGCAACAAGCCACTCTCACACATTTCTGATTTTTGTTAGCGTCTCTTTCCTTGACCAGCCTTTGTCATTCAGCTTCTGTACATCCTCAGAAACTAGATGAAAAAACAGCTCTGCAAAATGTCACAAACATAAAGGGGGAGAAAAAACAACCTATTTCATGAAGGCTGCATGTTTTTTAGGTGCTAGTAACTAAAAAAGTCTCCTGAACTTTCAGCATTTCAATGCATGTACTGTGTTTGCAATAACAAATGCTTTTAAAACAGGCTTTCACACTGGGGGAGTTGGGGGTCGCTGAATGAACCATCTACAAAGAGGCTACGATCTTTTATAAAGTATTCAGTGAAAAATGCTCACAGTGAGATACTGTGTCTCACTGAGCATTAAGCACTTTCCATCCCTGTTCTACAGGCTGCTTTTTCAATTCTAACTAGTCCCTAACCCTGTTAGGGATGAATTGCAGTGAATTTGCAATTAATGAGTCTTGTTTAGAGGATGTGAATAGTGAAATTGTTCTGATACACGGGTTCTAACCACAAAAAGACAAGCTCATTCAGCAAGGGAATCTGTTGTGCTTAGGGGTATTCCAAACCTTCAGTAAAGGAAATCAGCTATTAAGTCATCTTCACAAGGGGCAGCATGCTGCGCTCTTCACTCGGAGGTGCCAAGCGATGGTCTCACAGCTTGGCATCTGGGGACAAAATCATCTTCATGCATTAAGGATGCTTAACATCTGCTTGTAAATCTGGGGCTGGTCAAAGTGTCTATGACTGAAGTAAGAATGATGCAAGTGTGATTTTCCACAAGAGTTCTTAAATATGAGAAACATGCACAGACAAACACACACACTTCTGATTTAACAAAGCACTGGACCAATAACGCAGGGCTAAGGTAATTAGTCAAGCATAACTAGTTATGCTTGAGCAGAAAAACAGCAGTGGCTCCTTTCCTGTTCCAAGCAGAGAAGTAAAACAAGTCCCTTAATGGCTCTTCTTCCCTAAATCTGAAGAGATGAATTATCCCAGGGAGGCTTCTTCTCCCAGGCCTCTAGCGGAGCAGATCTTCTCCTTGGAGGGGGGCACAGGGCATGGGTAGGACAACTCTTCACTCTGGCCTTCCTAACAGGAGCTGAATGCAGCCTCATCAGCCCAGCCTTTTTGTGGACATTAGTAAATGGATTTCTCAGACCATGAAAAATCTGAGAAAAGAATGAAAACTGAAACAACACTATTTTTCGTAAAATGAAATTCTCCATCATGTACCCATCAGTATACAGAAGCAGTTCATTCTGGAGTGGGCGATAGCTTAATTATATTTGAAATGGTTTATAAAATACACCAAAGTGGAACAAATGTTTGAAAAAACATATTTTAAATGAAATAATAACGGTTTGTCACTCAGAAACATAATATGGGATTTTTTTTTCCTCTTTCAAGTCTTTCCCATCATTCTTTCATCAAATTTCATCAAGGGGTCCATGACTCTTGTGAACACATTCATTTCACAAATACCACTACTAGAAACCGTTTGACAAAAACATTTCCCAGAAACGCTAACATCCTCTGAACAGCCTCTCACTTCCTCAAAGGGCACCTAATGCTGCACCGCCAAGAAGCACAACTCCCTGTTCTGTTATGGCATTTGCTTTCAGACACCTTTCGGGAGGCTAATCCTGGAGATCAGGAGATTAATTCCAGGAGACCAGCCCTTTCCCCCCTCCCAGCCCTTCCCCAGCTATTCAGAAAAAATGACCTGGGCTGATCTTAGCCTATATTGAAGAAGACAAAGTGCAATTATGCTCCTCACTATTTCATCTTCAAGAGAGCAAGCCCATCTCAGCAGCTTCTACAACCGTGAAACCTCTATTTCTAGGGCCCTTTTGATTGTACCACAGAGATATTCAAAGGCTCATTAAACCTGTGGAAATTTTTCAATCACTGAGACTTAGTATGGAAAGGAGGTGGAAGAGGGAGGGTTAAAGTTATGCTGTACTTAAAAAGTTAGAAAAACAGTCAGAGAAGGCTTCTTCATAAATCAAACTCTCACCTTCTGAAGAATCACCAAAGCTCAGCCTTCAGAGCAGTCTCTGGCAGAGCTGGTGTTTGCTGATGCCTGCATAATTGTAGTTGTAATGATTTCCTCCAACAATTACTGTATCTGACCTTATCCTAGAGTCAAGCACTGAGGCATTAAAGTGCCGATATCTTCTTGGGCAAGTAATTGCTGATACAAGACCATATTCTCAATTACTCACGTGAATAGCTTGAGCATGTGAAAAAAAAGAAGTCAGTATTTTTCTGGGACTGAGGGTTTTTTCCTAATCTGATGCTTAGGATACAAATTATCTGATTTACTGATAAAGAGCTCAAATTATAAAACCACCATTCACAAAAACACTAAATACATGGGCAGGTTCCTTTGATCTGAACTGACGTTGAGGAACTGCTCAATTCCTTCCTGGTACGGATGCTTTCCTGACTTGATTCTTCACTGTCAAGTTGTCATCTTCAACTAACTTCAGGCAAAACTACTTTCAGGTATAACATTGTGCCTGCCAGCACAGCACAGCTTCAAAAAGCCAGCCTTCAAACCACAGTCTAATGCTCATCTGTTAGAAATTCAATATTCATCCCTCTTTCTTACCTTTGTAGAATTGTGCAACCTCAGCAGTACCGTTAGAATCGAGGTTAAACATACTACTGGGAACGTTTTATCCGATTTTCACACAGGGAAATCCCTTCTTTACTGTACCTTCCTGCAATCAAGATCTCTCTGCGGTTTTAGATGAAATTAAGTAGCTAATGTCATACAGGGAGTGCTGCAAAAAGCAAGTCAAGATATTAAGGGAAGCTGTGGTTCAATTTTCCTGCATGCAGCAGGTGAGATACATGCATTGGGAAAAGGCAGATCTGGAGAACATAATAAACAGTAGCAGGTGAATATAAAATAGAAATGCAAAATGCACTTCACATTTATTACATTTTTTACATCTAAAACAGGCAGATTTCATTCCACAGATTGAGACTGATCTGAAGTAATTTAGTGGGAGGCTGGTAGTTGAAACACAATCACATTTCTAGAACAATGTAATTACACTGAATTTAATGTGATTTCCTGCCACTGGTTTAAAAGTGCAGCCTCCTCCACATTCTCAATTTACACTGAATATGGCACTTGATGTAAGACTACTCTTACGTAGCCAGATAAAGTATTATATAATGGGAAATATCACACTAAGACTCCTTGAACCCACAAGACCACCACATAAAGATGTCATACCCAGAAAACCAGTATGTTCAAAGAAAGCATTGATACCAGAGCATTTTACTGATTTTAAATTTCTAGGAAGATGCAGTCTTAGCAGATACCTTTGATTTGAGAATTCATTTTCATTAAATATCTTACAAGGAACAACTCTGTTGATCTTAAGAGCTCGTGCACGAGTCAGTTCTGCTTTATGGGGAAAAGAAAGCTGAAATTAAATTTCTTCTTACCAGAAGAGTTTTGAGGTTCTCATATTTTGTACCTGCTTCTAAGGGTGCTATATTAAAGACTTTTCATAAAGAACAGACTAAAAGACAGGGCAAGTTATGCCTATTGAGCATAGCTGGGAAGATACTGAAAAAAAGTCACCGAAATCTGAATGCAGGCCCTAAATTTGAATCCTAAAACAAATAGAAGACCAAAGGTCTGGAATTTTATCAAATTTAGGAATAAAACGATCGATACTCACTTAACTCTTTAAAATCTTAAAAATCTGATCAAGAGAGACAGAGTGTGCAAGCCAGTGCCTTGGGAGAGTGCACACTGCCAGCCAAAGTGTACTTCAGGAACAGAAGAGTTACTCTTTGAAAAAAAGTACCATCATGCTTACATATAACTGACCTGACGAAATCCTGAGGCAATCCCACCTAGCACGGAATAGTTCCTGTAATCTTTTGACAGAATAATTTCAAATACTCGTAAAAATCTAGGCATATTTGCAATTGATTTGCAAAAAGAAAGAAAAATTATTAAATCGATCCAAAATGCTACTTTCTCCTGGTAGCTTTTAGCTTTCTGCACAATGTTTCAACATCTACATGCCTCAATAGTTATACAAAAGTATTGGAATATAATAGATAATGAAACAGATGCTAAAAGACAACGAAAATGCATACTTTTTTCTTTCCTGGAGACCAATGCAAGCTTGAATGAAATAAAAGTTTAAAAGCAGTTTTTAAAGCTGAAGATTTTTATGAAAAGTGAACGAACAATAGATTTAAAGCAGTGTAATTATCGATGAATCATAATTCCGTGGAAACGGCCTGGGAGAACTACAAATGCATTATACACTGGGCTGGGGGAAGGGAGAGCAAGGGAGAAAAGGGGCGACTAAAAGGAGCGAATCCTGCAGCCAGTGCTCGGATAAACTGTTCCGTATTTCTCCAGCAAACTCAGCGACATTTGGGGCATGAAGCTGGACCTCAAGACTCTTCCTTCCATGGAACATCTCCTTGGCAAGAGCAAAAAAGCGGGAAGACCTCGAGACCTGGATGCTAGAATGTCACCTTTGAGCTGTGCGTTTCGCCGTCATCCGCACCGCTCAGGGCCATGGGAAGCCGCGATTCAGGGCGCTGCAGGGCTGGACGTTGCCACCGCCCCGGCCCTGGGAGGACAGGGAAGCTCTGGTGCCGAGCGGCCACTCCGTCTCAGCAAGGCAGGACGCGCTGCTGAGCGAGGCAAGAGGTTGGGAACGGCTGTGTTAGACAAACGCGAGTGATGAGTACAAAAACTGATGGGAAGAAGAAAGGAAACGCGTTGCGTGAGCACCAGCACCGTATATGAGTCAGCAGCCAGAAGACCTCAGCTCACAGAGGGGATAACAGATTTGTCGTCTCCCTGGACTTGAAGAAGGTTCAGCGGAGGCAGCATTTCAATTCCACGTTGTGCATGGAGCAAGCCCAGCAACGCCAGCTCAGATGCCCTTAGCCCCAGCAGGAGCCCAAGTGGAACAGGGCTGAGGTTTCTCTTCGAGAGCTGGAAAAGCTTCCCAACAGATTCAACTTTGAGATTTCAAATCCTTGCTAAGGATTCTGCAAAGAGCAAATACATTTACAGAAAATACTTTTGTATTGCAGCTTCTCACAAGGTACCCATTTCTACACCAGGCAGATTAGCAGCAGAGCCCGCTACAAGTTACAGTCTGAATTAAAAACAGCAACATATTAAGCAGATTTTCCCTTTCGTTTACCGAAAAGCCTACTTTCTTCAAGGTGACTTGACACCAGAGGCAGTTTGCTTTGGGCATTTGCTGAATGCCCAAAGGCCCCTTTTTCATCTCTGATCTTACTCTCGGTTCAGGAAGAGAATTTTGCAAAGTGCACACAGAAACACTATGGGGGGGCAGTACCCTTATTTGATTACATTATTCTAGCGCAAACCAGGACCAACCAACCAAACTTCATCTTTCAAACTCAGGCAAAAACAGGCAAAAACAATAAACATTTTAGCTATTGCAGGATTATCCCTGCACTAGCTGGGAGGTCCACCCAGCTCTCCAGGACTAGAAAAGGTGGATGCAGCAGGACTGATACTGTTTCATTACGCAGCAAAAGGACTGAAACATCTCTGCTCATCCCATCACCGCTACAACAGTTGCACATTCAAATTTCGTTCTGGAATAAATGCAAAGTTGCTTTGATTGACTGACATTTCATCACTTAATACATTCACAGCATGTCAAGGGAAAACTTGACTGAATTCACAATGTACTAATGATTGAGTTTCTAATAGGAACAGTTGTCAGAAGGACTTGTAAGGATAATTCTCAAAACTACATTTGCTTGTTGGCAGAGGACTTTCTGGGACACAGAGATGGACCCAGAAAGTTCCCAGCCCATCAGTCCAAGCCATGGCAGCTGGCTGCAGTCACCTCATCTGCTGCACGATACCATTTTTCCAAAATTGGACACATGCAGCTGTGGAGTTGGGAAACGTTTCACCGGAGATTCACGAACTGTGGACATGGAAGAGGAGCTGGAGATCAAAAGTGGGGCAAAGCTCCCCTCTGCCCCCTCCTGCCACCAAGAAGTCCTCTGCATACAAACCACCCTGCCAGGGAGCTGGAAGGAGACCAGAGGACACAGAAGATGGAAGGCCTGAAGTCAGCATCTACCTAGCTGAAAACGGGGAAAGATGCCAAGAAAAACCAGCAGAAGAGGAAACTCAAGTTGCAGCCCTAGGACAGTGTCCTGGCCACAGGATGGTCCTGCCTGCTGAGAAGTCAGTCCCAGAGGGCAGCTCCCTGCTAAACTTAGTCACTAGCTACAAATGGAAACAATTCTGCAGAGTTTTCCTTTGCTCATGAGCCCTCCTCTGTAATTGTCTCATTCCTAAGAGTTTCAAGATACAGCTTCAAAATAAAGCTAAGCATTTCCAAATTCATTCTCTGCAGATGCCTGTAAGACCAAGACCATGAAATGACATATCTTCAGCATTCATGCAGGACCCCCAGCCACCTCCAACCTGTTTTAATTAGACAAAGGTTTTTTTTTTTTTTTTTTAAAAAAAAAAGAGTAGTGCTCTTCAATACTTAAAACCAAGCAGTATTGATTAAATATTTAAAGTTGTCCTGACTGCTAGAGAAGCAGTTTCTGCAAAGAGATTGCAAATGTTGCAATTGTTTCGCAATATGGTTGCCGGCAGCTGGAGGCTCCGAGACGCCCATTTCGATCAGAAATTTTCCATTTCAAATGCATTTGGCAGTTTGTTCATGGTGAGAAGTGCTTCTCGACATGTGAACTTTCAGAGAGCTGCAATGAGTGAAACACATGTGGCTTTTCTTAAAGCCTGAGCGAAGGCACAATTTCCCAGGTTTCTATAAACACTTCGTTCAAAAAAAAAAAAAAAAAAAAAAAAAAAAAAAAAAAAAGTGCTGTGCCTTACTTTCTGCACTGCTATTAGGTAGCAGCGAGGCTCCTGCTAGACCAGACAAAGCCTTTAGTCAGTCCCACAGAACGTTCACAAAACGTGTGAAAAGAACAGTGGGACGAATTGGCTTAAAAGTGCATTCATTGTATTTCCTTTTTCCTGAAACATAGTAATACGCAACAGCTCCTTGTGGCACTGAATAGACAACACTATTAACTCTTCTTTTGCTCCTGGACGTCAACCTTTTATATTTACTTTCTTCCACCTAATCGCTGCCTAGATGTTGTTAAAAATCAACCAGGCACTGTGGGCCAAATCCTGAAGTCCCCATCCTCCGTTTAATTAGTTCTTTGCTAGACTTTAGCAAAATTAAGCAGCACAGAATTTTTTCCTGACTGATAACCTGAATAAGAAACACAAGACTTGGTCCAGATCATTACCAGAATGCTTTCATGTTTACCACAACACCATTCACAAGCCTAAATATATGGCATAAAAAGCCTGTAGGGAATTAATATAGAGTATCTGCATTTCTACCAGAAACCAGTCAGTGAAAGAAAGGAAAAAAAAAAAAAAAAAAAAAAAGAGTATTTGAAATAAATCCCGAGGAGGCACTGGCAGGAGCACTTCTGAGCAACTTGCCATTTAAGGCACTCAAGGGACAAATTCATCTTGAGGGTCACTTCAAAGGGAACGGTCCATAATCAAAATTAATTTGGCCCTCGGTTTCTGCCTCAGAGAGGCAGCCTCCTGCAGCCCGAGCGACGGTGGGAATCGGACCAGAGCCCACCTCTGCGGGTATTGCCAATTCCGCTATGCTGATGCCACTGTAAAACGTTGCAACAGGATTCAGGCCAAATTTGCTTATCGGTTCTGGACCACGAGGCCAGCCAGCAATATGTGCTGAATGGCCCTTTTTTGAGGATGTGATCTTTCTATTTATACTACCCAATTCTACTTCTCCAACTCCCCGTGGCAAACCAACAGTTGAAATCATATAGTATAAGCTAATAGGGTTATATAAGTGTCCATTTGCTGCACATATGCTCTCCCCCCTCAGGCAAGTGATCACCATTTGTGTAGCCAGAGAGGTACACCTTCCATTTTTGATGTTTACACACACCACAGTCTCGGGGACGCTTTGGACAGCGTCTTGTGCTCTCATCGGAGGAGGATGTGCAGTTTGCTGAGCAAGGAGCAGGCAGCAGCAAGAGGTGGAGCAGGACCTGAGGAGAGGTCCCGGGGGCATCTCCTGCCCCTCGTCTCCCCCCTCAAGAAGAGTATTAAGATAAAACAAGAAGGAGGGTGCCAGCTTCACGTGTCACAGTTTTCATGGTATTGCAAAACAGACACAAGCATCAAGGTTTTCACCTGGGATAATTCCTTCTCCCGGCTGCATGAGAGCAAATATTTTCCGTGGTAAGCGCCGCACGCGCCAGGCTGCGACGGGTGCAAGAGCCCACTTCTGTCTCTTGATGCCTCCCAGCCTTCACAAGCAAGATTTGAATTTTCACAATAAATCTGTTTCAGCATCCTCTTCCAGTTTTCCCTGCATCACACTCTAACTCCAGTTACTTTTTGCCACACAAAGGCAAAACAACTTAAATAAGTAACTAAGCTGTTTCAAAGCAGACTGTTTGTACAGACATGAGAACTTCCTTTGTTTCAGGTATTTACCCTGGACTACACTTACAGTCACAAAGGAAAACGCTGCCTGAGCTCTATATATTCCTATATCCTTCTCCCCAAGGTACAAGAAAATGGCATAAACTTTCAGCAACAAATCCCTTGCTCTCTAGAAGCATCAAGGGCTTAAAGTCTCAGAAAATGCGTCTAGGAAATCTAAATCCATGCAGTGTTAAGTTTAAAGTATGCACTGTACTTATGCATATTTGCTTTTTGTTTGATTGATTGCTGTTTTCTACCACTAAATTGCTCTTAACTTCAGAGAGACCCATTTCTAGATACAGTCTGAATCTTTTCTCTGGAAGAGTAAGAATACCCAATGTATTAGAGGTAGGGGCCTAGCTCTCTTACTCATATATCTGCTGCATAGACATTTGATGGGTAGCACATCTCTTCTTCTCTTACCCATTTCTTAGGACTGCTACTGCTCCTTCCTTGGCAATTTGGAGGGCACAGATGCTCAGAGCTCTCAGAGAGACTCTCGCATGGGCAGCAGTGTTGCTTCCCAGACTGGCTACCCTCTTCGGTTTTCTGGCCAAATTCATTAGCAAGGTCTGATCCAGGAAGTCTGCATTTGCATGTACTATAAAATTCCTTCTAGGGCACTGTTTTTCCACTGAAATGAACTGCTGACTGCCAACTGCCCCATGGCCTGCCAGCTTTGGAAAACACATAAGCTAACAGAGCCCTGCAAGAGTGCATTTGCCACGAACATGCTGCATATTCCTGGAGCAAGCAGCTCCCTGCTTGATCATTTGACTGAAGGGATGGGATGGCTTCCTGCGGTCCCCATGCTGCATGCAACAACTTTAAAATGCCTTTATGTTACCGGGTTGCACCTCTCTTAAGTCTCTTCTACGGCAAACTCAGCAGCCTCCCAGCAGGATTTCTCTTCTGTGCTTGTGTCTTCCTATCAGTCCCATCAGACAGTTGTTTGTTGTCCAGCTTGGAGACAGCTGCTTTTATCCTCCCCATGAAGCACCAAAGTAGGCAGCGTGCATACATTTCTAAGTGGTCTTTGGTTAAAAAAAAATAAAAAAAAAATTAAAAAAAAGGTACCTATTCCAGGGAATAAAGTGCTTATGGGCTCTTTATCTTTGTTTTTCAAAATGATAAAAGCTGCTTGTAACAAACAGTAGTGAATTTCTAGACCTACACTGACCTCCATGTTATACTCAGCTGCTCTTTATCTACTCTGGTCCTCTTTGCAATGGCTTCCAGTGTTGTTTTTGTCACCGTTTCGTGCTCTGATCTGTCGCGGATGGCAGCACCCACAGCGCAGTCTGCAGCTAGCTCCAGCTCCAGGAGCAAACAGTGTGTAAACACTATACTGCCCGCTTCTCTTCCTCTTGCAAGCAAACCCAGCTCACTTGACTCCAATTTCTCTCACACAGCACAATGTTAGCGTCAACATAATTACCTATTAATGCTGATGTACAAAAGACCTTTATAAGAGGTCTGAAGAAGATAGATTTCATTTTTGAGACAAACTTAGATGCCAGAAACTAAAATGGTGAGGGAATCCAATCAAATATCATTTATCTTTCTTCTCCATTTGAACAGAATTTGCCAATCTATAGCACTATACTTTTACCAGCATGCCAAAAACCCACAAATTCACTTAGTCTAGATGTTCAGTCATGTGAGGACAGAACTGATTCACGCTGTCCGTTCTCCCATATTGACAACGTATTCTCGGAAGGAAATCTTCCCAGGATATAGTAATATCAAACTTCACTCCAAAAATGTTCAAAGTTTTTGAAACTAAGTTTATGTCAACATATCACCAGGATACATGAAAATTCAGCAACAGCAACTAGAAATGTCGGTTTCGTTGCTGCAGAGCACTTACTGTCTCCTGCTAGCAGATAGGCTTTACCAAACTTGATGAAAATGATGTGAGCCTGTGTCAGGCTCTAACATCACAGAAGAAGAATGAGCCGTCACAGTAAATGAGGAACGTGTCACCTTCTCCATCTTTTTCTTGGACAGTGAAACAGAGGCACAAGGAAAGCAAGCAAATCACTGAAGGCCACCCTAAGAATAGTGCCAAAGCCTCCCAAACTGTAGGATTCGCTACGTGCTTGTAGTAACGAAAATATATCTGTCATTCCATGTCACACAAGCTCATTCAAACTAAAAATTTATCACTTGCTTCAGACTCCAGCCAGGTGACAGGAAATATATCATGGAGCTGTCAACAATCTGCTAATCTTAACCGTGAAGAGTAGGAATACAAAAAGCTTAAAAATACACCAGTCCCTCAGAAACTATAAATTTTACTGGCTCGCTCTCACATACAGCTGGGTAATTGTCTGCTCCAGATACTACACTCCAACCTTCCTGCAGTGAAACAGCTCCGTTTTACATGTCTATCTAGAAAACGACAATCAGACATAAAAGACAGCGGGAAACACCCAGACGTACCCAAACCAAGAATCAAAGACCCTCTCCGCTCCTCGACCGAGCAGAGTTACTGGTGGCAGATGTCACCACAAGGGCCGGATACAAGTCCAAGGAGCATAATACACAGCTGCATTTTCAGACCCTCTACTCACACACCTGGAATATTATCCCATCTGGAAAGCTCATCTGTTGTCCCCTGTTGAGAAGAAAAGGCAACATTTCTCCCTTAATCTGAAACCAATAAACACGCATTAAGGGCACGTATCTTTCTGACTATAAAGACAGTACAAGTCGCAAAGGACATCTCCTCACAAACCAGGGTGCTCGCACGTGGTTTCACATTGGCACGGGAGTTTCACATTTACGAGACTACGAATTAAAAGCAAACCTCCCCTGTTGGCCAAGCCGTTGATGCTCTTTGCTCAGCAAGCTCACTAACCAGTGCATTAGCCTGCTGAGCTTAAACACGGCCTCCAGCCCCCTGGACTGCAGCTGGGTGACAGCGCAAGGCTAACGGAGGCAGTTTGCTTCACTATTCTTAGCGCAAATTTAGTTCTTTACATGAATTTCTCTCGTGTCGAATGGGTTGGTGTACCTGCCATTCTTCATTTCCTACTCTGACCACAAACTTCAATTTTCTCTCCACAGCACTTAGCGCATAATTACAACTAATTATTGATCACCAAGGGATTACCTGTTGACAAATCCAATTTTCACCCGGTTATCAAGCGTGACCGACTACAGACCGCGGAGGACAGGAGGTACCTGCACTGCCTGGGAACAGCGCAGCTCGATCACGCTGGGTGCAGCCAGCACCGCTGCCGAGGCTGTTACCAAACGCATTAGACCGCGGTGGCACCTGACGGCCGGTGCGTTTAGGGCCCTATTACGCAAGATGCTACAAATCTATAGGAAGTGACAGTCCTTACCCCAGAGAGTTTCGCAAACCTAAAAAAAGCCAAGCCTTTTACATTCGTAAATGAATCCAATTTGGCTATGTTCAGACACCACTTTTGTGTTCTACTTCTGCAAACACTCTCCCAAGCAAGCTAGCTGGCAGAGCTGTTCAGAGAAACAGCTCGTTCCGGGGAAGCGCCACCCAATTTTCCTCAAAGCAAATTTTAAATTTGCATGCTTTAGTGCGCCTGCTGATCTCCACAAACTGGCGCAATGAAGGAAGGGAGAGCGCCATGCAACGCCAGCGCCCCCCGAGAGCGGCTCCAACGCGCAGCCCCCCAGCGCTATTTCTTAGCGGCAGGAATCCGGTTACCTCCAAATCAGAGCCTCCAGGCACGTGCTTGGTACGTGATGCAAAGAACTGCACAGGGAGGGAACCGAAGGAATAAAATAGAGTCCGAAAAACATCTGTGGGGAAAACCAGGGAGCTGGTCACCAAACGTTCCTGAAGGGAGTAAAAGAGCAACATTTTCATAATGAGCCGTGTGACGGATTTTTTCCCCAGTTGTATTTCAGTTGAGTTATTCACATAATTCAAGCAGACACAAATCCCAGTGTGAAAATACCTATGCTCTTGTAGCCCAGTGGCAGCCCTTCTAGCATGACTTATAGCAAAAGGCAGAAAAAGCCCATTCCCTTGGTACACGCAAATCAGTGTATTACAGCTCATCCAGTAACATTATTTTCTGACAGAGAATGTATTTTTAAAACAATTGAAATTTCTGTGAAGAACATTTTTCCTGCAAATGTTTAACTTTTCTTTTGGGAAAAAAACACATTTTTGTTTTGTGTCTGCTTAACATTAAGATACATTTTCCTTTCCATTCTGTTCCAAAAGAATCAGGACAATTTAGAAAATGCTGCACTCTATCTCCCCGGCTCCTAAAATACAAAGCTGAGTAAGAGCCTCACATACAGAACGATTGCAAATGCCTTATGAAGGACTTTATTTCCCGGGGACGCGCAGGCAGCCCGGCGGCGAGCGGCTCCGGGCTCGGTGGCAGTAACGCCGGGGGCGTCCGGCATGGGGATTGCAGCCGGGGAACTAGCACCGCAGCCGGCACACCGACACAGCACCTCTCACGCCGTGCCCAAGAGGATTTCTTCTCCCGGCTCAGCGTTGGCTTTCGCCTGGGTTTTGCGCTTCGCTCGCAGACCAGACGCGAGCCAGCTCTGCCCTCTCCTGGCCTGCAAACAGACACGAGCCGGCGCGAGGCTCCCGCGGGGACGGAGGCCGGCGCAAGGCGCAGGGATCGGGGTGGGCTGCGCGGAGGCGGGAGCCTCCCGGGCCCGGAGGGGCGGGCGGCCGGGCGAGGGCACGGACACGCTGCGCAGCACCGGCGCGGGGACGGGCGCGCACGCGCTGCATCTCCGAACGCCGCCCCTCGCAGCGGGTCTGCTTTCGGCCACCCGCCAAACGGACGTCTGGGCGACAGCCCTGAAGGAAGGGGTCCTGCTGCCCTCGTTCGAGGGCAACCGAATTGGGGGGTGGAAGGGTTACTGCCTTCCTCCTTTTGGAGGCCCCATTCAAGGTGTGACGCTGGAACGTGAGCAACAAAAACAGTAATTTGTAAAAGACGGCTTCTATAAAAACTCCGTGAGATGTTCCGGATAAAAATAATGTTACATAAACAGGCAAAGCGCTGCAATTATCATCACCAACAGCAGCACAGGGGACGCAGCAGTTTAGGAAAGGGAGTGGAAAACAGTGGGTATGATTTAAGAGGCAGGCGCAATCTGAGCTGGCACGTTGTAATTACCGAGGCTGAAACCCAGCCAGGATCCTGGCTGGCCACCTCTGTGCTTGTGAAATGCAACACAGAGTCTTTAAACGACCAAGTAATCGGGACCCGGGTTTTACACCCCCGGCCGGCGAGACGCTGCCATCAGGACCGCCGCACCGGCGCGCACGCGGAGAAAGGCGGGCTGCAGACACCAGCCTCCGCAGGGCCGGCCGTCGCCGAAGCCTACGACCAAATATTGGCCTGGACCACATGTGCCCAGCCAGACCTTTTTTCTTCCCAAGGTGGCACAGCTACAGATTTCTTTCAACCACTCCACTTCAACACTCTATAAGCGTCTAACATCTACTCAAAGGACATCATTCATCCGTGTTACAGCTCCCAGAATGCAAAGGTATCTGCCCAATTTCCTTAGAAACATTTATATTGAAAGTATAGCTTTCTCATCCCAAACCATGCTGGCTGAACAAAGTTCTCCTGACGTTTTATGACAAGGTGATTAATAATACCATGAAGAAGAATGAAACGATAGCAGATTATAAACTACTGTAAATCTTTCAGTCATTCCAGGAATAATGAATGTACATTTCTTAGGAGAACAGTAGATTTAAACAGAACCATTTTAGTTTTCTTGTCAATCATGATGCTATTTATATAATAGCAGAAACAGAGAATGAACTCACAATCTTAAAACGAACGTGTAGCACATCCAAGGTAAGGGTTATAGACACTTCTTTATCATTCCTTTCATTACAGAAAGGAATAGAAAAAGCAGCCCAAGCTAGAAATTCCAAAATTGTTCGAGAAAATGTTCCGTCTTAACCGTCCGCTTCTGAGCCTCAACTTGCCCTTTCAGAACGAGAACTGCGGCAGCGAGAAGTTCAGTGCTCAAATCTCCCAAGGTTAGCTGGGCTTAGAAAGCCCGAGCTGACACGACCTACTTTTTTCCCCCGCACACCTAAGGAAAAAAGTTTACGAGTATGGTTAAAACTGCACAGGTCCAAGCATCCACTGGACTGAAATGCCCCAAGCTTCCTCGACGCAGGTTACGGAGTCCAGCAAAGGAGAACACAAACTCTTCACAGCTTGCTGCAGAGAAGCGGGTGGGTTGCAGTCCCCGGGGAGCCAGGGGCAGGGCCTCGTCCTGGTTCTCCACAGGGCAACTCTGCACACTCTGACCCATTGGCAGACTGCCCTAGACGTTACCTCAATGCAGTGATTAATAAATAATAATACTGAATTTTGGCTCATGGAACATTCAGCCTGTGTGAGTTGCAACAAAAAATGAATAATGTATGTAAAAGAGAGATTCATTTGAGGAAGAAAACTAACTTCAGTTTGAAATAAAGCCTTGGTTGTCTTGGCACAGAGGATTTAATTGCAGTAATCACCACATCTCACATCAGGTTGCTGTCTGAGGGAGTCCACAGTGCTGCTATTCATTCTGTACCTGCTCCACAGCAAATGCAGGAATCCTGGTCCCAAGAGCATCAGTCCAATTCTTTTGGAAGGCTTAAATTATTTGAAAAGGGTTCTTAGCTTTGGCAAACTTGTCCAAAGTCATCTTAACTAAAGACTATTGTTACTCATGCCAAATTAGGGAGACCATAGCGGGAAATGTCATAGTTAAGACAGTATTTCTAGTGCTAATGTTTACCACTAAAAACAGTGCTCCAAACACGACTGGTCCATATCGATGCCCAGCTGCTCACCCAAGTGCCACTACTAGTCCTAACAATTTTCCCAGTAATTATCAGAGATAGTAAGCTAGAACACTGACAGGCACACATGCCTTGCCCCAAACCAAATTCAAGCAGTTTTATTGCCACAAAAGCTAAACAACTCTACAGAAGTCAGTTAAATCACCTCCCTTTTCTGCACAAACGAGAGAAAAACCTGGCCAGACAAACTCAATCCGAAATGGGGTCGAGCCAAACTCCTTGATTCAAAACAACCCAAAATCACAAAGCATTTGGATCCTGGTCCAAATTCTCACAGTTAGCTACCCCTTCTCCCTCACCCTCCACCACCTCTCACTAGGGGACAAACCTTTCAGACTGCCCACAAGTATCACTCGGGGCCTTTTATCACCCTCTTCCGCGAGGGATCTCTATGAAAGAGCCCATACGTGTGCTTCCTGTGGCCGCCTGGCACATTTCTTGTCCAGACCCTCATTAACTTGAGCAGATGCTTACAAAGCCCATGAACAAGGCACCATCTATCCCTCACTTTTACTTCTCTTCCTTTCCCGCTTAGTGTCTTCTAGAACCAGTGCAATTAGAGACGGTGACGCAGTGTAACCACATTTGACCAGTCCTTCGTTAATCCCACATAAAAGCTTGGGCCACACAGTGAGAAAAAAGCAACTGAGAGAGTTCATTTGCCAGGAATTTTTTTCTTGTTTTAAAAAGGAAGTGGGGAGGGGGGGGAAGGTGTATTTTGGTCACATTGAGCAACTTAAATCAAAGCATGGCAGGAGTAGAAGGGGACCTGCTGGAGCCATGCCTGATGACTCAGAGCGATGGGGATGACAACCGTGCCCACAAACGTGCCTGTTTGAACACAGCCCTCCCAACAGGCGTCCTTCTTGTTCGAGTACTTCTGGAAAGGCTTCTGCTGCTCTTGTCCAATTCCTACCCTGCTAGAAGCACCCACAGCACCTGCACCTAAGGAAAATACGTTTGGGGAGAAGTTTCCTCTTAAATATTTGTATATAACTTTCAATATAAGATGGAAGGAATGCTCAATACAGGGCACTGACATCCACCACTGCTCAGTGCTTCTAAATTTGCAACTTAGAAGCACTTAAAGTGGGAAGGAAACAAAAGAACTGAACTCTTTTCCCACCTCCCCAGGAGAAGCAGCCTCCTACTGCACTAAGTCCACGTGCACGAGGAATCTCGGGTGCACGAGAGCCCCCACGCCAGCTCCCGGAGGCAAAGCCACGCTTCCGCAGCTCTGCCGCCGAGCGGCAGCGTCCTCCTCGTGCCTCCGCAGCCCTCACTCAGCCCCTCGCCCCAGCCCAACCTCTCCTCTGCCCACACAGCTTCTAGGGGCTTGAGGCCAAACACTGCCAGAAGTGAAATAGCTTTAACTATAAGCACTATTTGTTGCGCCTCAGGATGGCAGACTCATTTGTCACTGTTTTCTTCTCCTGCAGCTCTTTTGATTCATCTGGGATCCAATAACTTCGTTAATAATTTTACCTTCATACACTGATCGAGTTCAGCATCTGAGGCGCATGCAGCATCCAGCTGAAGCATTAAAAACCTCATATAAAGCACAAGTCCTTTCTCTGCTTTTTCCAGAAAGAGTTTCGCTTATAAGTTCTTTATTGCTAGAACTAGGGGCAGGGGCAAGGCGGCACAAAAAAAAGAAGAAAAATCTTTGACAATTTTTTTTCAATATTCTATCTCCTGCTCTTCCTGAAAGCAATCTCTCCTCAAGGTTGTCAGCTAAGCATTGCACTGGCTTTATTATATCATACCATGCAAATGGTATGATAGTAAATGCAAGGACAAGAGCAACTCTCCATTGCATCAGTGGGAATAAAAGAAATTGAGATCAATGTGTTCACTCAAAGCAGTATTTCATCAGCTTCATGTGGTGCTACTCAGTTTCTTTTTTTTTTTTTACTGGGATAAAATGACAGAAATGGACAGCCCAAAACATTTATTTTAGAAAGAAGGCAAATTTTGAAGCAGATTCATTTTTATACTTTTAATGCCATTCATAACACATAAGACCCAACCGCAGCAATGTGTTGCATCTGACTTGTTTAAACAAGCCTGTGACTTACTGCGCTGACAGCTAATGAAGAGCTGAACAAGAAGTTGATCAATGCAGTCGCTGTCGGGCAGCCCAGAGTAAAGCACACTCAGCATATCGTCTCCAACAGCAGCCCCCTCCCAGCCTCCCATCAGGGGCGCGGGGACACACAGTTTGCAGAAAGCCCCGACATCTCCTAGAACCTGAAATGATCGCTCAAACACAAGAGCCTTCTCTGATCTGTTCTCCCAACCTGAGGACAAAGTACAAAAAAAAAAGGATGCAGAAAATGTTTATCTCACAACTGTCTTCCTTATACTACTTTCTGCAATACCGAGTATTTCAAAAGTTTGGTCAGCTGTAGGCAGCTTTGTGTTCATTAACGGAGATAACTGAACTCAGAGGCAGTAGCTCACTCCCAATGCCATCATCAGCTGCTTTCCCTGCCCATTTCATATTCCCACATGCTGATCAAAACAGGCTTAAATCATCTGTCCCTTCACAGCACAGACATGTTGACAAACAACTACAGATAGGCCAACCCGTAGTGAACACAGGTTTGAAGAAGGGCAGCAGCAATACCCTACAGAGATGGGAGAGGCTGGATCTTGGAGAAGCTATACGAGAAGCAATGAGGTCCAGCCCCGCAGCACTTGACTGCAGTATAAAAAGGAGTCAAGGAGAAGTGCAAAACCCTGGCTGCAAAGCTCTCAATGCCTCATGGACACATGGGATTCCCCTGCCTTTATTTCAACTAGTCCAAAATGGGTTTTCTTCTAAAAAAATACCCCTACATAAGTGCTGTATAACAGCAGACAAGTGTTCGGGAGCAAGGTGAGCCAGGAGGAGCCTGAGCAAGCCTCCCTGCACCACACACCCCCTTCAAGCCTGCTTAGCCCATCGGGAAGGGGACAAATCCGGCTCAACTCCCCGGCACGTGCTGCCGCCACAGCCAGACTCCTCGGATTTAGCGACTGTTGGACCCTCTTACGCTGCGGCAGCCTGATGAGCGCCGTACGAGTTACTCCCCCTCCGCTTGGTGGAGCGCATCCGTGAGTGCCTACGTAGGCGGCTGCTCCCGGGCTGAAACCCACCGGTCCCGCTGCCCAGCCGCCGCGGGAAGCCCAGCAGAGGCAGCTGCCGGGAGGCTGGACAAGGCTCCTGACCTCCAAGCTTAACTTAGAGCTTCACTGGGAAGCTCTAACTTGCATTACTGATGGGCAAGACCAGGTGCAGCCGAGCCTCCTCTCTCCGCTCTTTCCCTCCATTCCTCACCACCCCGATGCCCCTCCGGCCTCCCAAACGTCTCCCCTTTGCGTCACGAGGGCGGACGCCGAGCCTCAGTATCCCGCAAGACACAGCTACTTGTGCAAGAAGCATTGCCACCCAGAGCACGTTCGTGGTGCTTAAACCACACAAGACGACTTAGTGGATGAAGAAAGCAAGCGTGTCCTTGTAACGGCAGCCTCCAAAATCCACGCAGCTCCTCCCGCGGCACGCTCCTATCCCGCCTTCCCAGGCGGGGCGCACGGCTGCTGAAAGCCTTGGCGTGCGTCACGAGCGCTTTGACCGCGGGCGGCCCAGCGCTCCCGGGGCGCGCGCTGCGCGGTGGCTGCCGACGGAGCCCTCCAGATCCTGACGCGCTCAGGAGCGAAACGTCGAGTTGAGCAGAAGCTGCCCGGCGTTAATTAGCTGGAACTGTCATGTCGGAACTTTTGGAGACGAGGATCGGCCTAGGAACAAGCTTGTAAGATCCGAACCATTTAAAAATGTAAAGTCTCCTTCCATTACTGTCAACCAGGCTAAGTTCACGTCAAGTCACATGCTATATTGGCACCTTCCAAATACACGGGAAACGCTTTTCACATCATCTCCCTGTTTGCCGATTACAGCCGCGTCTGCTAACACCGTGGTAGATAAGAGGTTGCCAGGGCTTCTACTATAAACCTTATTTGTTCTGCACGTGTAAAACTAGTTCACGTGTCAAACGAGACGCGGTGCCACCAGTCACACAGAGCTCTGCTTGCCCGCTCGGAGTTCGACGTTATGCGGACGAGCCGCCTGCTCGTACACCAACCAAAGCCAACGCGAACGACCTCTCTTTTTACACTTTGCAGTTCTGAACAGGAACCACAGCAAATTTATTTACACAGTATAGCTATATCCCTTAGAGCTAGAGATGGGCAAATGAACGCTGCTGGCAGAGCTAGAATAGAAAAGCACAGCCTCAAGTCAAACCAAACACCTCTTCCAAGGCAAAGCAGGCGCTGCTCCACTTCAGCGGCTCCCCTCCCTCCCCGCCATACACGCGGAATGCCCTAGAACTGTCAAAATTAGACTTTTCTAGTGATTTTTATCTTCTCAGAGGAAAACACTCTGGCAAAATACACATATATGCTAAATATTTTAGTTAACTAATTCTGCATTTTGGCCAACCCAAGGCGCGATCGCTTACGGCAGCCCCCGCGGGAGAAGGGGGCATCGCGCGCGCCGAGGCCCCGGCGGGGGCGAAGGGCCAGGCGAGCTCAGCCACTTGCCCGCGGCCACCCGAGCTCAGCACGGCAGTCTCCGACCGCCGCCCCAGCCTCGTTCACCTTAATAACACCTTGATAAAACTGAAATAACCACCAGCTCCGTGTCTGAATAAAGCAGCACGTTTGCGACCCTTTTGCACGGCGACAGAAATCGCAAAACTTGGCCGGGAAGAAAGAGCACGTCACGGCCACGATGCTGCCGTCGCTTCTGGAAGTATTTCAGAGCCTGTGTTCAAAACCCAGCGAGAGCTGCTCGCTGTCGCGCGGGGTTGCTACTCTGCATGTTTTTTCCCTGCGAGGAACGATCACCAACGGGTGATTATTGTAGCAGGTAGTTGACCTTTATCTAAAATTCCATTAGAAAGCTTAATTGACCGAAGTCTTGGGGGCTCTTTCCAGTCTTACAGGATTCACTGGGTCATTTATTCCCTGTTGGACATCCTGGGTCATTTATTCTCTGTTGGACATGCATCGGTTTTTAAGCTTTTAGGGTTGTTCTAGCTTTAGGAAGGAGCTATTTTGTCATTTTTAGTGATTTTTCAGACTGCATGAGGGGGTGGTTTCACTCCTCCTCCCTCTCCAGCATGCTCAGGGTGGCGAAGGTTATCTTAAAGCAACAAATAAAAAAACCTCCCTCAGCAAAACACTGAAGAAATTTCTCATGCCATTAAAAAAAATATATACAGAAAAGGGGGAAAAGAGGGAATTTATAGAAAGCAAAAAAAAAAAGAAAAAAAGAAAAAAAAATCTGATGAAAGCTCCCCCACACTGTTCTCTGGAGGAAGGTCCTGAACAGATGTTATTCCCTTCCCTGTTCAGTGAAGAGAAAACAGTGGGAGCACGATCATATATGCACTGAATGAGGTGAGAAATCCAGAAAAAAGTAGTGTGAATATCTGAGGAGTATGTTCTAATGCAGACATACCTGGGGACTGAGTTAAGGTAATACAGACATCTCTAGCATTTTCAGACTTTGCAATGATTGATAACGATTATCGATATTAAATATTATTGTTTCATATTTTATATTTAGTTTGATGCAGAGGAAAAAAATAACCAATTTCAACATTCATTCTGGGTTTATTGATGTCTTCAAGTTAAGAACAAATATTCTCAAGGCTCTAGTAATGATTTAATTTATAATTATTTCTAAGTTTAGAATCAGCAGTTCTGATTAATTTGAGAAGTATCTTTCTTCTTTTCTCAGCACTTTCACTTACACTGGATTTTCATCATGAAATAATGCTTCAATTCATCATTTTATTTCTCTAGTCAGTAATAATTCTGCCCTATTTTCTGACTCATAATGGTTCGGTTGCAAGTGAGGAAGCCACACGGAGCCTGTTCTACATACAGACTGGGGGGAGTGCAGCCTGGCAGCGTATTCCCTCATTTACTATGCATTTTCAGATCTTAAACCTTCTGTTTTCTTTCCCTTGTTTGCTCTTGGCAGCTATTGGCAGGAGATATCCTCTTAATGATCTTTTTCTGGCCTTCTAGACGGCTGCTCAGACTTCTACAGATCTTTCATTATTAACGCAGAAGCCTTGTAAGTCAGTTTTAATGGCCTGTGCAATTTTTATTCCTTAGCAGGAGACAACCTCCTCCGTATGGATATATGTTTATTAATATAAATCCTTAATATCATTTCTCCTAGTGAGAATAATCAGTAAAAGCCAGCCCATGTGTATTACACCTTGTACTGCTTCATCCAAAAATCAAAAAGTAATCTTTGCCCTGCAATATGCGGCACATGGCACAGAGACGCGTATAATCCTTTTCCTTTGGGTTGCCTAGGCACCGAACGACAGCTACGTCTCTTTGCACAGTCCCGCCATCCCTCTCCAGATGGAGAGGGTCACATCCCAACCGAAGCCTCTCTTTCATTTGTCTAGCATAGGATTCATTACTTAATTTCAGCTTCTTCTTATTATTCTTGAAATATCTCCAATTTTGGTGTCTATTCTGATAGCGGATAAAAGAATGATGGGATATTTGCGTCAGGGATGTGTAATGAATGCTGACAAACCTCCTTTTTGTCTATGACTCGACAAATTGCTTTAGTGCTCAGGCTTCATTACCATTATATCCTTGCTGACAGTTTAAACGGGGAGACTTGGAAAACGGGACAAAAATTCCACCATTTATTTATAAACAGAGACTCATGGTTTCTTTCCCCATAACCAAGGCGTGATTGTCCGCTTTTTCCATTAAAAATTTTCTTGCTGTACAAAATGACTCCATTTTTCTTTTAAATTTGTCCTTTGAGTCTCGAGATGGAGTTAAATAGTAGCACACAAGGAAGAAATGCAAACCGTTCCCAAAGAGTATTTGATGAGATTTCTGTCCCTTCAGTTAAGCAGGGATTTTGTTCTCTCATTTCTGCTATTCCTCCATGCATATCAGGAGACCTCTTTTGTTCATTAGAGAGCACAAAAGGTGATGTTACTCCTCTTTTTGTCATAATTTCCATTTTTCGTGGTTTACTTGTTTTGTATATAATTGTCAATAAAGAAAGCATCAATACTTCTGTGCATCAAAAGACAGAAAGCAGACCACCATTTGTAACGCTGATGCATGATACAGCTGAAGCTGTGCTTCCCCTCCCCCCCCTCTTTTTTTTTTTTGTATATAAACTAAGTAGACCTAAAGAAAGCTTAATCATGGCAGCATTGCCCATTTCACCTGTCTTTATGGCTATGTTTGGTGGCAACCCACCTAACATAACGGGCAAAATTTATGTTCACAGATGGCAAATTTTACAGTATGGACCAGACCAGCAAGTCCACAAATTAATCTCCAGTGTCATAAGAATTTCATTACACACATGTATAGATCATCTATCAACAAAACGAGCAATATGAATATCAGACACAGCAAAAGCATCGAATCCATGCTTAGCCTCCAAATTCTGCCCCTTGACATATGCAAGTCCTTCAATTACAACAATCTACACTGCCTGAATTGCAATATAAAAAGAAACAAATCTCCCTGGAGCACAGCAAAACTGAAGCTTCAACTAAATCTTAAATTCCAATTATTGTATTAAAAGCAAACAATCTCAGCGTAAGGAGAGCAAAAACAGTTTGGACTGATGGCAGGGACTGGAAGTGATAGATGGAGCATCACATACAACTTGCAGCAGATTGGGGTTAAAAAGGGAATATCTTTCTACACAAGAAACTCAGTCAAGAAACTATTCCCAATTGCTTCCCAATTTCCAAGCTGGATCCAGAACCCAGAATTTACCAACACAAGGAAGAATCTTCTCTCTTATTGACTTAAGTCCATTTTTCTAGAACAAAATCCAACATAAAATACTACACAGCACAACATGAAATAGCAAAGAGGCACATAAAACTGAATATATCTGTTCTTTTTGCATACTGCCAGAGCTCTGAGGTCTGCATCAAAGGCAGTGTCGAGAATGACTCGATTTGGATCTACTGTCTCATGAACGAGTCACCCTGGAATACACTCCACTCCACGTATAAAAGATACTATTAAAAACAAATCAGTTATATTAGGCAAAAATATATTTCCCAAGGCAAATATTCACTTGAATATATTTTTCTCTGAATATAATGCCAGAAATTATGTATATAAAAACCTTGTGGGTTTTTATGGACATTAGCAATGAGCTGAAAAATAGGGACTGCCTATGAAGAAAACTGCATAAATTACACATAGGCGCTACAGTGACTGTATTTCCCTCGGCATAATTCCCTGCTTACTGTGTAAACTTCAGCTGAATAAACTCTCTGTGGGCCCGAAGTATGTAATCTGAAGTACTCATAGCAGCAGCTGCTGGTGCTCCTTCTGTCCTGGAGGATGAGCAAACAGCTAGCACAGCTGCATTCTGCCTCTTACCTTCAGCATTTAACTGAAGGTTAAATAAAAATACTTGCAGTCTGTCTGATGAAAAGCAAAATGCAAACAAAGTCAAAGACAAGACAAGACAGGCTAGTCTACATAGAGCCGATAGCAAATTTTCCAAAAGAATATTTCTGTGAGCGTAGACCATGCTGATTTATTATAACAAAAATATTTCTTGGAGATGAACCGATTCCACGAGCTTCTTGAAGAGGGAAATCCCCATGGAAACCTGACTGCCTTGCCACTGCTCAGGAGCACGAGCGCTCCACGGCGCTGGGAGAGCGCAGCAGGAAGGCTCCCCGCGGCCAAGCGGGAAGCCCCAAGCCACCGCCGCCCGCAGCAGGAGCTGAAGGCTCCGGCGTGAGCCGAGCTCCCACAGCTCCTGCAGTCCTTGCCCCAAAGCTCTCCAGCTTCAAGGCTCCTGGCTGCCTCAGTTGCTGGTTCCTTAAAACCTTTGGCTTCCAAAGCTTTGGCTTTGGAAGTTAGCATGCTTCCAAAAGCTCCTCCCCCCCATCTCTTTTTTTCGCCTTTGCTAGAACTTCAAAAATTCTACCCTCATGCTGTTTGTTCCACAGTAAAAATTATTTTAGAAATTCCAACAAAACAAAAACATCTTAGTCGCAGGTTGTTGCCAGTACCTACCGAATTTTAACTGTGCTGAGGCAAAGAGAACAAAAAAAAAAAAAAAAAAAAAAAAAAAACTTAGAATTAAAAGCTGACGTGAAATGCTTGGATAGCCTGAGGCAAACTCCGTAACTTCTGTTTTAGCTTTGAGAATCACAACAGGACAACTGGGAAAGTCTGACTAACCATGATTTTGGTCCATCTAGTACACTACTCTGTCTTCAACATTGGCCAAAACTAAGTTTATCAAATAAAAACCAGTGAACTCAGGCACAGGCAAATACAAAATAACTTAGTTTTACAGGAAGGGCTTTCCTGACCCAAAACATCTAAAGTTTGGTTAAGCCCAGTGACACGAGCTATGAGATGTGCGAGCTATTCTTTGTCCGCACACCACACTATGAAAAGCTTTTCCTGATTCAGGCTGCCATTTGTAATTTTATTAATATGGATATGCTATTTCAAATCATTTGACTTTTGTGAAAGTACTGCATAACGTTTGTGGATCAAAAAATTAGGAGCGAGGAAGGAAGCTGCTCTGAGGTTGCCAGTGCGTGCTGCAACTCCTTTCCTCCCAAGCGTCTGGCATTCTCTTATCACGTAACACTTTTCAATTACCTTTGGGCTCTTTCATTCTCCAAGCCTGGCTCGCATTTCTCTGTGAATATGGTCTCTACGTAGCTTTGAACCAAGAGTCTGACAGCAAAGGACATATATAAGCAACACTAACCCCCGGGGTAGCTGAAAGTACCTGAACTCTCCTATGATAGGGAGATTCACAAGTAAATGTCACCAGAAAAATTCAAAACTTAAATAGGCTACACAACAAGGCAGTCAAAAGCATGAGGAAGACAGTCTTGCTGCAAAGCCAAGCTGGAAGTTACAAACTCAGGATACAGATCCCACCTCTGTGACAGATTTCCTACACAACCACACGTCTCATTTTCTTACCTCTCAGGTGCCCTTTGTACCATACAATGAAATAATTTACCACTGTATAAGACCATGGCAAGAAGTATCCCAAATGCTTTAGAAACATCCAAATACTATTAAAAAAAAAAAAAAGTTTATAAAAAGAGAGGAAGCTTCACCAAAACAACGGAAAACACCAGATCAACTGTCTAGCAAGATAGACCACAACAGTTACTCTGGCTGACTTACAGACAAAGGCACAATTATTGCTAAAAGCAAACAATTGAAAAATACCACACAAACATTAATGGCTCATACTTTAAAACCAATTTTCATGTTCCAAAAAGTATTATTCACACAGACTATTCAATACCATTTATAGTTTTCCCCAACTGGAAAGCAAATGCTGAAAATTTCTCAGAAAACACTGAATGTAGCCAAAGGAATTACACTTGAGATTCATTTGTCCCTATTTGTGGACTACTCAATATACAAGATTTTTAAAATTCACTTACCTTAATACAAACTGATCTGCTAGAGAGTCATCAGTAAGGGAAACATGAAAGGTTACAACATCGCCTTCTTTTACAGGGCTAAGTGGTAAGCGGATCATGACGTTATCATCTAGCCTCAGTGCAGACTGTTTTAATTTGTCTTGATTTGGATAAACAATGATGCTACCAATCCTCTCCATAGCTGGCAATGCGTTGTGTTCGTTATCTTCACCTGCATGGATATTGTTTTCCCATGCTGCATCCTCAGGAGAACATTCCCCATCTGTTGTATAAATCTTATAGAAGAGCTCCACAGTAATCCCTTCCAAAGAGGCCATTTGCTCTGAAACCAGTGGTGGAGGGGAGCTGAACCAGCTAGGAGACAATTCCAGCTCTGCAACACATAATCCTAGATGACCTTTCAACCTACAGCTGGCCACAACTTCTCTAGACTCCAGGAAAGCAAACATCTTCACACAAGGCAATGTCTCTGCAGAATTATAGTCATCCCAGTCTTTCCCCGCAATATAGAATAAGGTTTGTATTCTAGGTTTGTTGGAATATATCGAGCTGTCGAGTATGTGCGATTTTAATTTCCAATTAAAAGTGAATTTATCTGTGAAACCAAAAGATGTAGCAGTCAGCATGAGGTCCAAGGGGACAGCCTGTTCCACAGAAAAAGGTCCATATGTGGCATTTAGGACAGGTGGCAGTTTGGCTTTGTATATAAAGAATGAATCCACTCTAGACTGCAAACTGGAGTTCCTCATGATATCCTGGTTGGTTTCTTTAAGGAAGAAGAAAACATCAGCATTGCAGATGTGATAGCTCGTGGGAAGATACGTTGGCAGGTTTGAAAATCTCTGCACGCTGTCCATGATTCCTCCTCTGCTCTCCACCACTGCAGGCCAAAAACAAAAGGAAGCAGAAAGACAACTCTAATGTTTGTTTGTACACGCCTCAGTCCTTCTCAAAAGGAACGTACTGTCAGAGATCAACACTGGTAGCTGCAATTATGAAACGCTTTTCCCCCTCAAAGCTAATATACTTAAAATATTCTATTACATTGGCTGCACACTCCCTTTCTGCCTTCCCCAATCTAATACTTACTTTATGCCATTTAACAAGCTCTGGAATAAAACAGGGGGAGACTGAGCGATAAGGCTAGATCTCAGTCTAAATTCCCAAACTTTTTCTCGTTGGCTTTCATTCTTTTATAACCATATCAAACTTATGACTTGTTCCTATCCATGTTTCAATACACATAAGCAACCACCATATT